>NC_054411.1:12390500-12717000 GCF_017976425.1 Toxotes jaculatrix | reverse complement strand
TCAGTGATGCCAACTTGTAGCAAATCTCTGCTTTTATTTAATTATTTTTTTTTTTTAGGGAAGTGGTGGAGCATTGAGTAAAACATTGGTAGAATTGCTGCAAAAGAATGCTGCCTTTTCTGTCTTGTTTGAGTAGTTCTGAGACATTGAAGGCAAATGTTTGGATATAAATTGTGCAAAAAAGTCCCATAATGCACTGTTAGCTGTTTGGAACACACTCACCAGTGTTACGTAGGGTGTTCAAAATGGATGCATTGGTTTTAACATTACCAGACAGGAGCAAACAAAATAAAAATGTGAGCGGTGTTGCTGTAGGTTTTAGTGATCCTCCTCCTTGGCAAAGCCAACTGCAAATAAGCAATACACAATTAATTCTAATCCTCTGGTTCACTGACTCAGTCTAACAAAGTTTAATAGAGTAGTTTCAAAAACAAACTTCAGAGTCAATTTAACACCTGCTTTTCTTCTCCAAACTGAGAAATAAAGGACTAAATGTTACCAGCTAGAAGCTGCTTGATTTCTCCTCAGGACGCTCATCTTGTCATGTCCTGAACATCTCATGACCCCACCCCTGTTTACCACACCTATCAGCACACCTTCTGCTGCGCACCACTAGCTTTGGGCGGTGTTTGCCAGTTCACTACTAGGTCAGGCTTTTCTCTCACTCACACATGTACTTCATATATATGGATCTCATTCTCTCTAGTGTGTATGTATGTTTTTTTGAGAAAAAAGGGTTTGAAGAGATGGATGGGAAAAAAAGGAGAAGAAGTGTATAATATAAGGACATACTTGTGTGTACATGTAACAGAATAGAGAGCATATATACTCCCTATACATGCAGGATCATTTGCATTTCCTTATTCTCCTGTCTGCCTTCAATGATGCATTTATCCCACAGGCTTGGTTGAGTACTTCCGGGAATTTACTTCAGTGACTGCACTATACAGCGTCGCTCATTTCATATCCCCGCTCTTACTCCCTCTTGACTCTCTCTCTTCACTGAAATTCTCATGAAACTCCCCAAATGAAATAATGAAACATGATTGAAATCTATTATGTACTACATCATTTATACAGATTCTATTCCACGACTAATTAACTTAGATTCTTACCTTGTCCTTACCCCAGGTCTTCAGGCATGGCTCTGCCAGCTCCGTACTATCAGCCAGAAGAGGACGATGAACGGCCCTTCATCTGCTCCCTGGTGTCTGATAATGGCATCATGTCATGTACTGATGTGCCGGCGAGACGCGAAGGAGGCCGCACGTGCTGCCTGGATAAGGAGGACGCACTCCACAGACAGGCTCTGGGCCTGAGTCCTGAGCCGCTGGCCAACGGCAGTGGTGCTGGTGAAGCAATGGGTCTGTGCATCAACTGGAATCAGTATTACACTCGATGCCACACAGGGAATAGTAACCCTCACAAGGGTGCTATTAACTTTGACAACATTGTCTACGCCTGGATTGTAATTTTTCAGGTATGATGGATCTAATAGTGATATAAACTATGCTGCAATAGTACATAAATATTTTATAAGTAATACGCTTGCTTGTTTTGCAGTTCTGCTGAGCGGGCCCTGGCACAAGTTTTTCTTATGTCTTTAACTTGTAAATGTTAACACTCAGTCAAATCTTTCCTCCAAGGTGATCACTCTGGAGGGCTGGGTAGAGATCATGTACTATGTAATGGATGCCCACTCCTTCTACAACTTCATCTACTTCATCTTACTCATCATTGTAAGTAACATTTATCACTACTCCATTGTACAATGTGTTTTGATGATTAAACAATGAATAAATGAGAAGTGAAATTTAACTGTAGTTATACGCTCTGTAGATAAAAGTCCCTTATAACATTTCCAATATATGTGGACATCAGTGGTCTCCTGCTATCAATAAATTGAATGAGGATATTTCCTGAGTGGCACATTGAAGTGTTAATAGACTTGTGAAAATCAATAGTAGCATAAAGGACTGTCCACAATCAATGTCTGCGGGAGGAAGGGAAGGAGGTGGATGTTACGTAAATTTATCTGTGGTGGTGAGCATGAAAAGAGGGAGAGAAGAGGTGCGAGGACAGCCCAGAAAATGTATGTCCAAAAGGAAGAAGTACTATATGCACACTGCATGCAAGAGCTAGGTCAGGTTTTTTTTTGCATCCAGTGCCAGATGGCAGCACAAAAAAAGACGTTGTTTAATTTCACATTCACGTTCGACAGCTGATGTAAAATGGCTTTCAGTCACTCTGTGTAGCAGCAGGCGTACAATAGAAGTCCCAGATGTTGCACTTTCCCACCAGCAGGTGAAGGCTATAAAACATACAGCCATTTGTAAAGCTTTAAAATGAAATCAAGAAAACAACAGGTGAAAAGAGGAGAAAGAGGAGAGCTACAAAATTATGGAGAAGAAAAACAAGTGTGAGTAAATGAATGAGGGCAAGGCGAGTGAAGAAGATGAAAACACGGAATACAAACACACTAATCAGGCATCCTACAATTTCTGAACTACACTATAAATTAGAGGGAACAAAACTTTGGAATGCAAGGCCTGCCTTACAAAACATTTCTTTGCCACCTACTTCATACTCACAGCATGGGCCTTGTTTGGCCGAGGTGATAATTGGAATCATGAGTGCAGCTGTAAATTTCATCCCCTTTTTGGCAGATTCGACCTGAGGTTGGCATTGCTGGTGTAAGCACCTTTTGGAAGATAGCTGACATGGTGTCACATTACAGCGCAATCACTTTTGCCTGGTTTATGCTGCTCCAGTGATCACAGTCTCATGCCGTGTTAGATAGTACAACCCTGTACTACAGTTATACTGCTTCTAATACAACTCAAGAAGTAAACTCTAAGAACTGACCAAGAACTGCTTTCAAGTTCACTACACAGAGCTCAGAAGCTTGCAGAACACCTAACCTAGCAACACACTGCTTGCCCTGTGGTACACGATTGATTGACACACACGTGTTGCCCCCTTTGAGCCTCCTTGCAAGGCTTCGGTTTGTTTGGCAACTTGTAGTCAGAGGTCCTTGGAAGAGTTGTTGCCACTTTGAGAAGTTTTCGGTCAGGCGCTTCCATGGGCCCTTGAGGTGCTGTTCACACAGTCAGGGTCACCTTGACTCGCTCATTATTTTCCCTTTGTAGTCCTTTCTCTTTTTCTGTTTTACTTGTCTCTTTCTTTCCTCGTGTGTGTGTGTGTAGATGTGTGTCGTTTCGTTACAGTACTCCGTTCTTTAAAGCTTGATAGTTGATCCTATGAGTGTTGTGTTCTTGGATATAAAAGTCAGAGACAAAGAGAAGTTTGACCTCCACAGTGTCAAACACAGTCTCATCTCTATCAGCTTGGTACTTTGATATACTGTCAAGTGTGTAACCTAAGTGTCTATATTGGTGTCACATTGAAGAGTGTGAGTAAATGGACTAGAGTGTCTTAGAGCTAAGTGCTGCCAAGAGGGCAATTATTAGGTGATTGTGTTTCTATGTGGGTTTGTGCGTGTGTGTTTCAGAGAAAGAAAGAATATGTACACACGTAAATGTATGTGACAGCTGCTGCATGGAGGCACATAGACACATATGATCAGTTGTAAGCTAAGCCTGCCATCTTAATTTGTGTATCTGAGTGTGATCACACATACTTTTGTCAGTGTATGTGTGTGTGTGGCTCAGTGAGTGTTTGCATGCATGCATAATGCAGTGATCATCTGAATGCGTGATATTGGGCCGCCCTACCTGATTATGCGCAAAGCTGTCTACTGATCAGAATCACAGAACAGACACACACACACACTCACACAGATGCAAGCCTGGAGGGAAATCAAAGCCCCACACACCTGCAGACCTGCTTTGACCCACGGGCCACAGATGGGTATCTCTCCTCCCTCTCCCCGCACACACACACACACACATCCCTCCCATATATAGTTTCTCTCTCTTTCTGTCTGTGTGAATATCTCTGGGGTCTCTTCCTTCTCATTCCTCCCAGCTTCTTCGCTCTCTCCTTCACCTTGTTCTGCATCTTTGATCACTATTGGCGGAGGTCGATAGGTGCAGGGTCATTAAGTATGGATTTTTGTACTTGTGGATGTTTTATTGAGTGCTCCTGCTCCAAATGTTTACACCTTCTAGGTGTATTTGCACATCTGTGTACGTTCTCCATCTGTGTCTGTCCGAGGGCTTTGTCCGAGGAGAATGGGGGGGGGGGGGGTGGTACATGTTCAGATTTGTAATGAGAAAAACCGACAGTCAGCTACAAGCTGCTCTATCCATCCAACAGTCTGGTTTTTGAGTTGTTCAGCATTAGCCGTTATTGATCTAATCATTGTTCCGTAACCAGCTCGGAGAAGTCCAATAAAAGCCATTTCAGCAGTCCTGTAGTGATTCCCATTACTGCCACTAAAAGGGTCAGCCAACACGTACCATTCACAGTGCACACCCATCTCTTCCCCTCCTGAACCCCCATTTTGACTCATAATAAGAAAATTAAAGCTCTTTTGTGAGAAAAAAAAAAAAATCAGGAGAAAATAGGGGTACTATTTGGTAAAGAAATGTACGAAATGGGCACTTGGGCATGAGAAAATTAGGGGTTGGAGTCGGGGTGCAAGGGAAAGTTGAGTCAAGTCAGAGTCAGAGAAATAAAAGAAGAAAAAGAGGAAGATAGCCACACGCTGAACTGTGCTTTGGGCATGTGTTGGCTCTGTCTGTCTGCTCCAATCAGCCCTGGTTTGGTGGGAAGCCAGCCCTCAGAGACCTTTAGCATGTGTGCTAACATTTCTACAAGGGGATTGGCACACATTATTAGAATCTCTAAGTGTATGAGCTTAATGAAAAACAAGTCTGTATTTACCATGGAACATCACAGTTCTCGACACATTTCATTCTTGCTCATTTTTAGCCATAGACTTATTATTTAAATACAGCACTGCTCTGCTACTTATTGTTTTATTTAGGAATGCCTCTCGGTTAAGTTTTTTTTAATCTTGATTTCTGCATTAGCTCCTAAGCCCCTCTCTTTTCCACAGAAATAGTTCATTATCTTGGCAAAATAAATGCTAGATTAGCTCATGTTCCCTGCAGTAATTTTCCATTAGTTGCACTAGCTTTATCTTACTTCATGTACTGTATATCTCAACTCACCCACCAAGTTTTAAATCCCTGCATAATCTAACTTTCTGTTTGTTGCTCCACATCTATCCAGATTGGATCATTCTTCATGATCAACCTGTGCCTGGTGGTCATCGCCACCCAGTTCTCAGAGACCAAACAGCGGGAACACCAGCTGATGCAGGAGCAAAGGGCACAGTGTCTGTCCTCCTCCACCCTGGCCAGCATGGCTGAGCCGGGAGATTGCTACGAGGAGATCTTCCAGCTGGTCTGCCATGTCCTCCGCAAGGCTAAGAGGAGATCAGCAGCTCTCTACTACACGCTGAGGGGCAAGCCCCCACCAGCTGGTGGAGGCAGGAGTAACAGGCGAGGTGGAGGGCATGTGAACGGAGAGCGGCATCATTCGAGGCACCCAAGATGTGAGTGGGCAGAAAGAAGGGGGGCTCAGAGAATGACATCTGTCTGTCTTATTTATGTAACATTTGACAGTGACTTTTTCAGACAACATGTGGAATTGTGTAAGAGCTGAATATGGTTTAGTCACTTGAAAAAACATGACCATCTGAATGCTGGATGGCGAAATGAAATGTGGTCTCTCCACAAACTGAGTATGATTACAGGTATGGCTGCATTTTGACAGACGTGATTTTACGGTGATTTGCAGTGTTTATTTTTTGAAAGGTCAAGCTTGTACTGTCCAAAACATAGTGTATATTTAATGTATCTTCTCATCTCATTTCTCAGATTTTACTTGCTATTCCACACTCTGAATATTGGTTTCTGTGGTCAGCGTATGCAACTTTTTGCAAAAGAATGTTTAAATCTAAAACTGAAGTGTCTCCTATTCTTTACTCCTGTCTCTGCCTCTCTCTAGCATCCCATTGTCCACACCAAAGCAAGCAGGACCACGGCTCTCAGCCACTAGCCAACTCCATCAGTCTGTCTGTTCCTCAAAGTCCCGAGGACTGCCCTATATGTTCACTGTCACTGAAAGACGGGGCAAGGGCCGTGGGAGACTCTGCCAACGAGGAAGAAGATGAGGAGGATGCTGTGAAAGAGACGGGCAAGGAGGAGAACCACTTAGAGGAGAGGGGAGATGGGGAGAGGAAGAGGAGGAGGACATGCTTTGGACATTGTAAGGACATTTGGAATGATATGAGGAGGAAACTTTGGGGCATTGTGGAGAGCAAGTACTTCAGCAGGGGCATCATGATCGCTATTCTCATCAACACCATCAGCATGGGCATCGAGCATCATAACCAGGTAACCATGTGTTATCATCAGTGCTGTCACACAAACATTGTTACTGTTTATCCAGTGATAATTTCTATTTACAAATATATTTGATCAAATTTGAGTTAGAAGCCTCCGTGTTTTCACACCTGCTTCCATTCGCCGTCTTAATTTGCTGTTGTTGCTGTGGGCTGCAAACTCAACACTTCTTCCATGTGTTTTACATTAGAAGCATACTAGTGATTCAGAGGCCATGATCTCCTTGCTTTTGTTGTGAAATTTCTGCAGAGAGAGTGTTGCGTGAGTATAGCAGGATGGTGTTTTATTGATGGAAATATTTTTCTGAGAATGTACACTCAGTATTCAGTGTTTTTAGTCATTTCTGGTTCCAGATCTTTATCAGAGACTGGGAATATAGGGAATATTTTGGAATCTGGTAAATACAATAGTCCTTGCTTTCACTGTAGGAATATGCGTTGCCTAGACTGACATACCATAGTGTCAATAGAGTGTGTTAGCGTAATCATTTCTCGCTCCCCTCTCACTCCCACAAATCACCACAGCCTCAGTAGATAAACCACTATCACTGCTGATGAAGCATTGCTGCTGGAAATATCATAATAGCACATGACATTCAGAAGGATGAGTGTGGGAGGGGAGCATCGCTGCCATGCAGTTTCCTGACAGAGGTGTAAACATTTAGCCTAGCGGTAGACAAAACCCAGCTGGCTTTTAACATTGGCCAGTCTCCTCAGAGGCAGACAAGGCAGGTGTCTGAGTGCGAGAGCGGGAGAAGCCTGCCAAGAGTACTCACGCACGCATGCATACCAACACAAATACATACAAGCACAGGCACATATACACAGTACACATTTGTTTGTGTCCGGCGTGTGCATGCACATAAACAAGGACCTTCTTTTTTTTGTAAATATTGCGCATGCACCGACAGGAACACATGCAGGCACATACACTCACAAGCTGTTACATAAAACAGCTTTTTCTTTTTCCTTCATCTCTCTCTCTCTAGCGTCATTCTGTTTTCTCTCCTCACTTTTTTCTGTCTTTCTCCTCTACTCTCTCCCTTGCTAATTTTACTTCCACCTCTCTCCCCTATTTTCCCTATAAATCCCTCTGTGCAGCTACGCTTTGCACATTCCCGCGCTTGTTCCTTTGTTCCTCACTGTCTTCCTTCCTTCCGTCCTTCCCGCCTTACCCCAAGTGTCTCATCTACTCTCTGACTCTGTTTTACCTCCCTTAGTTTCACCCTCCGTCTCCCCACTTTTCTCTCTCTCCCTTCCCTCTCTCTCTCATCCACCCACTCACTCTTTGACAGTGTACAGAGTCGCTGCTTTCTCTCATCTCTGAAGACTCTAAAAATAAACGAGGGTTGTGGGGGGAAGGAAGAGGAGGAGACAAGTGAGAGGGGAAGAGCGAGGCAGACGCCGGTTACACAGCAGTTTTCAGCTCAACTCCCTGTGTGATTCTGTGCGTGAGTGAGTGTGTGCGTTTCAAAGTAGACGTGTATCCAGAAACACACGCACACATTTTCATGCACACACACTCACAGAAGCTTTGTCTCTCTCTCTCTGTCTGTCTGTCTTTTGAGTCTTTCTCCCTCCACAATTTCCACAGCTTGGCGCAAAAGCAGTGATACAAGTGTCTATTTCTGCTCTGCAGTAGAAAAGTGTTACCTAATGCAATTTTATTCTAAAACTGGAACTCTGAAACTGATGTGCTTCTCCCTGAAAAATGACTAACCACAGAGCTGCCTCAGTTGCACCACACCCTGTTAAAGAAAGATGGTCACATGAAGAAATGCATATTGTTCTGAGTAGGTATGACCTTGCAATTTTTGACTGTGACCTTTGAGGATCCAGATTTTTTTTTATATGTATTCTAGATTACTACTCACCAATTCTTCGAATGATGCGACACATTAGCAAGTTTAAAGACGCTCTGCCTATTTGCATTCATGTTACGTGTGTGCGTGCCTGGATATTTTTGAGAGGAAAAGAAATTGGCACATTGGAATTCAGGCTTGGAAGTTGTAGCTCATTCATTCATATTCAAGAGACATTCACACGCTGACTCAGGGCACGTTTCGAGAGAGAAACGGAGAGAGGACGTTTGTGTGGCTGGATAAAATATGAAATATTATTTAGGAGATGGATAGTAAAGGAACGGGTGGAAAGTAACATGGTAGAGAACAGGCACAAGAAAATGAGGAGAAACATGGTTAGGGAATGAAAGGTAATGGGGCAAGAAGAAGGAAAGCAGAGAGGAGGGAGAGAGCAAGGAGCGAGAGGGATGATGGTATTTTGTCTGAATTAAACTGTGATGTCAAGGGATGTGATGGTTCTGTCAATAGCAATAAATCTCATATCCTGTGTTTGTACTTTGGACTAGAGAGGGAGTTCTGGACATAGGTCAAGGTTAGAGCTAACTGAAAAGGGATCAAACTTGTTTGTGTCTGTGCTTCTGTGTACATTTATCCCTGCATTATGTACTTCCTATGTACTTCCCTACCTTCCTCCTAAGTTGTATTAGCACCATGCTCATTAAGCATTTGCTTCACGATCATCTAAACCGCTCTGTAGTCCAGTGATCGGTCCAGTTTCTGGCTACCGAGCTCAGACGAGTCTCAGCAGATGTTTTCCAGACTGAAATGCCGTGGTTAAAACCGAGCTCATGAGATTTACTCTGGTTTTGTGAGCTTATTTTCTTTCCTTTCATCCCTTTCATTGTTCTTGCTCTTCCATACCTTTAATCAAGCACCTTTCTCTCCTCCTCACCCATCGTCTTCATCTATTCCCAGACAATCCCTCTGCTTTCTCCTCTTTTTCCTCTCCTTCAGCTGGGTTCTTCCTCTCCCATTCTCCCTCTTGTGATCGACAGGAGGATATTGATTGGGAAGAGATGGCTCTGCCTGATAATGAGACTCCGAAAACAGAAAGAAAAAGGGATGGAGAACTAGGGGGAGGGAGATAGATTGGGAGAAAAAGCGGATTAGAGGAGGGGAGGACTGAGTGTGTGTTTTTTTCTCTGACATGGTTTGCTAACTTTGGCAGGGGCTAGTTGGCTATTTCTCTGCTGGCTTTGAAACTGAAATTCACAGGGGGTATCAGAGAAAGCATCTGATCCATATCGTGCATAACAGACATTCAGTCACACACACATACACAAAGTACACTTGTATAATGGGAGTCTGCTCGTGCACACGCACATACAAATGCAAATAAACCCAGGATTGACTGGAGCATGAGTGTGCATTTGGTTTTTGTGTGTGTGTGTGTGTGTGTGTGTGTGTGTTCCTTTGCCAGTTCCAGATAACATGCTTTCCTATTCAGCCAGTGTTTGACACCATGTGCTACACATACACTACACACTCTCCAGCCCCTTTCTCATTTTGCTTTCCATATATGCTCATGTGACATTTTTTTTTTCCTTTACAGTTTCACTTAAACGGCTTTGGTTAAAAAACAAAAAGAAAAAAACACATTTGTTTCCCTGTTTTTCAGTCTGTTCCCTTCCTCTCTATCTGTTGTGCATCTGTGATAAGGTGTGTGTGTTAATTTTATTTGCCAGGTGGGGGAGGTTTCTCTTTTCCAGTGACTGACAGTTTGAGTGACAGCGTTTTCAACACGCGTGGAGAAATGTGATGCGTACACAGTTGTTTTCTTTGCAGTGGCTTCCACATCTTTTGTTGCGATAGCTGTGATTTCAAAGCAGTGGTTTAATATCAACTGCGTTTTATCTCTTTGTCTGTACCTGCCTCTCTCTGTCTATCACTGCTCTGTTTTTAACTTGGAAGGTTTGCACCTCTCACCCGTCTTATCTTTTCCCGACCATTCTTTGTGCCACTCTTGTCTGTTCCCACTTCCACATCTTACTTCCTCTTTTAACTTTGTTTTTCTCTTTCTGTGACACCCCCCCCCCCCCCCCCCCCCCCCTCCACCCAGCCTGAAGAGCTGACCAATGTCCTGGAGATCTGCAACATTGTCTTCACCAGCATGTTCACACTGGAGATGATCCTCAAGCTGACTGCTTTTGGCTTCTTTGAGTACCTGAGGAACCCCTACAACATCTTTGATGGCATCATTGTCATCATCAGGTCTGTAATAAACAAAATGGCTGCTAATTGTTAAGTTAGGCTGCCATGTAGCCAGCAAATATGATAAACTTTAATAAATCAGTAATAATATTCACACAATGTATATAAGAAAAGATTGAAAATTACCCTTTATAATTTCAAGATGGTGTCTTCAAATATCCGTTTTGTCCATTTAGCAGAACAAAACCCAAAGTTATTCAATTTGCTATGAAACGAGAGAAAACAGAAAATCCCAACATTACAGAAGCTGGAACGTGGGAATCATTGGCATTTTTGCTTGAAAGCAAGCAATTAATCGCTTATTAGAACAGTCACAGATTAATTTTCTGTCAATCAGCTAATCAGTTCAGCTCTTATAACAAAGTATATCCCAAAACTATATCCAGATCCTGTCATGTGGAGCTTCAAATCGCTCCAATGTTCACTACAAAACACGTTTCATCAGAACAGTGTGGCCTGTTCTGGACATGTCCCTACTGTCCAGTAAATAACTCTGGTAGCTGTTCCAGTACATCTTTTTTGGTATATTCCCCATGAAGCTTTGCATTTAACTACACTGATTTTTTTATGTAACAAATGTTTAAAATAGTAACTGTCTAGAAGCAGGGGGATAAACTATGTAAAACGCAGCGATATTCCTTATCACCCCAGTATGGATTATGTATGGTTATAGACTAAAAATGTGCAGTAGTGTTATTTAGTCTAAAAGACTGACTTGTCCTCTTATCTAATCTTCTCTTATCTGGTCTTTCCCTCCTTTCTATTGATTTTATTTTTATTTTTTAAACCTAACTCTCCCCACATTCCCTGATTATTCCAATACACGTTTTTTTCTCTCTTTTTTCCTTTCCATTTCTCCACATCCTCCAATTTCTCACTTTCTCTCTCTCTCACGCTGTTATACACACATGTACGCGTCCATGCAATTCGACACGCACCCTAGTGTGTGTGAGATCATCGGCCAGGCAGACGGCGGTCTGTCAGTGCTGAGGACCTTCAGGCTGCTGAGGGTCATTAAGCTGGTGAGGTTCATGCCTGCGCTGAGGCGGCAGCTGGTGGTGCTGATGAAGACGATGGACAATGTGGCCACCTTCTGTATGCTGCTCATGCTCTTCATCTTCATCTTCAGGTAACAGAGGGGCAGAGGGTCATTCATCTATGTGAAATATGGCACAGAGAAAAAACAGAAGAAGCAAAAATCGAGAACTGGAAAGTGTATATAAGAATCTGTGGAGTCGGAGAGGCCGTGGTGTATATGTATGTATGTATGTCTTTGTGTAAATGCCCATAATGTACATATATATGTGCACTGTGCAGTACTGTGCCTGGTAGTCTAACAGACGGGTTGTTTTGTTGCCATTCCACAAGTTTGAATACAAAAATAAAAGCTATGATAGAATATTACCAGATTAAGACAAAGTAAAGTAGTTTAGCATGGTGCAGGCAGCCTGAACACAGTTTGTACAAAATAATAGGATTAACTTCCAATTGTTAGAGTCCTCCACTCCATCCCCATTTTTGCCCGAACCGTGTCTCATCTGTGTTAAGCATTTCCTCTTTGACCTTCCTCCTTCTCCAGCATTGCTCCTGCTATGAAGGCTATGAGTACCTTAACTTGGTTGTGTGACAGCAGTGTATTTGACGGCATCAAACATTTGATATTCCATTAAATAAGACAGACAGGCCTCAGGCCAAAGAACAGTGAATACAATAAAGCGACAGATAGAGACTGATCTCAAATTGTGCCGGCAGAGTGATAAATTGGTTTAATTTTAAACTGGCATGAATATTTTTGCTTTTGACTGTAAATGTTGTTAGTAGTAGTAGTACACCATTAGCAATGGTTTTGCATGAATTCAGTAAAGAATCACACCAATTTATTCCAGCGTGTCGACCGTAAAATTGAAAAATAATGGAGAGGGTGAGTTGTCCTAATAATTTCAAAATTACCCTCTAAATTACATGTAACATTTAAAGATGAAATACAGCATTTACATTGGGCCTAAGTGAATATTGCTATGCGGATTCTGAAATCTATAATTTACAGGAACATAATCATTCAGGCTAATTGCTCCTCTTGTTAACCTCCCCCAGCGCACACACACACACGTACGTACATACATACATAGTTACATACACACACACACATACTCGTGCTCTGTTTTCCCTCCAATTCCACCCCAACCTGCTTCTTTTTTTTGTGTGCATGTGTGTTTGTGACCCCTTATGTGTGTGTATAGGCATACCTGCCAGCCAGCTTCTTTACCCTTGCAGCACGGCAATCAAAAACAAGACAAATGGCATCAGAGCTTTTAGCCAGCTAATTCCATCCTGAGCAAGTGGCATTTGGCCTGTACATCTAGACACTGAAGCTTTTAGGGAACAGTTAATGTATAGTGCCACTCAGCTAAGACTTTAACTTTTAGATCCTCTCCATAATTGCTCTATAGAAACCAGTGATGAATGAGAATATGAACGGTATTGACTGGGTTTCATGACCACATACAAATGGGTGAAGGTAAAAGGAAACAAGTGAGAGGGAAATGGGATAGAGGAGGACCGAAAAAAAAAAGTGCTGAATGAAAAAGGGAATAGAATATTGTATTGGTTATATGTTTTGTGTATGTGGGTACCCTTATGACTGTCTTCATCTGAATGCATGTGTGTGTATATAGTTGTACATGAAAAGACATAAAGTTTGTTTATTAATGATTTGCTGTCAAGCTATGATAGGAAATTGGTACTCTTCTCTCTTTCACTCTGTAGCTTTTGTTAATAGTAAATCTGTTTTATTTCACTTTTGAACACATGCTCTGTGAATCTTCACATATAGACCATGACATAATTAAATCCTGCTGAGTCTTTTCAGCCTACAATTCAACAACATAATTGCACTATATTCTTATCCTACGACAGCATGTGCGATTGAATTATTTTTTGTATGTGTGTGTGTGTGTTTGTTGCAGTATCCTGGGAATGCATATATTTGGTTGTAAGTTCAGCCTGAAGACAGAGGCAGGAGATACAGTGCCTGACAGGAAGAACTTTGACTCCCTGCTCTGGGCCATTGTCACCGTCTTTCAGGTAACACACACTTTCAGCACGTTGGTTTCATGACCTAAACAGATGTGTTTGTCAACATTTAGCCTGTATCCACATTTGTGTGTTCATATACCATAGGTGTGCCTTCCTGCTCCACTCTGTGTGTGTATTTGTTGTAGATTCTGACTCAGGAGGACTGGAACATGGTGCTCTACAATGGCATGGCCTCCACTTCGCCCTGTGCTGCTCTCTACTTTGTGGCTCTTATGACATTTGGAAACTATGTGCTCTTCAATTTATTGGTTGCCATCTTGGTTGAGGGTTTCCAAGCTGAGGTAAGACTTAGGTAGTAAACTGGGTTTAGGGCATTAGAGAGTATAGACTCTGAAAAAAGCAAATTAATCAACTGCTCAATGGGTAAACTAGCTCTGACACAGCTGTTTGTTTAGTTATTCAATTCTTGTGGGTTGAATCATGTATATATAGTCTTATCTTTAAAGTAATACATGCATAGGAATGAAAGTGTTGTTTTACTCTTTCTCCCACTCTCTGCTTCTTTACCTCCTCTAATGCCCTGCAATGCTCGCCTCCTCCTTCTCTGCTTCTTTCTCTATCTCTTTCTCCCTCATCACCGTGCCCGTTACAGGGTGATGCAAACCGCTCTTACTCAGACGATGACAGGTCTTCCTGTAATTTTGAGGAGAACGATAAGCAGAAAGACACTCTGCATCTCTCAGGTATTAAATGCCTCTAACAGCTTTACACTTTTTTTGTTTAATTAACAATTTTTGGTTTAATAAAGATTTATTTTCTTCTCACGTTCTTCTCAAGTTCACACATTCATTTCACCTCTAGATCTGGTTTGTTGCATGGCCAGTGTATACTAATGTGTATTAATGACTTTTCAGTTACAGCTTTACAACTGAATTATAAAAGCAATGCAAACATGGAAAATTGTTTTTAGGTTAATCCTAGAGTTATGAATTTCTCACGCCATTACCTTTGTAAATACTCACATCTGATGGAGTAAAAGGGCACCATGTAACCAATCTTCTAACCTGGAAAGTTACCAGCTGTATTGTTGTGCCTCGGGCAGCAAAAATGTTGCCTGTTGGCCGATTTCCACAACAAACATTGCTAAGCGTCAGTCTGAAATGTAAGCTGAACAGACTTTAAATAATGTATGACTGATGCCACTTCTCCATCCACTCCTCTCCCCTCCTCTCCCTGTAGACATAACAAAAGTGAACTCACCAAAGACCAGCCAAAGCGTCATGCTGCATAGAGCAACATTTAGAGGCGCATTAAGGAGGCCTCTGATGGTGCCTGATCACAGTTCTCCTGAGACTAAATGCACCTTTTAAATGTCAGTTTACCTGAATGAAACACGTTAGGAATGTTAATGTTCCTTGAAGCCTGGTTCACTGAGAGACGTGTTTGCGAATGGGCAAACCACTGGCAGACACTTTTTACATGCTCCTCTCTGGCTCCTCTGAGGTGATTTAGTGTAAATTAAACCTTCCTCTGACTCTCTGAGCTGGCCGTAACATTGTTTCAGGACATTTATGGTGTGCAGTGATGGAGAATACAAAGTTCTGTTTATGTGGCCGCAACTGCGAAGGAGCAAACAAAGGGAGTGAAAGTCTTGTTTCATTCTTTCTTTCATTCTTGTTGTGAGTGTTTTCACCACTCATCCATCTTAACTCTCTTCCTCCTTCTTATCAGTCCTTTCTTATATCTTTTTCTTTCCACTCCCTCTTCCCTACAGACCCAAAGATCTGTACACTGACCCCAAACGGACACCTGGACTTGTCCTCGCTGCCTGCCGGTCTGTTTCCAGGAGAGAGGCTGACCTTTGCTCTTGGCTCCAGGAAGAACAGTGTTATTTCTCTTGGCAGGGCCAACCTGGAGCAGAGGGCTGTGGTAAGTGAAAGTAACTGTTATGACAGAGGCTGGAAAACACATAGCTGCTGGGTTGTTTGTTATGTGCTGGTTGACTGAGTGGTCATTGCGTTGTGGTGTGATTGAAACTGTGTGAAAGGAATATTATGGGTAATTTCTTTGAAACGTATGTGTTAGATCACATGCCTGTGTTCATAGATGCCAAAATGGCATTTAATCAGTGGCATATCATTTTCCATTGCCCTTTAATTTGAAAGACAGTAATATGCGACAGCAAATTTTTCACTTCAACTGTTTGATTAGCTAATTAAATGCTACTGCACCTAGTTGATGAAGAGTTCAAACATGGGCTGCTCTCATAGAGGTTCCTCCAAGTTTCACGTTGAGCAAGAGATTAAAATGTAGTATGGGATGAGAGCATGTGATTACATTCCTCTTTAGTCCATCATTATGTGATGTGTGTGGTTGTCCTTCTCCCTCTCTGTCTCTTCTCTTCAGTATCCAGGTCGGGGTTACCACAACTGGGGACGCCCACTGTCTCCCCAGCCTCAGGCCTTGTGGGCCCGTCGTTCCAGCTGGAACAGCCTTGGAGGCGGCCGCCACTGTTCTTCTTCATCTCCCACATCTAGTCCAGGCTTCACCCCCACCTCTGCAAGGTCCTTCTATGGCTATGGCCTGGGTGGTCTGGGAGGCGTGGTCGGAGGAAGCCTTCGCATCCGTGGTCCCCGTGCTTCCTCATCCCCGCACCAGCACCTCCATCATGGACACCCAGATGAGGAGGAATCTCTTCTCTCCCCTCCTGCTGTTGCTACTCACTCTCTTCACCTTCCCCATCCTATGCTCCCAGGCCACTTTGTGCCCAGGAGAGACCGCAGAGCTCTATCGCTAGAGCTGCCCCACCTGCTGCAGGTCCCAGGACCCCCACACCCTCCACCGCCACCACACCACCCGCTGCCCCCCATGACGCTCCATGCTCAGCACAGGAAGAAGAGCTTCTCTGGGGGGATGGTAATCAGTGGAGGTGGTGGCGGTGGGCTGGAAAGTCTGGGTGGCTTAGGGGGGGTCCACCAAGACTGTAATGGGAAGACACCACTGTCTCAGCTTCTCCAGCCCTCCACTAGACACCAAACTGAGCAACCTGGAGGGGCAAACCCTCAGAGTCAACTGATATCTGACGTCTTCCCCCAGGTTAACGCACGCAGCAAGGACCGGGAGGACCTGGATGATGACATTGACTATGTAGGTTAACGTTAATGAGTGTGTAGGAGGGAGAATTTTAAACAGTAATAGCATTAGGGCAAGCTTGGTGAACAAGTGAAGTAAGATTATGCAATCATACTACTTTTGTATGATACACAGTCTGCATCCAGAGATGCAGATAAGTATCACTAAAGCAGTTGTAACAACGTCTAAAAAGAACAAAGAAATACAATCTAGCCTTGTGATTCTCAATAACCGAACCATTAGCTTTCGTGTTAAACTACAAGATTTTACACATGCAATAATCTCCTGCTCTCTTGTGTAGGATCTTCAAGTACTTTGTATAAAGCCTGCTCTCCCTATCACCTGGGCCTCATGGGAGTCCCATTGTTTTCATTGTAAACAAGTCTGTGTACGAGAGAAACAAGGTTAATTAGAAAGGACTATTTAGACAGCGGGGGAGAGAGCTATACAGATGGTAATGTTGGGAGATGCTCCGAGCTGTTGCTATAGAAGTGCTTCACTTTCGTGAATAATTCAGATAGGGTTGTCTAAACAGGAAGTTTCTCTTTCCAATTCTGTGCGTCTGTTCGTGTTTACTTCATGGTCAGATTGTGCATGGTGTATGGGCACTGCTTGTGTGCATGATGTGTGTTGATATATGTATTTGTTGCAGAGTTTGTGCTTCCGCATCCAGAAGATGTTAGAAGCGTATAGACCAGACTGGTGTGAGACCAGAGAGGATTGGTCTGTCTTCCTATTCTCCCCACAGAACAAGTGAGTCACCATCGTCTCCTCCCCGCTAACACTTTTTTCCTTTTTTAATCAGATCTGTTGTATTCAGTGCATTTAGTGCTGGGGTGATTTCATCAAAAAGTGTGTTGACTCAAAATGTGGGCTGTTTTGTAGCTCAAGTCTCCACATCCTCTCTCACATACATTATCAGTTGGCCACAAGACATATCTCACCTAAGCAATATCAAGGATGGATTGGAAGATTCTGTTCCCCGCCTCATCAATAGGAAGGACAGTTTGCCAAGCTTCCTCAGAGAAGGACTATATTAGAGTATTGATCGCCACCTTGCGAATAACAAAGGGGTATTTTATACCCTGTCCCCTCCTGTTAGACAAAGAAACAGGCCTCGGGGGGTAAATTTAATACCACAGGCAATTCATTAAATTTGGCATTAACATGTACTGATGTTGTGTCACAGTCTGCAGAGGAAGGCTTTGAATAGACACAGTTGAGTATTTAAATAAGAGGCATTTAAATGCCTCCATGTGTGTTCCAAAATAGTTTAGAATAAATTCGATCCCTCTCCTAGTTGATTCATTCTGTTTCTTTTCATCCGTTCCAATAAACACTGCAGCGGAGATATTTAATTGCTTTTTGGCAGTACATAGTGTCACATGCTAAGTTTTGAAATGCATATTCAGTATTTATATGTCCCATCTCTTTCTCTCTCTCTCTCTCTCTCTCTCTCTCTCTCTCTCTCTCTCTCCCTCTCTCCCCCTCTCCCTTTTTCTGTTTCTGTCTTATCTCTCTATTTTGTTCTCCCAGCAGAGCACTCCACTCAGGAGTCTGCTGCTTCTGAGAGTGTTGTTAATGTAATTTGTTTTGAATTAGGAGCAATGTAAACAGGGGCTGAATGAGGCCATTTACTCACCATGATACAAGGGAACTCCCGTGCACTGTCAGGGAACTTGGCTCCTGTTCTGATTGGATGGAAGAAGGTTTTAAATTGTATTTGGACAGAGGGTGACCTTGCGTCTACATATTGTTCCCCCTTTTTTCAGCTTCTTTTCATTCTTCTCCCCTCCTCTCCAGATTCAGACAGATGTGCCAGTCCATCATCGCCCATAAGCTGTTTGACTATGTGGTGTTGGCCTTCATCTTCTCCAACTGCATCACAGTAGCTCTGGAGAGGCCCAAGATATTACAGGGCAGCCTGGTAAATCCATCTGAAATGGGCATGTGTGTTTGTTTGTGTTAGAAGCTGCAGCTCCTGTCTGCAGTTTTTGTGTGGTAGATTTTTGTATTCTCAGAGGATGAATTCAGTTTTATTATCTAAAAGGTGCAGTAAGTAAGCGTTTACTACTGTTGCCCCATCTCCACTTTCTCTCTCTGACTGACAACCCTCTCTCTCCCCCTCCTGTTTGTCTGTCCAGGAAAGAGTCTTTCTCACCATCTCCAACTACATCTTTACTGCCATCTTTGTGGGCGAGATGACACTCAAGGTAACATTTTACAACCTGTGTCTCTATTACCGCCAATGAGTCCGGAGTGTAGTGTGTGGCCATGCTACACAGAGGCATCTTTTTTTTTTAATCTCTCTGTCTCTTCCAGTGTCTCCCTGTTTGTCTCTCTCACTGAATTGTCTTCGCCTCAGTGCTCCCAAAGCCCAGCCCCTTCCCTCCCCGTCTTTCATGGCAGTTCCCATGTTCCTTTGGAGAATAGAGCAATTAAGCAATGTCATTAATTAATGGCTAGTCTTCTCTTATGGATGCGGTCCATCTCCAGCACTCCCCCACACAGCTCCAATGTTGACTGCTTCTTTTTTTAAGTCTGTGTTTCCACTTCCTTAGGGTCCCTCTGTTCTCATCAGTCCTTTTTCAGACTCTCTGCCTTTCTTGTTTCTCCAGCCTTCCTTTATTTTATTTGTTCACCCTCCCTCCCTCTGCCACTGTCTCTGTACTCTCTGCGAAAGGCTCTAGCACAAGTGGGCCATCAATTATGCACTCCCGCAATCAATTATTAACCAATCACAGCCCGTCAATGAGCCACAGACTTGTCAGCCCCCTGGCCAAGCCGTGCATGTCTCCCACCATGTCTCTGTCTGTCTGAGCCGTGTGTATCTCCACAATGTGTGTTGGTGTGTGTGTGATTGTGTAGCATTAATCTCTCCATAGGACTCCAGCGTGAGGTTTGGTGCTGTGTACAAGATGTAGCCAAAAAAAAAAAGACAGCACAGCACAGCAGGGCTGAAGAATTGGTCAGCATGGTGCACAGCTTTTTAGAGCGTTATTTCATGAGGCAGCTTCAAACACAAAGTAGCATACTCCAAAGTACATGAACTAGTTCTAATGATTGTAGTTGTAAATAATAAGCAATGCTATTTCCTATTTTATTCCTCAACACAAAATAGACACTTTCAGGATAATTGAATTGTGAACTCAAAACACAAGTGTGCGCTGCAAGTTTGCAAGTGTTGTACATTCAGTTTACATTTTGGCATTCAGACCTAAGATGTTTGCCAAGCACTGATCTTTCAACCATCTTGATATGTTTGCCCGCTAACCCCCACAGCATCTTGGCAAATAGCTTCAAATGTCAGTGGCAGATTTTTTTTTTTTTTTTTTTTTTTTTTTTTTTTTAAATGGCTGGTGCAATGTTCCCACTGCTGCTCAGCCAAACACCGAATCCAGCTGAATGCATGTGTGTAACATAATGTCTGTACAACACCCATCTCTCACTGTTGAACTCACAGAGGACGAAAAGACCATCGTATGTCAAATGATTTCACATTATTTCTGTACCCCTGGATATCAAACACACCGGTACCTATGTACTCCTTACTCATTAGTATGTCAGTATATATGAGTCAGTTGTACTGTAAGTGTGTGTCATTATTAACCTGTTGTTGATAATGTCACACACACCATTTACTGTGTGCTCTTTTTTTCTTTTTCTAATTAGCTGTTGTGTGTATGTGTGTGTGTACATGCTGTGTGTGTGTGAGAGATAAAGTCTGCTCTGAGTGCTCTGTAGCCAAAACAGGTGTTGCTTGAAGAGGTGTGTACATACATCTGAATGAGTGTGTGTACTTGTCAGGCACATTGTTGTCTCAGCAGCCAGGTGAGAACATGTTATTTATGTGTCGTGTAACACAGACTTTTGTGCTACACCTGCTGATGACTCTCCTCGTCTGGTTCTTTCAGTTTCACCTTGTTATTCTTTGTGCAACACATTTGTTTTTTTTGTATTTTTTTACATTTGACAGTTCATTTAACAGAACCGAAGAGGCAGGAAGACTTTTATAGATTGTGTTTAAGCTGGAGTGTGATGAGTGTAGTCCACATTCTAATATGCTGCTTCACCTCTTTTCTCTCTCATCTCCAGGTGGTTTCCATGGGTCTGTATATGGGGGAACAAGCTTACCTCCGGAGCAGCTGGAACATTCTAGATGGCTTCCTGGTTTTTGTGTCTTTGATTGACATTGTTGTGTCCATGGCGGGTGGGGCCAAGATCCTGGGGGTGCTTAGAGTACTCAGGTTGCTCAGAACATTGCGTCCCCTCAGGTATGGACAAAGAACTACAGGATTTTTTTTTTTTAATATGTACCATATTTTTTTTTACTGTTTAACAGTCTCAGCAGCAGAAAATAACTTTGCCATACGTAATCAGTTATATCCTCTTCAATTTTCCTTCTGGCCAGACAGTTAGGAATAAATATATGGAAAACAAGCAAAAAGTAAATATATTTCTCTCCACTGATGCTCTAGTCTTTGAGGTTAAATGGTTTTAAAAAAGCCGAAATGGAGCAATAACACACATCATTTACATAATTTTCATGAAATAAATCAGCAGCACCTAAAAAGTTACTTAGAATACAAGCAAATATTTTCAGAAATGTATTTTATACAAAGTAAACTGTAACTTTTCTGTTTGTTACTCCCTCTGTTTCTGTTTCAGGTACTGGTTTTTGTTCTGACTTGTTTCTCCTGTTACTTCTCTACCTTCCTCAGGGTGATTAGCAGAGCTCCAGGTCTGAAGCTGGTGGTGGAGACCCTCATCACTTCTCTCAAACCCATCGGCAACATTGTCCTCATCTGCTGTGCTTTCTTCATCATCTTTGGCATTCTCGGGGTACAGGTAGGAAGCATGCAATTTGCATGGAATCTGTAAATTTATTATTTTTGTGCAGTCTGGTTTTCTCCCCATTACTGTCATTTTTGAAAAAAAATCTAATTCTCTCCCTTCCTTTCCTTCTTAATAGCTTTGAAGCACTTATGCATTTCTGTTTTTCTCTCTCTTAAGTACGGTAAACTCTCATTGTCATCCTGCTTCTTTCATCGCTGCACAAAATTTTCAGCTGGTGGGATCTTTGACCAGCTCATTATTTCACTCAAGAGCATCCTTTCATCTCATCGGAGTGCGCAGTGAAGGCTTATTTCTCAGTTTTTTTTGTGCTCGTACTGCAACAAAAGTGTGGTGTCACTGTTCTTCCACTGACAGCTGTTTAAAGGCAAGTTCTTCTACTGCTTCGGTCCGGATGTCAAAAACATCACCAACAAGTCTGACTGTCTGCAAGCCAACTACAAGTGGGTTCACCATAAGTACAACTTTGACAACCTGGGACAGGTTAGTGTCATTTGAGTGTTACCTGCTCATCTGATGTGCTTTATATTTCTTAAAGGAGTGCCAAGCAGAACATTTTTTTAAAAGGATTTTTCTCTATAAAATAAGCATAAAAAATTTTCTCCCTGTTCTCTACCTTCTCTTATCCAGGCTCTGATGTCCCTGTTTGTACTCGCCTCCAAGGACGGCTGGGTTAACATCATGTATCACGGCCTGGATGCTGTGGGTGTGGACCAACAGGTACAAGTTGTACAACAACAATTTTTCATACAAAGAAAATGCTGAGGCAAAATCTTCACCATCCAAAAATGTAAGTCTTACATTTTTTATCTGGCTAACTCTTTTTCTCCTTCCCTCTCATCTGTTTTGTTTTGTACCTCCTTCTTTCACATCACATCATTTTGTATCAAATCACATCATGAACAAACACACCACTTCAACCCCAGCCGGTGACCAACAACAACCCATGGATGCTGCTGTATTTTATCTCCTTCCTTCTCATCGTCAGCTTCTTTGTCCTTAACATGTTTGTTGGCGTGGTGGTGGAAAACTTCCACAAATGCCGCCAGCACCAGGAGGTGGAGGAGGCCAAGAGGCGTGAGGAGAAGCGTCAGCGGCGCATGGAAAAGAAGAGGAGGAGTAAGAGAGTGGACTGAGAAGAGAGGGGTATAGAGTATGGAAGTGGCTGAAAACAGAGAGAGAAAAAAACACAGGGGCACGTGAGGTTTTATAGAGTAAGAATGGGTAAGATCAGATGATAAATGATTACCCTCATTAAACAACGAGATACAATTATACAAAACACAAAGTGCCTGAATATAAGGACTTGAAAAGCTTACTCTTCCCCTATTGTTACTATGACACATCACGGGAATCATTTTTCATTATCGTGTGGAGTTGTGATCAACACTGATGAAAATCTGTGCTGTAGAAAGACAGAGACAGACAGATAATAATAAACGCACAAACAGAAAGTGTCATAATTACTAATGTGCTCTGCAATTTGAGATTTTTTTTTTTTCTTTTGATAGTAATTTCTGCTTGATCACCGCTTTTAAATGCTGCATGTCCAAGTGCTCAGTGTAGAGCAGGACTTCTATGGAAAAATCCTCTGCTCCACATGATATATACATACGATCTGCTGTACCTATCTAGTAGCAACAAGAGCAGTTTGTTGTTTGGAATTAACTTAAATGTAATGGACCTAATTGTAATAGCATATAGATTTAAACATATATAATGAGAAGTATTTTCAATCACTGCAGAGAGTAAATTATACTTTCTTTAACTAGAACATCAGAAAACACCCCTCATTATGTGCAACAAACAAAAATGTCTTTTGTTGAAAAGCTTCATTAATACAATTTTCTACCAACAGAAGCCCACAAGCTGCCCTACTATGCCAGCTATGGTCACATGCGCCTGATGATCCACACACTGTGCACAAACCACTACCTGGACCTCATCATCACCTTCATCATCTGCATCAACGTCATCACCATGTCCTTAGAGCACTACAATCAGCCTCACGTAAGAGGGAGTGTTTACAGTACCTGTGTGTGCGAAGATGTGTGTTCTGGGAGTGCAGTGGGCGCAGCCCCAGTTGTGCATTGTTCTTGAATTTATGTAAGCATTTAGAGAGCTGTGCAACTTCTCTCTCACTTCTCCGTTTTTGTTGCTGCAGTTTTTACATGAAGCTCGCCCTTCTCCAGACAGTAGCATCTTAAAGAGACACAGTAATACCACTGACTGGTCCACCACAGTGAAACTGTGTTCAGGCTCTGTAGCATGTGTTGTGAGTAGATGCAGTCCATACAAAGGAGCTGTGATTGCACTGCTGATTTGACATGGGCTGCTGTCGGACTGCTGTTAGCCGTACAGTACGTGTATCTGTCCGTTCATGTGCGATGAATGGACTTTCAAAAGCCTGATAGCGTTTTTGTGAGGGAGAGAAAAGTGATTATCCTTGAGATAAGATGCCCATTTGACCTTTAAAATGGAGCGAGCTTTCTCAAACTGACCGAGCATCAGATAAATATCACAGGTCTTGGCTGCATTTGTCAGCTGTTGGTCCTGACATTTGGCAGCCTCCCACTTGTTAGAAGCTACAGCTCTATTTATGAAAAGAGAAAGCAAAATAATCTCTAGGCTCTGCAGTAACAGGAAGCTGGACTGGATCTTAAATACATTTAAAACATGCTAGCCTCAGGAATATTTTAATACCCTGCAAATACAGTTTAGCTTAAAAATATGTGTTTTTAGGGGACGTAATGTGTGTGTTTGTGGTGCTATGAATGGAGGATGCTCTGTTTCTGCCTCTGGCATGCTTGATTTTACTCTGCAAACAATGGGACCAACTGCAGTTCTACAGTTTCTCCCTGCTGATGCTGCTGATGCTTCATCCTACCACATCACACACACACACACACACACACACTTTTTTTCCTCTCTCTTTCCAGTCTCTGGATCTCGCCCTGAAGTACTGCAACTATTTCTTCACCTCCACTTTTGTGCTGGAAGCAGTACTGAAACTCATCGCCTTCGGCTTTCGCCGCTTCTTCAAAGACAGGTACAGTGTGTACTTATACCTTGTGTGTTGGCAGTGTGATTGTGTATGAGAGTTTCCCTTTCTGTCTGCATGTAAGTGTATCTGTGCTTATTTGTCACACTATGTACACAGGCAGATGGGTTAATCTCCTGTTCAGCAGTCGGCTGTACTGAACCTGTAGGAAAAGCAGCATGATGATTGTCAATCACCTGTTTTCTTACAGCCTTTTTAGTGTCTAGCCTGAAAATGCAAGCACCCTTTTCACTAGATACTGCAAAATGAGAATTATATTTCAAAACATGAAGAGATTTAATGTCACTAAAAATTAAAAGAAAAAAGTATCTCTATGTTTTTGTCTACTTTGCAAAGTTACTTATCACATACAGACAGGTGACAAATTAAATCAAAAACCTGAACAAATGAGCGGAGAGACCCAATGAATGAAGGTGCTTTTTTGTGCACTACATGGTAAAATTAAGCAATTAAAATCTAATCATAGTCTGTTGGATGTGATGAGTCATCCTTCATCATATTCTTGCAAAATGGACAAGTGCATATGTGGCGTACACCAAGAGGACGGTACAGGCCTGAATCCTTGACCCCCACAGTGGCCCTCTGACTGAGGGGTCACTGAATGGTGTGATGAGTATGAAAATGTGGTGCGTCATATGCTGTGGCCTTCGCAGTCACCAGATCTCAAACCAATTGAACACCCATGGGAGATTTTGGACCAACGTTTTAGACAGCGCTCTCTATCATCATCATCATCATCAAAACACCAAATGGGACTTTTGGAAGAATGGTGTCCGTCCCTCCAATAGAGTCCAAAGACTTGTAGGATCAATGCCAAGGCACAGCAGCACATGATGGCCCAACACCTTAATAAGACACTTTACGTTGGTTTTTCCTTTCATTTGTCACACATCTCATCTTTGATGTGAAAAATTAAACATTCAAGCGACTAACACAGCTCTAGGCACATGTCGAAATCTCGCGAATTAACATATAATATAAATAGTGCCACAATAAACAGTTATTTAGTTCAAAGTGTAATAGCTGTACAAATCCTTTTGCTTTGATCATTATAAATGGAATAGCGAATCACAGCTTTAACGATATAGAGGATTATGAAATATGTTTAAGTATGTGAGCTGGCTCTGATGTGTTCTGTTATTAAGTTGACTAAACCATACTGTGGTGCAAATCCGGATTTCACGACAGTTATCGCACATCATCGCTTCTGTCAAAGAAAACAGAAACGTCCTCTTTATTAAGTAAGAAGCGAAAGTTTTCTTTATAGTAATTAGCTTCTTTGGCCACCACCAAGTCAGCCTTTAGTTCCATTATTCTCTCAAGTTATTCCATAATGCAAATGTAAACTATAATCCACTTACAATTAATAAAATTAATTAAATAAAACGTTCATCTGAAAATGACAGTCCTTTCATGCGTAGAGTTTTTCATTGTATTAGTTTGAGTGAAATAATGTCTGTCTAATTGGAAAAAAAAAATGTTTAACTACACCCTCATTCTGCTTAACAAAGCCTAATTGTCTGTTCGTTCTCTGCTGGTGTGACACCACTGCACTTTCCATTTTTCCAACTTACTGTTAAGACCTTTGTGTGACCTCTGCAGGAAACACTCCTCAGCACCGGTCTGTTCACTCCCACAGTCATTCACTCAGAGCCCAGACTAATTGATTCGTCACTCACCTAAATGTGTACAGTGACGAGACTGATGTCTTATTCTTTTCAGGGACATGTGGTGACTAATTAAAGGCAGAAACAGATTTAGGAGCTTATATTACACTGATGGTAGTTTAATGTCATTGACCTATTTTAGTGAGTGAAGAGAAAGGAGAGAGAGGATAAGGAGAAATGGTTAGGGCAAGAGAGATAAGGTGGGAGATGGGGAGAGAGACACAGGGAAGAGACAGATAATATATCGAAGGGCAAGCTGGACTGATCAAAGACAAAAAAGGAAGAGGACAAATGAATGATGAAATGAGAAAGAGATGGACGGATATAGAGAGAATTTATCACACAGTTATCAGCTGGCACTTTGTCTCTTTTTATGTCGTGTCAGCAACAGCCATGAGCAGTCATTGTGCATAGTGTGATTTATAATCTGGGGTGGCTCTCAGGCCAACTTTACAACTGGGTCATTGGAGTACCAGGTAACTTACAAACACACTGCCACATGTGCCACAAGCAGAGCTGCATTTTGTCAGAGTTTGCTTGCATAGATGTATGTGTGTTTGTGTATCCTTTATGTGTGCCAGACCAAAAAGTTCTGAGGCTGACAGGGAAGGATAAAGAAAAGTCCAAAACATATTTAATTCAACCTTTAAATGTGTAACTGGAGCATTTTCATAAGGTGAGCTAGATTGCTCCTATGACTTTGGTGTGTTTTAAGTGATTAAGGAACATGATGTCTTATTCTGTGTGCTTTTGTATTCATGAACAAAGGCAGCAGCCATCCTCAGTCTTAAAAGGCTGTAAGACTGCAACCACAGAGGGAGATGCAACTTCTTTTGCCTGGAATAAAAATGTGAAAAAAAAAGAAGTCGATCCACAGTCAGACAGGCCCTGACAATAGAGGGAAACCATATGCATGATGATAATAAGTCATGGGTGGTGATTGATACTCTGCTGTCATTGTGATTTTAAGTAAGAGAGTTTGGCAAGCATTCTGATAAAAGGAATTGGCAAATGTTTTAGCACAGGGTGCCTTGCTATGGGATCTCAGATCAGATGTTCACCTGCAGTGTTTCCCACAGGCTGAGAAATTACTTGTGGTGGTGGGTGGCGCCGCGTGTTACCGATGTGCATGCAGAGACTCATGCAGTTTAAAGGGGGAGAGTGTAACCCAGGTTATTTTCTGTGGCCACAATTTACAGATGTCCCCTAAACTCTTCACATGCAGGCTATTGATAGATGCTAGTTAGGTGGCTGCGCTCAGAGAAGCCTCTTGTGCCCACTCAGTACATGGGCGGGCTGCCCAAATAGAGCCTATGTATGGCAAAAGCTGACCTGATTTACTGTTTCCCATAGAAAATTGTGTGAGTTTTCTTTGAGAAAACAGACACTTTTACAAAAGAGCATCTGCCACTAAGTCAGAACATAAATGAGGACTACATGACCTCCTGAAGCAAAGTGAGGTGACAAGGGATTAACATCTCAGGAAGCTTGCTGAAGTGGTATAGTTTCATCAGGACAAAATACTTGGTCTTAAGTCAGATGTCACATGTACTATGGTGGCTTCAGACTCTTTGATTCTCTACCATTTTTATCTTACTTGGCAACATCTATCTCTCATCTGTCCTCAAACCTTAAAAAGAAATTGTTTGACAGTCATTTCTACAGGCCTGATGTATTAAGGGCTTTTACGGCCGAGAATAACATTTTGAAAGGTAACTAATAATTTGCTCCATACCTCATTATATTGAAAGGCTCAGAAATTAGAGTCCTTACTGCATTATTTGCAGTCAGAGTCAACAAGTGAACAGCTATAGCTTTGTAAGTGTGACTTAATCTTGTCATCATTTTGTGTTTAAATTTGCTTTGTATCTGCATGTGGTGCCTATTCCTTTGTGTACCTTGCTCCATCACATGAGCGTATGTATATGTATGTGCGTGCTTGTGCTAGGTGGAACCAGTTGGACCTGGCCATTGTGCTTCTGTCAGTGATGGGCATCACCTTGGAGGAGATTGAGATCAGTGCTGCCCTGCCCATCAACCCCACCATCATCAGGATTATGAGAGTACTGAGGATAGCACGAGGTACATTAACTATGCTTTTGTGAAATACTCACACACAAGTCCTGTCCCACCTGTGCTTCCTGTACATCCTTTCAGTGAGCTAGAATATTGATTCATTGGTGGCAGTTGCTCAGGAGGTACAGCATGTTGTCAACTAATTGGAAGGTCGGTGGTTCGATCCCCAAGTCAAAGTGCACTTGGGAAAGATACTGAACCCCAAATTGCCCTGATGGCTGTACTGTCAGTATGTGAGTGTTTGAGTGAGTGTGTGTACAAGTATATGTGTGAATGGCATGTAGTGTAAAGAGCTTTGAGTGTTATGTAAGTGCAGTTTAAATTGGGTTCTCTTGGTATGTTAAAAGATAACTGCTTAAACTGTAAGTAACCTTTACACATCAGTTAGCTGTAGCATAGCAGCTAATGTCTAAAGTGCTGTTGTGTTGTGTGTGTGTGCGTGTGTGTGTGTTTTACACAGGGTGTAAATTAAGAAGTGACCTTTCCACAGTTTGTTTCTCATTTAGTCTGTAATTGAACCTGAGGGGATTTCCCCCTAAATGCCCACAGAATTTCTCTCTCACTCTCTTTCTCTCTCACATACACACACAGTGCTGAAGCTGCTGAAGATGGCGACAGGAATGAGAGCCCTATTGGATACAGTGGTCCAAGCCCTGCCTCAGGTACACACACACACACACACACATTGTCTTTCCCTCTTTTTTTTCCTCACAGACACACTCCACACTCCCAGAGAGAGAGTTGGCCAATCTCAGGCAATAGCCAGGGTGATACGAGCCCCCCCCGGTCCCCTTCTCTTTTTCTGTTGGCCTGTAGGCAGCTCTAATAGATGACTCATTCATACAACAGACTGGTAGACTGCCACACACATGTGCACACATACATACATACATACATATACACGCATGCACAGGCTTTGGCTTGTTTTCACTTTCAGTACCATAGAGAGTACCCAGACTCCCACTGAGACCACAGTGTGCTAGAAACAGTAGGAGCTTCTTAAACCAGTCTGTAGTCCATTTGGTGGTGAACTGTCCACAGAGTCCGACAGTTTCAAGGCCGTGCCAGTGTCAAAATCATTTCAGCGCAATGAAACTTCAACTCCCTAGAAAGTTCCCAGAATGCATCTTTGCGTATTGTTCTAACTGACTTGAGATGTTCTGTGAATGCTATATAGCATAATTTAATGAATTAGAAACCAAACAAAGGTAAAGTTATGTTATGTGTATATAATATTTGATTTATATTTAAATGATGCTGTTTGGCTTATATGAGGTTAATGCTATGTCATTTTTATGTGTCCCAATGTTTATATATCATACTTTGCTCCACACCTTGGATGTTGTGGTTGTGTGGTATGCCCCAGGGTGCCATCACCTTGTTGGTTTAATCTGTACAAAAACGTACTGTATGTATAAAAACCAAACTGAACTAACTGGCTAGTGGCTCCAGCTTTTACCATACAGTCATGAATGGGTTATCAACCTTTTCATCCATGTCAAGCAAGAAAGTGAATGTGTGTGTTTTCCAAAATGCTAAAATATTCAGGTAAAAAAAAGCCAATTTTCCAGACAGACAGGTTAGGTGCAAAGACAGGTGTACAGCCTTATTTATGGACATGCAGGGACACAGACACACACACACACACAGTCTGACCCATTGACCATCAAAAATAAGACGAGGCAAACAGAGGGAAACAGGTGGTGTGGTGAAAGGAGGGCAGGCAGAGGTGAGGAAGAACAGATTCCTTGTCTTTCTTTTCTATTGATCCCTCTCTCATTAACACTGAGCCCTTTGCTCTATCCCAAGGGCACCAGGGGAGGTAATTAAAACTGGGGCTAATTAAACAGTTCCAGGAGGTCTACAACTGTGTGTATGAGTGTATGTGCATATTGAGGTACTGAAAGAGTGAAAGTCTTACACCTGGCGAGAGATTTAACCTGAGGCATTATATTTCACTGTGAAAATGAAATGGCAAGCTGCCAGCTTCTCTTCATTACATCACATAGGATATTGAGGACAGGATTGACATTTCAACAAAGGCTTCAGGATACAACTGAACAAAGGAACAAGCTATACACTGCTACTCATATAAGAAAGCAAGGAATATGAATAGAGCTATCGTGACACACAGGGACAGATGTCTGCTAGAATAATAATTTCTAAGATTAAACATGATGTGAGTGCTTCACAAGTTCCACAAGCAGTTTATATATCTAATAGGCCATGACAGGACATGGAGATGCAATGAGGGATCCATACACTGACACTAAACGGATGGGTGAGCTTAATAGGTTGCTGAAATGGTAAGAGAAATGCATTTTCATGGCTTGTCTCGACAAAGACGAAGTGAGACAAAGTCATTTCACCCACAAGCATCCTCTGTTATCCTCCCCTCCCCATGTGATGCAAGATGTCTGCAGCACAGCCTTCACTAACACTAATGACTTATATTATGTTGGCACTAAAGACAAGCCATTTCTTTTATTTGATTTCTGGGAAAGGCTGAGAAACCTCCTTTAGGGTGAATTATTGTCAGATACATTTGTATAGAATACACTATTAATTCCCTCCTAGTAAAACTTGTCTTTCTCAAAGTGCATTCGTCCTTACTATTAACCTAGAGACAGACTTGAGACAAACCCCATAACAATCACACCTGCTATTACTACAACATTCCAACTGAAAGCTCATATGGCAATTACCTCCATTACTTCCAGTCCAAAGGGACTCGTCAGACTGTCGCTCATGTAATGGGGCATATTTGCCTGTATCAGTCGTGCATTTTAATATTTTTATAATGTTCATTGTGTTATATGCATGCACTGATATGACTAACCAGGTTAGTCATATTAGTCCATTTATGTAAAAGCCTTTGACAGGCTTAAATCTGAAGTTCTTACTGATTTCCTCAGTGAGTTTTTAATGAGGGCAGGACACACACGCAGAGATACCAACAACGTGTTTCTTTTGCTGGCTCTGGAATCTCATTGCAGTCCAATTTGATGCAACCTAAATTCAATCACAGACACAATTGTCTAACTTGGCTCCTATTCACTGAGAGCTTTCCCTGCAAACTCTCCTTTTCACCGTGATGCTTCCTCTACAACTAGACATCTTTATAGCCCTGTCCACTTTCAAGTAGAGCCAGAAAGCCTCTGCCATGCGTATCTCAACATAATATATTTTAATAAACTCTATTTGCATAATAGCTTAAGTGTAATCTCTTTAGAACAAGCTCTGTAATTGTCATAATGTTGACGCACTATTGCTAGACCCCTAGACTCTACAAAGTAAACAGCAGATTTCCAAAGTCTGTTTTTCCCTGAAACACAGGTGAAGTAATCTAAGCCTCTCCTTAGAACACATTCATATTAACCACTTGTCATTGCATATCCTCACTCCCAGCAGAGCTGTGTTGTTAGCAGCATGTTAAAGACAGTGAATAGGAGACTGGATTGTGTATCCCTGTAAAGGGATTAGATTTGTTTACCGTGCAATATCATCATCATCATTACGTTGTTGTGGTAACAGAGCGTTGTTTTTGTGGTGGAGCTGAGCCAAGTCCCCAAACTTGGAAATTAACAACAGCATCAGGGGTTCAGTTGTATTAAAGTCTCAGAGGAAGTTGTGTCATAGTTTGAAGAACCAAACAAAGTGATATGGGAGGGGACTAGAAATAAGTCACGATCCTGTGTGACCAGTTTCATGCACACACTCGTATTATATTTCTTGCTGATGTGTTCAATAGCAGTGCTTAAAAGAAAAGAAACCATAACTTTAACCCACTAAAAAAAAGAACAAGTCTTGTGCACCAGATATTGACTTTACAAGCTAGACAGAGCATAAAACCTAGCCACAATGGTGTTTAGGGAGTACTTTGTCGTTTCAGATGCTAGAATGCTGTGAGGTGGTTTACGACATATGCGTGTGTGTGTGTGTGTGCGTGCGTGTGTGTGTGTGTGTGCGCGTGCGTGTTGCAGGTGGGTAACCTGGGCCTGCTCTTCATGCTGCTGTTTTTCATCTACGCCGCCTTAGGAGTAGAGCTTTTTGGAGAACTTGGTGAGTGTAAAATATCCAAATACCTCATATAAATGATGTTAAACAAGTTATATAAGATGGTATTCTTTTTTAAAGTACAGATCTATATAGAGAATCCATATACTCACTGCATTATTATATTTGGCAATTTATGAATATTTATCCAATGTGATTGGATAAATGATCTCAGTGCTAATCTGAAAACTTTTGAGAAACTGTATATTATCCTGTTTCTGGCAGGACACTAAATATACACCATATATGTGATAATGTACATAAGCTCTTTCACTAGTTGGATTAATCCTTTCATCATATATCTGTGGTAATATGATGAAAGGATTATACCAACTTACCGAGGTGCATATTGTCCACACATCACTATGAAGAAAGTGTAAAGCAGTTAAAAATAAACATGTCTGTCCTAATAGGTAAATAAAATCGTAGCTCAGAGTTTTGTGTGCTCATTATCGTACACTCAGCTTGTGCACATAAAAGCATCAGGACTTGTACCAACTTTACTATGAAAATCTCCCTATTTCCTCTCCATCACGTATTCTTTTTCATCAGTTCTCTCTCCTGCAGTCAGACAGCCATTAGGGAATCAACCCACTCTGCAGTATTCTGATAAATAAGTACTGTCCTAAAATATCCACATTGAAGTTGGAAGATATGTCTTCCAAATTGTCACATTTCCCTTGTGTGCTGCAGCTGCAGCCAGTGGCAGCATTGCCTCCTATTGGAGCTTGGCAGGAGAAAGGATTAGTGGCAAATGCAAATGTCGCTTTCTTGAGGCCATTTCAAAGATTATCTTGGGATATAAGCTCAAAGACAAGTAATGTTTGGCCACATCGCTACTTATTTGATAACAGTGTGTTGGCTTGTTTGGACAGTGATTCAGACAGCTTAGCGACAGAAGGGGTACAAGTTTTTGGGAGCAATGACGTGAGGTGTTGAGTGTTCATATTCACAAGCCAGCATCATTTCCTCTCTCTCTTATCCTTTCACCTATTTCTCATCTGGGACCTAATAACTTCAACTCTCCCTTCATCCACTCCCTCCGCTCTCATCCTCAGTTTGCAATGAAGACTACCCATGTGAAGGAATGAGTCGTCACGCTACCTTTGAGAACTTTGGCATGGCCTTCCTTACCTTGTTTCAAGTCTCCACGGGCGACAACTGGAATGGCATCATGAAGGTACATAGTTACATTCAATTGGATACTCATTCACTCAGATTTAATGCATTTGGAAGGTTTGAACCAGTTAGATAGAGCTCTCATTTCTGTTTTCTAAAGCGTAGTGTTCATAGCCATAGCCTGATGTTTACTTTACAGTTCAGACAAGCTTCATACAGATTAGAATTTGTATTAGAAAACAAATTACAACGTAGACCAAACACTGAAGAGAGACCAGGTAAACCCTTCCTTTATTTCTCTCATGCACCTTATCTTTTACTCTAGTGATAGCTGCTGATGAAAAGGAAATGTGCTTGCTCAGCACCAGGGTTACAGATTTCCTTACTGATGGGTAGGGGAGTGACTGTGCCTCATTGCACACGCAGACACAAAGCACCAATTTCTCCTGAACACACATCCGCTACCATCAACAGCTATCACCACTCCTCCGCACACCTAGGCTGCGAGGGGAATAGAGATTATGCTGGAGTGTGTCGGGCGTGGACCATTAAACACACACTGGATACAGGCAGTGTGGATGGTAGTGGGCCAGCGGGCCACAGATGCTACCTCTCAGAGTTAATCTCTGTCATTTTAGCCGTCAAATTACTACCTGGGCTGTGAGAGAGGTAGACCTGCTTTGGTTTAGTAAGAAGCAGGTGAGTCAGAGTGGTAATTAGTCATGCAGTGACGATAAAGAAGAGAGAAAATAATAAGGCAGAGGATGATAGGTAAGAGGGCAGCGGGGAGGAAAGAAGGCACAAGCGAGCGAACTGTAAGAAGAGGTGCATGAGACGAAGGGAAAGGAGTCAGCAGTACTGACCAGTTATTATGCTTTTACCTCTGTGAAGGGAAAATTACAGAAAAAAAAATGGAAAAGGGGGGAAGTAGCATTAGAGAGACGATGTGAGAGAGTACAGATTTGGATGAGGAAAGAAGAAAAATATGTAAAGAAATATGATGGCAAGAGAGTGAAGGCAGAAAAGGGAGATGTTGTCTGAAGGAGCACCGTGTGTAAATGTCATGCCAAATTAGATAGAAAAGACCAGCTTCAGCTCAGAGGGCTGAAATTGTTATGTGGGGTCACAGCCTGGGTGAAATGTGTGTACTTCCTCCAGAAAACACTTGTCACTTTGGTTCTGCTCTGACTGAACTCCACTGTGAACAAGTTAACCAGAGTGGAAACCCAACAGAATAATGTTCTAGATGAAAAAAACAATGCCTGCTGTTGTTTTGCATAGAAGCAAAATAATTAAGTGCATGGTGAATTATTATACAAGTTGTCAGGCACACAGAGAGCCTTGTTAACAGAAGCTAAATCTATTCTATTATTATCTTAAAGGTGCTTTATCATTTTTATGTAAATACCAATTTTGGTGCAGTTGGGGTGTAGCAGAGCTCACAGCCATCGTTCACAAACCACACAAAACTATAGTTTCATGATCTCTTTCCTCATGATCTGCCTTTGTGACACCAGGACACATTGCGGGAGTGCCCACCAGACCACGGCACCGATGTGGACTATGCCTGCAATCCAAGCCTTCAGTTTATCTCGCCCATGTACTTTGTCTCCTTCGTGCTCACCGCCCAGTTCGTGCTCATCAACGTGGTGGTGGCCGTGCTGATGAAGCACCTGGACGACTCCAACAAGGAGGCCCAAGAGGAGGCGGAGATGGATGCAGAAATTGAGCTGGAGCTGGCCCAGGGCACCCTCTGTTGCATGGGCGCCCCCAGTTGCGGGGGTGGGGGGGCAGAGAAAGGACTAGTTGCTGCTGGATCAGGGCCCGGAGGCACAGCAGGAGGGAGGGAGAGAGGAGATGCCAAAGGAGAGAAGGGAGAAGGAGTGAGGAAGATGCGACACACAGCAGCCACTGCACACCAAGGACAATACAACTCCCGCAACTCCAGCCGGACCCTGTACTCACCAGCACAAGTAAGTATGTGTATTTGTGTGTGTGTAAGAGACAGAGAGCAAAGGGAGAGAGAGAGTGCGCAAGTATTCTTATGTTTGTTTGCTGGCAGGGTGAAAGGCCTGTTTTGAATGCTCGGTCTTTTAGTGTGTGTGTGTGTGGGTGGAGGGTGTGCATGTATGTTTGTTTCAGCAAGTAGGGATGTCTCAAGCCAATCTGCAGCATCAGGATCAGGCCGATCATTGCTTTTTTTTTTGTTTTTTCTTGACGGTTCATATGAAAAGCCACATTCATTCCACTCTGTTTTTTACTGTATCCCAGTTGTGTCTCAGCTGTAATTCTTCTTTGTCGTCTTTTAAAACTATGCAACAGTTGCCTAAAGCATCGCACTGTAAGCAAGTCATCGGCAAACTGATATCAACAGTGGCCAGCAGTTTCTGGTAAAATGACAATATGTGCCAGCAAGGGATTTAAAATGCTTGGGCCAAAAAAATTAATTAAAAAAGATGTTTGTGCCCGTTTTAGCAAAACTTTCCAGGTGTCTGATGCCTCTAAAGTGCTGCTGTCGGTTGGAATCTGCAATTGAGTTTCTGTGTTTTGTCTGCAATCAGGAGAAAGAGAAGTTGCGCCAATATTATCAACACTTTCCTGCAGCGTCCACTTCGACACTTTTCTTTCCAAAAACATTATAAAAATCACTTCAGGGCACTGTACGATATATAGTAGGAAACCACGGAAAGCACAATGCAGACCAGATTGTCATTTAGTGAGTCTGCTGCTCTCTTACTCTCAAACATATCCAAACATAGAGTATATAATTTTCTGTACTAATTTGCTTCATCAATTTATTTTTTACTTACTTTTGGCTGAGTATGTAGGAAAATATTTATTTTTTAGGTAAATACAAATTTGGACTGCAAACAGTCATCAGTAGGTAAAATACTATATATACTATCTACATATATATCTCTTTATATATATACTATAAAATACTAAATGATTCAAATTGGGATTCGGGGCAAAAGAAGTAATAGAGACATCCCTACTTGTAAGTATTCTTTCTATGTCTCTGGTTTTCTGTCAGTTTGCTTCTCTTTGCACAGCATAAATGCATTAGGTCAAGCAGAGAAAATTACATATTTGATGCACAAGCTGGAAGAATACAAAAGAGTAAACAATATGGCAGTGATTTCTCTGTAGTGTTTGAATGGTGCTGGCATGGGAGACAGTCATTGCTCTCTTTCTTTTTTTTTTTGAGAAATTGACTGACAGCCGCGTTGGGTGATTACACTCGGTCATTTTACCAATCTCTTTGTATAATTCATTTGTACTTTTGTTCTTTTCCTTTTACAGATTTTTTTTGAGAAGCAAGATAGGGCAAGGAAGGTTAAACATTTACTCAAAGAGGGGGAAGAAAAAGGAAAGGCAGAAAGAGACACTAAGCTGTTCCTTAATGGCAACACTGCACAAGTGGAATTGTGTTAAGAAACCAATTAATATGAATGTAATAACACTGGGCTGGAATTAAAGGCATTTTCCAAAATGAAACCAAACTACCAAAGTGATTTTAGGCACATGAAAGTCAAGGCTGGGCCATATATTTTCATTTTACCTTTTTGAATTATGTTTTTGCCTTCCTTTACTGTAGTCATAGCAACCCGTATTGTGAGCAAGGAGAGACAAGCAACTGTAATCGCCTACTCAATTAGGCTTTTTTCATTTAGGCTTTATTAACCTTTAAGCACTTGCACGAGACCACGTGAGCTTGTAGACGCACATGCACAGGTTACATTTTCGAAAAGATAATTTCACTGCCCACGTCGGTGTGTGTGAGAGTCGATGGTCTCTCATTTGTAGTCAGACAGCACAGACACGCGCTTCCATTATGAAATCGCTAATGATAGTCTGAGATTTCTACCAAGAAACACACATAAAGGTGACTCATCGGCTGTCATGAGGAGCTTCACCTTTGTAGATCTAAACTTGGCTTCATGGAGCCATTTTTAGCTCAGTGTTGGCTGACAGAGGAACTTAATGCAGACCAGGGAGAACACACTGGCAGCCCCTCCCTCTCTCTCTCTCTCTCTCTCTCTCTCTCTCTCTCTCTCTCTCTCTCTCTCTCTCTCTCTCTCTCTCTCTCTCCATCTATCTCCATCTCCCTCTCTCTGCCTCTTAAGTGATGCTGGTAGACCGGTGCAGTTTATTCAGATTACAGGTGCTGGGGTTTGAGTGTGTGTGCGTGTGTGTGTGAGTGAGTGTGTGCAGTTGAACAAGGCTTATGTGAAAGAAGTGTACAAACCTAAACACTGTGACATGTCGTGGTTTGCGCTCCAAACTTTTGGTATATCTCAGCCCATTGATACTATTACTGGAATTTCCAGTAAATAAGATTTATTTTCTTTTAATTTTTTTATAAACAGACCCAAACAAATAAAAACAAGTTTTATGATCTCAGATTTCTTTAGTCATCCATAAAATTGATGGCTGCATACTCAGGGAGTGTTAATAGAAGAGACAAGGTGTGATGATGTACAGAGACTGAGTTCAAGAAAGATTGCAGCTACGCCTGGAATATTCTATAATGTGCCACATTACACAATAAAGAAGTCACGTTTGACTGTATGGGGAAAAACTAGTAATATATTGTGCAGGGACCAGAGGAGACATTGTAGGAAGTCCACACACACACACACACACAGAGGGAGCAAGAGTAAGGGAATAAGAGAGGAGAGATAATAGCTGAGCCAGTGACAGTCAAATACAGGCAGTAATTAATTTCAGCTCTCTCCTCTCTCTCTCAACTTCCATTCCCTGTAGACGGGCCCTATTGTTGTCCACTAATACAGTTATTAATGGAGGGCAGCACATAGGCCACCACAGTCAATCAAACATTATTTTTATATCAAGCTCTCCACCTACACAGAATGAACTATCTTGGGACTGGACTGCCTGCGAGAATGTGAGAGAAAGAAAAGAAGAAGTAGTGCGGCTTTTATACTTGCATGTATTAAAAGAGCTGGATATGGCACAGTCAGTTTGTCTTTGAGCCAAAATGTGGCACCGCAACACTGTTTCATAAACCAGCATGATGTAGGTACATTTATATTGCTGGGAGTACAGTAACCTGCTTCTTGAATTCTTAGCCCCCTCATTTTCAAAATATGAGCCAGGAGTGATTGTAATATAAGAGTGTGAGTCAGAAGTGTGTGTTTGCATAACTGATCTAAGTATAGTCCTATAAGCAATGTTGTTGAAATGTGTTTTGAAAATAGGCTTGTGTGGGGATTGAAGGGGAGTGACCTTGTTTCACAGTATCTTTTGGGACATATCTGCTGATGTAATACAGTTATTTTGGCTGTTATGAATGTGCTACAGGCACAATGCATCCAGTTCATTGTGAAATACAGTGCCCTGCCAAGAACCACAGAAATCATTTTTAAAGTAGTTTCCTTTTTCTGTCAGTAGTTTCCTTTTGCTGCCAGATTGGTTTCTGGGAAAACCAATCTGGCAGATGAGATTCAAGCAAGTAGGGATCATTTAAGTCACAGAAAAAGCCCTGACTGATTCAGTCTAAATTACTTTAAACCTAATAATACCCAGAGCACAAAGCGAATGCTTAAATCTTAAATTGTTTCAACAAGGTATTGAACAGCCTAATTGAGGTGATATATCAAATGTAATTGCACCACTCTCAGTGCTCAAGGCTTTGATAGTAAAATTATGTGTTACTTGGCTAATGAGGGTTTGGAGTCATATTATTGAGGAACTGTTTTCCAAAAGAGAACAGTGTTTCGCCCTAAAGGCCAACAGAGTATGAGAGGGGGATTTGTTCTGGTTTATTTGTACGTTATATCCGACACGACGAAAGTGTTTGAGATGCTTTTTTCTTTTTTTCTTTTTGTTGAGGAATCTCATAGATTAAGGCTGCACAATCTGAAACTTACATATGTGTGGGAGAATATGCACGTGTGGCTGTGTGCATTTGTGTGTGAGTACATAAGAAAGTGTAAAAGCATACCTGCGTGTCCACACAGACTTTTTTAAAAAATCCCTTACAATGGTGTATGCATTTCCCTGCGTGTTCTTTGTCCTCGCATGTCCGCATGTGCACATGTTTGCGCCTGCGTGCAATACTGGTCTGCCGGCCTGCGTCCTGTGTGTATGTGTCTGTGTGTGTGTACGTGTGTGTACGTGTGTATGTGTTCCAGGAGAGCCAGTGGCTGGACAGTGTATCTCTCCTGATCAAGGATACGTTAGAGGGGGAGATGCTGATGATCGACAACCTCTCCGGTTCTGTCTTCCACCACTACTCCTCTCCTCCACCCATCTGCAAAGACTACAAGGGCCACCCACAAGAGGTACCACCCTGACCACACATGAGCACACACACATACACCTGATCAGGACAACAGCTCCAGATGTTCAATTTATAAGAGAAACACAGGCATCCATTTTTTTTTTGGTTAAACATCTGGCTGACAACTATCCAAACTCTACACTAACCACCTTACAGTGTCATGGATAGATTGTATACATTTTTAAAATGAGCACTGTGAGTGGCAAGCTGCACCCAAAGAGGTCCATATTTATCAAACATATCAAAGTCGCTTCTATGAATTACACAGAATATTTCACTAGCATCAAAGATATTCTAAACTCAGAGCAGGATGGCTGTTCATACGACCTCAGTGTTGCCAACTCAGCACCCAGGTCGCCAGACTTGTTCACTTCTATGACCCCTTTAGCAAAACTAAACCTAGCAACAAATCTAGTAATTTTGGGGCAAAAATAATCCTTTCCATTGAAAAGAGTCGCAGGTGATTCTGCGGTCCTCCCTGCTCGCTGTTGCTGTTATTTTCTGGATTGACAGCTGCGCTCAGTGAGTGAGAGGGAACAGAAGTGAGGGGCCAGAATCGTCATTGTCGTTGCACCTGCAGTTTCATGTTGTCAAATAACTTTCCAGATTTTGTTTTCTGCAGAGTAGGAGCAGCTTTGTGGACAAAGTGAATACTAAAAATAATATATTTAAACTACTGATCAAAAGTTGTAGAACACCCCCACTTTTTCAGTTTTTATTGATTTTAAGCAGTTCAGGTCCAGTGAATAACCTTAAATGCTACAAATGTAAAGCAGTAAACTGCCTAAGGTAAGAAAAAAGAAAGGTTTAGGTCACCACATACTAAAAACTGTGTATATTTCATAGAAAAGCTTTTTTAAGGATTAAGAAATTGATTAACTTAGCATTTTCCTGCTGCAATGCAAGTAAATGAAGCCTTGAAATTTAATGCAGACAACTCCTATAGATGCCCCAACTACCCACAATGACTGTATATTGCTCTCAGAATGGAGGGAAATAGCAAAGTAACAAAGGAAGACAGACTGGTTGGTTCATCCTACAGGAAGATAATGACCCAACCCATTAGAAGAACACGGAGAAGACGGTGGCTTCACATGATGGAAGACCGGCACACTCTTCAGACTTAGACCCCATGCTGCTGGTTTGGGATGAACTGGACAGAAGGTGAAAGCAAAGTAACCTGCAGGTGCAACACATTTGATCTCTGTGATAGGATGATTGTCTAACAAAATGCCTTTACTCCTGTGCTTGAAACTACAAACATTTTTTGAAAGCAGAAGCAAATATGGATGATGGATGATGATTCTGAGAAGTCTGGGCAAGTTAGGAGTGATTCTTTGAGATGCTTGGTAAATATGGCCCCAGGTGCTTGATGGAAATGTACTTTAGGGACGGTTTGAAATAAATTCATACTGGATGCAAATAGGTGTGAATTTAGAAATATACCACTGAGAAACATGGACCTTCCTTAGCATACATATTCATGCCCATGCAGAAATATACAAGTAACAGTGTACGCCAACATACAGTATATATATATATATATATATATATATATATATATATATATATATATATATATACACACACACACACACACACACACCGATACAACCCTGGTTTGGGACCATATTGCATGCTTGTAGATTTGCAACAGAAACACACACAACAACATGCACTTGCATGTACTTTCATGAACATATACACACACACACACACAGGGTTTCATTCATCACACAAAGCAGTCTGTATGGAAAGTGTTGTTAAAGTTCATGCTTTATAAATCATGTCAACCACTGGATGTGCTATTATGTTGCAATATAACAGGGAATTTCAGTCCTTAATTAAACACGGTATCAGCCTGAGATAATAACTTTCCATACGTGCAGAAATGTGGATTAATGAGGCCCACTGCATGCGTACACTCATGCAACCATCCCTGATATGCATGCATGCAGGCACGCACCAACACTTACCCTTATTTGTGCTTCTGTTTTGGGGTATTTTGTACACAGGAGGTGCATAAACACGCACTCACAAATCTACTGTCCTGTGCCGTTGTTGTCCATCACAATGACAAAGTGCAGCGGGTCAGCTCAGAAGAAGCAATAACTGGGCTCTACACCTCCTCACCTGTCAGTCTTGCTCAGCTGCCTGTCTGCAGATGCTGTCAAAGCATCAATCTTTCCTCCCTCTTTTACATGCTTCCTCTTTCCATCTGTCCCTCTGCTCCTCTGGGTATCGCTGGCTATCTATTTCCGATTTACTGTATCTGATCCAGTGTTGTTCTCCTTCAATTTCCCTTGTTCTTTAACCACCAGACTTGCACATTGTGTGTTAGTTTGTTTGTGTGCGAGAGAGAGCTTGTGTGGGTGTGTGCCATTTTCAGACAGATGAGTCTTTGACTGCTGAGAATTATGTACAATGTTATTGTGTTTAAAGGGACAGGAATATACAGCGGGGACACCTGGGTGCAGTGTGTGTGCCAGTGGAAATATTCATCAAGTAACTGCCTAATCAGGACTAAGGCTCAGCCACAGCTTGAGACTGACTGCAACTGAGTAGGGAACAGTTCAATGGATTCATTTGCAATCATAGAAAGACAGTCCTCAAGCATGCATGACCATCATTTCCACTGACACTATTTTTGGAAGGGTGCTACCTTGAGGGTCCCTGCTCCATCTCTCCATCAGTTTTGGGGTCCTTGGCCTGAAAAACATTGAAGACCCCTGGTCTAAACTATAGCAAAGCACACTCAGCTTGGTAAAGCTGTTTCAAACTGTTGTAAAATAAAACCTTATACTGCTAAATTCAAACCAAATGTAACATAATACTATGTCACTAGGCAGTAATGATTACACCTCACCTGAATTTAAGGCAAAAGGCACAGTACAGAAGAGTAATAAGTAGGAGAATTATACAGATGTCATGTATTGTGCAAACACATTTGATACTGCTTTGATGCAGCTATGACAGGAGCATTAAAATACATGTGACTCTGGTAGTATGAACAAACCTGTGGCAGACAGCAAGAAGGAGGAGCAGGACGTGTGCCAATATGTGCATGTGAGTTTTACCATCTGACTGCTGGTGTGCGTGTTTTGAATGTTACCATAAATGATACTGCATATGCTTACTATGTCCTGACTAGCATGAGTCATGCGATGAGGCCATGAGATATTAGTCACGCTTGTTTTCTTGCTCAGTCGCACAATCTTCTCCTCTCGTTGCCTCCCAGCGGCGCTGAATAAGAATGCCTTGCCTCACCGCTCAGGCTGCAGCGGGCACTTTCAATTGGCTCCCACCTGAGTCCCCTATCTTGTTAGCGAAGCCTTCAGTATCTCTGCAGATACCTTGGAAGCAACTGTGTACCAACTCTTCCTAAACCCATAGTGTCTGCTTCATTGTCCCTGGAGGCACAGCCAAGAAAACAGGAAGAGAAAGCGTGTGCTTTCCACTACCTGCCGAAGAATGTATCAACTGATGACTCGCAGGGACCTTTTTAGAGCTATTTACAACCTGCTGCTGAGCCACACAGCAAGTCAGCAAATATGGATTTGTGACATAGTAGCATTAGCGAGGGGCTGATATATGGAGATAAAACAGAAAAACTGTAAAGTGTTCCTTTAAATTGAAGAATTACATTGCTCTGCTTCTGCCTTGCTTCTTTGCCTTGCCTCATTCCACTTCTCTCTCTCTCTCCCTCCTTGGAGGCTTGAGCTGCATATCAGCCATGAATCTTTCTGTATGAATCTCTTTCTCATCTAAGGGCACGTGTTAATATATCCTTACCAGGCCTCACTCCATTGAATTTCACTTGTTCCTTTTTTTTTAAGTATCCTTTTTTAATTCCTCTCTCTCTCTCTGGCCATTTGTTTCTGTGACTCTTCAACGAAACACTGCTTGAGCGCGTCATGGCACACCCAGAACCCTGAAATTCCACTCCAGCTCACTGTTTGCAGTGTGTTTTGAAACTGTGCACAAAAAAAGTGCTGCACGGGGGAAGGTGTAGAGAAGAGAGCATCAGCCGAGAAGCTCGAGCTTACAGGAGGCTCATGCAGCGGTAATTCAAAAGCAGTTCAATAGCCATATGGGCTGAGTTACCTGCAGTCTTGATGAAACAAACTTAGCTGAAGCCAATGTGAGTGGGAGAACAAGTGTGAGCAGGAGGTGGTAACAGTCGGAGCAATTATCTTCGCTTCCCAATTATCCTGTGTTCGGTGGTGTTGTCTCTTTAGGATTGCTGTACGGTTGTGAGAGTATCACAAGCACTATGAGACACCATTACCGTACACACAGCAACAACATTTTAATGAATAGTTGTGTTTGAAAACACACACAGTTAGCTATAGGGGCAGAATTATGAGGATCTGGTGCCACTGCAACACCACTCCCCAATGGAAACAAAAAGCATCTCACCGCTGTCTTACACATACATACAAATACTGCAGGTGCACACACATTCACAGAAACATTAAATCATGCGCCTTCTGTATACGCACTGCTTGGATATCGGCGTCCCGCCTCTCATTCAGCCTCGCTCTTTACATATTTTTGTGGCACTGAGAAAGGTTTGTTCAGTTGATGATGACAAAGCAATGTTATTACTTCTTGAAATCTCTCACCCTGCTCTCTTTACAGACAGGTGCCATGGCATTATGGCCGCTTTGAATTGTCAACATCTGGTGAAGCATATCGAAGCTCGGTGGAGGTTTTACCTATCTTATCTGTGTGGCTCATGTTGGCCTATGAGAGACACTGTGGAAACAAACCATGCAAGACGTGCTCAAAACAGACTGATTTTTTAAAATAAATTTTATATCTAAGTATACAAATATTTCTAATGCTGAAGTCATGGTTGTTATGAACTCTTGAAAATATCACAAATCATCAATCTGAGCAATGATGAACTGTCTTTCCGGGAAATTTTAAACTGTAGCTGTTCCCATTCCCGATCTTTCTGAGACGTGAATAACTGAGGTCAATTCCTTACAGCAGATCAGGATGGCAGAGATTGAGCAGGCGTCGCTGAAGTCGGAGCAACTGTCAGACAAGTCCTCATCCCCTGCCCTGCCAGACGACCTCAGTCTGGACGAACATACTGCCTACCAGCTGCTGGTGCGAGAGGGCAAGGTGGGTACAAGTGGAGTGAAGTTTGGAGAGGAGATTTGGAAAACTGCTTAGCAGATCTCATTCTCTGTGAGGTCAAAATGAAATGAACCGTGTGTGGACATTACAATTACAATTTTAGATTAAAACAGATTTCTTTTTAAAAATGGGTGATTTCACAGAAGTAGTGTGTACTTTGTTTATGTGTGTGTGTGTGAGACAGAAAAACAGGGAGTAAGCGGCTGCTTTAATTTAGTTGGGCTATATACCAGCTTGTACTGCTTGTCTTTACACAGAATTTCAAGCCAGCTGGTGTAACTTCTTTGTTGAAAAACAGCTTTAGAAAAAAAAAAAAAAACAACACTGACCACTAAAAATACCAATTGCACCACAAATTCACGGAGGTTAACTTCTGCTGTGCCCACTACTTTGTACTTGACATGCACAGTTCACCGGCACTTGCTACTCCTACTCCCCCCAAGAGGGTAAGCACAAACAATGGCAGAGGCTCACCGAGATTTTTTTCTATTCATTGCAGGAAGCACAAAACAAATGACCATTATGAAATCTTTTTCATGGCTGTGCTGCGGGCTCTCTTGTGAGTTACAGATATAAACCTTAGGTTCCAAAAGCCCTTTTTTTCCCTCTTTCTCTCTGTGTATCAGTGGTAACTATCTTGTCTTTGAAGAATCCACAGTCTCTATCCACCATAGACCTTCTCATGAATAAATCTTTCTACCAGGCCCCCCCGGTTGCTATCCTGGGTGGCTCTCGTGCCTCCCTCTCTTGCTCTCCCCCTTTCGACTTTATCTTTCATGCTTCTCCTTTCTCACTGTTACCCCTCTGGTAATTGCACACCTTCTCTGCAGCTCCCTCTAGCCCTTCTATCTCCATTCCTTATCATCCGTCTTTCCTAGATATCCTCTTCTGTAATGGGGTAATGCTCCTTGGTTCTGGATAGCCAGATAAGCCTGCAGTCACCAAGCATGGCCGTGAACCACTGCTCATTAGAGGATGGGAAAAAGAGAGGGAAAGGGAAAGAGAAAGAGGGAAAGAGAGAAGGTGAGAAGGGATCTAAGGTTAGGGATTTTACAGTGCATTCAGGAAGTATTCAGACCCCTTCACTTTTTTCACATAATTTAATTTTTTTTCACTCCTTAATCTACACTACGTACTCTATGATGACAAAGTGAATTTTTTACAATATGACATCAACATAAATATTCAGACCCCTTACTCAGTACATAGATGAAGCAGCCATTCATTCTCAGCCATTCTTCTTTGCAGATCCTCTCGAGCTCTGTCAGGTTGGATTGGAACAGAGTTGCCACTAAGACATACCTGTGTTGTCTTGGGTGTATGCTTAGGGTCATTGTCCTGTTGGAAGGTGAATCTTCTGAGGTCTTGAGGTCTCTGGACCAGGCTGTCTTTTTCACTTTGCTCTGTTCATCTTTCCCTCAACCCTGACCAGTCTCCCTGTCCCTGCCCCCACAACATGATACTGCCACCACCATGTTTCACTGTTGGGATGGTGTTGAGCAGCAAATGAGCAGTGCATGGTTTCGCCCAGACATGACATTTGGTTTCATCAGACCAGAGAATCTTGTTTCTCACAGTGTGAGTCCTTTAGGTTCTTTTTGCACACTCCAAGCAGGCTTTCATGTGTCTTTCACTGAGGAGATGAACTGATCTCTCCGTCTCCGACGCCACACAGGAATCTCAGGAGCCCGGCCAGAGTGACCATCGAGACACCTTCAAGTGTCGTAGCAAAGGGACTGAAAACTTATGTCAATGTGATATTTTACTTTTTCCTTTTTTTAAAAATTGCACCAAAGTCTAGAATTCTGTTTTCAGTTTATCATAATGGAGCAGTGAGTGTAGATTGATGAGGGGGAAAAAAATAATAATTTAAATAATTCTAAGCCTGCAACATAACAAAATGTGAAAAAAGTGAAGAAGACTGAATACTTCCTGAATGCAGTGCACAGTGTTTGTTAAACAAATGTTTGTGTGTGTGTGTGTGTGTGTGTGTGTGTGTGCGTGCGTGCGTGCGTGCGCGTGTATCACATGAAGCATGTATGCCAAGGCTGTTTGAGGTTTTGTATGGGTGTGGGTGGCTGGCTATTTGAAAGGGGACTGTTCAGGGGATAGGACTCAATGACTCAGAGGTACAATACACTAATGAAAGCACAAAAGTGTGCCCACACAGCCACACATACACACACACATGCACAAACACGCACTCAGTGGTTCTGCATTCCCTACATGATGGTAATTAAAACATATGAGGTAAAAGCTTATAAAGCTGAACTCCTGCCTTAGTCTGCTGCCGGCTTCTCGCTCTCAGCTGTTGCAGCCATCACACACACATTCACAAATGTATAACCAAACGTTTATTGTTACAATATGTAACATTAACATGACAATAACTGGCTCTTTTGGCTCATAATCAGCTTCCAAACCCTTCACTAGCACTAAAATAAAAAGCCTGAGGGATGATGTGAATTAGAGGCCGTGTTTGATAGCTGCAGTATGCCTGAGGGTCTGATTTTTCAGTGCTCATTTTCTCTCAGGCTTGGTCTGAACCAGGAATTGTCTTTTTTTTTTTTTTAATTTAACCACCCCTACATGTCTAATTTCTTTTTTAAATGTGGAGGAAAAAGACACACATTCATCCATCCTGGATATTTCTGTTTAAAAGACCTTCTCTTCAATGTCAGATCATATTTTCTCTTCCAGGGAAGATGCAGCAGTGACTCCCGCAGCTCTGAGGAGGCAGGAGGTGGAGGGAGTCATGTAGGAGGCTACCAGACTCAGACGGTGGTGCAGAGCCAGGTGCAGGGCCTGGACCAGTCCTGCAGGGCCCTCTGCACTGGTGCTGAGATGGAGGCCACGCTACAGGAGATGGAGATGCAAACACACCAACCACGTATGTGTTCACCTCAGTGCAGCCCTGGTGAGTAAATCCCAAAAAGTTACACACACTATCAGTTCTAATTTGATTTCTTGCTGTTGTTTGCTTGTCGCACTGTATGTCAAATACAGTGATGGGATAAATTAATAGTATAAAATTAATATAATATAAATTTATATATATATATATTCTTAGATGACTTGCTTCAGAAAAATACAGTATGGTTTTGTTAAACATAGAAAAATATTGTAAATTGTAAAGGACTGATGCCAGTTCATCTGCGATGGAAGAGGCACTCACTCACGACATCTTATGTGCTTGGCTTGCTGCCATATTAGCTACTCAACTGGTATTGCTTCAGATAAATATAGGAAATTTAGATGCATCCATGTACATTGCTGAGATGAAAAAAAACATCCCTCTCCGTCGCAAAGAATTTTTCACTAGAAAATTGGAAACAACACATGAATTTACGTCAGGATAGAATTGGAAAGCGTGTATTCCCTCCTCAAGGTGGTGTGTCCAGCAGCAGCAGCAACAAGGAAAGAAACAAAGAAGGAGAAGGAGGAGCCAGTGGCATTTCTCCTCTCTTCCATCTGCCTGCAGAGTTCTTCCACCCTGCAGGAGCAGTCATCCCAGCACCTCCCCGCAGTAGGAGCCTGAGGTTGACAAGGGGCCTTAGGCTGACCTCCCCAGCCTCCTGGGCTTCGCTCCGCTCGCCGGGAGCCCATAGCAAGATGCTCTGCACACAGGTGAGGCGGGGAGGGGAAGAGAAGGGCAATATAAAAAAAGTGAAAGGAAAGTGAGGCACGACAAATACATGGTTGCAAGGTTTTATGGATGTGTAGGCTTGAATAAGTAATTAGACTGATGTTAAAGCATAAGCAAAAGAGGTGTTTGTCTTCTCATCTGAATGAGAAATATCTTGAAGTTTGGTCTCTGACAACAGATGATAATATATGAAATCATTATGAAAACTGTTTTGTAACCAGAATTGTAGATACCATATAAATTCCATGACCAGTCCAGGGTGTACCCCGCCTCTCGCCCATAGTCAGCTGGGATAGGCTCCAGCTCCCCTGCGACCCTGACGGATGAAGCGGTAGAATGAATGAATGAATATAAATTCCATTGTGTTCTGTACATAATGCTACATGTTCTTCCCTAATAAATAAAAACAGTTGTATTCATGTGTTTGTCTTTCTTTCTCCACTCCCGCTCCTCCCCTCTCTCCTCAGTACCCCTCCCACAGTGACTCATCCCTTGCTACAGGTAGCTCTGAAGGCAGCCTCCAGACCACCATGGAAGAAGGACTGAGCTTCAGCATCTCTCCGCCACAGAACTTGGAGCTGCTGCTGCCGACAGCTCCCTTACCGCTCGCTTGCCCGCTCCCGTTGCCTGAAGACAGGACTATCCTTTCCTCCCCGGTCCAGGCCCAGAGACCAAGGCCGAGCCCCTCATCAGCCCTAACCCTCCAGGCCACCAGGGGCCACCAGCGGAGCCAGAGCAGCGGTCGAGGGAGCACCAGCCCGGGCTACACGCGAGACGACTCAATCGACCCTTCAGATGAGGACCTGGGTATAGGCATTGGATCGTCCATTGGTGGTTGTGGCTCCAGCCAAGCGGGCAACAGTGAACACTTGTCAGAGACACTGAGCAGCTTGTCGCTGACATCGCTGCTGTCACCCAGCTCCCTGGTGTACCCGGGAGGAGCAGTGAAGAAGTGCAACAGCACAGGCAGCCTGGACCAAGGGGCTATGTTGCTGTCGTCCCGGGGCAAGGAGGGCCGCAGGGAGATTCTGGGCCTGGAGCTTATGGACCCCCAGGGCTTCTTGGCCAACCCCTGGACAGGGGTATTAGTTGATACAAGAAGAGGAGACGGAAGAGGGGAAATAGGAGATGGGGAGCAAGGATTCAAAGGGAAGAGCTCAAGCCAAACAACAGTAGGGCCTTGTCGGAAAAACAGATGAAACCTACTGTTTACTCTTGCTTTGTCTCTCCATTCCTTGGATCTAAACCCATTGCTGTCCCTCTCACTCTCTCTGCTCCCATCAGTGAGAGAGAGGCTTGATGACACATGATGTCCTGTATTCCAAAACCAAACCCTCATCTTTCCCCTTAAACCCCCTTTCTATACATTTGTGACAAGCCCATGTCCTATTTTGTGCTACCTAGGGGAGTGGTCTTGGTTATGGTCTGCTGCTGAGGGAGTGGCCTGCAGAGTTAAGGCCCCAGAGCTAAAGATAGGTCCTTACACCCTCTTAGGGGCTGTACCTGTAGAGAAGACCGTGGATGGTTCTGCTCACATTGGAAGACCAGGAGGCTCATTCATATCAGGGAGTCAGCAGGAGCAGAGACAAAAGAGCTTAAACTCAAAGACACACGAAAGAGTCTTGTTGTTGCTCTACTGTAGTTTTCTTGTATCCGTGTCGGCTCGGGTTCACTGAGGTTATAAATGCAAAACTAGAAGCACCCAAACTGAAATAGCTTTCCACGCTAGCAGAGACTGTTTTGACTCGTTTATGTCTCAGAGGCAGTGCAGCAAGTAAGTGGGCGGAGGCTCAGAGATGGCGGAATATATCAAGGCGGAAGTAGGGCCGGAAAAGGAGAAGGCAGGTCATTTGTTTGGCTGGGAAAGCAGAAAGCGGATCTAATGTCCATCTGCTCTGGCAGACGGAGACAACAGGTCCTACTCACTCTGGCACAAGACCTTCTGCTGAGATCAGAGTAAAATGTGAGGTGGAGGAGAGTTCAAGAGTGTGTGCTCGTGGTGCGCGTTTGTGTGTGAGAGCACTGCCTCAGGTATCCACGGCATGAATTAAATCATTCTCATCACTTCACCTTACCTCTGTATTTTCAAAACAGGAGACAGGTAGTGACTGATCAAAGCTTTGTGCCTCTGTCAACTTGGTCTTGAGTGGCAGCGGAAAGATGAAAAGAAATTGACAGATTGCTGAGGTATAGTCGTACATGGAGTGATTTGTGAAATTGGTTATTTTTCTTTCCTATCTCCAGCATCTCTCACTCACTCAAACATGAAGAAGTGAGCATTATGGAAAAAAAAAAAAAAGAGCGAGGTGGGATGGAGCTTTACGAACCCCATCAGAAGAAAGAATAGTGGGGGCTGCAGCCTCGTGTGCACCAGAAACATGGTTCACAGCTACTTAAGAAAGTGACGTCAAGCACACTCCTTTTGACACCATCTCTTCTCACCGAGCTTAAGGATTTAAGATGAACGAACAAAACCACAAGAGTTGCGAGGAACCTTGACTGCATGACGGAATTGCATTTAACCAAGATTTTTATCTATATACAAGAAGTGTATCAAGATGTCAATGTTGGGTGATAACCATGTGATTTCTATTCCACTATTTTTGTAGAAAAGAGAATAGGCACGTGCAAGTGTTGCCGTTACTTTGTCCCTATTTAATTTAACCCATCCGGTATCTTTGACTTGTTGTCCTAGGACTCTTTGTCTGCCAGTGGCTTCCAGTTTTATAACATTTTTTAAAGGTGAGGACAGTGTATAAAACAACGAAGCAAAAAATTTCAAACAGACTTTGTGCGCTGAAGTGATTGTTCCCTCCAGCACATTTCTCTTTGGGAACACTGGTTCCTCATGTTTTTTCCTTTTTTTTTTTTTTTTTTTTTTTGCTTTTTGTTTTGTTTTTTGTTTTTTTCCAGATGTTGGAGTCCCAGAGGACAACCAGTGATGGGAACAGCCATATTCACTCAGCACATGAGGATCGCTTTATAGCTTACAGACATTCCTGGCTGCACACAGGGAGCGTTGTTTGCTTTTTAGCCTCCTATGCTAAAAAAAAAAAAAAAAAAAAAAAAAAAAAAAAAGAAAACTAATAGCTTAAACCATCTCTACGAAAGCTTTAATTTGAGAGTTACACCACAACATATCGACTATGGACACATTAGTGTTCCTTGAGCATGGTTCTGGGATTGCAATACAGTGTGTTTTTTCTTGAAATGACACCTTGATGCACTCATCTTCTCTTCCCCATCTCTTCACACACATACAGTATGTTGTAGCAACCCTTTCACCACACCATACTTTGATATCAAAAGCTGACACTGTAACTATGAACATAACTTTGCATCTTTTAATGCAAACTTATTTTGGCTTCTGCCACTTGATTAATTACTCCATCCGAAAAGGAGATGCTCATCTTTAAGCCTGATTTCTAGAGGTAGACTGTTGTACCCCCTAGTGTTTCGATCATTACCTTGCTTTTTTTAATTTCTCAAAAAGAATGAGGTGATGTGAGAAAATCCGAGGGTTTGATCTTTTTTTTTATCATGCAAAATCACTTTGATGACTATGTTCTATCATATGGTGTTGGGTATTAATGAGCAAGTGAAGACAGTTATGTGTGTGAGGGTGTGTGTGTGTGTGTGTGTGTGTGTGTGTGTTTATGACTTCAGGTGAAGTGACTGCCTTTTCCTGAAGTGTCCTGTTTGTCAGTGAGGTTACCTGAGTTTAAAGGTTGAAGAGGGAAAACACGAAGCAACCAAGGGCTGTTTTAGCTTCAAAGATACGTCCTCCTATCTTTCTGAGACAAATCCTTGTGTCACTGAATATGGCATCAAAGGTTAAAGCCTGACTACACAGCAATAAATGTTCTATGTGTATGCCCTGAGTAAATGATGTCAATGTGATTTTTATCTCCTCAGAATACAACAGTATTCATTACTGTCTGTTTTTTCTTCTACTTGTCTGAACTTCAAACCAATCAGATAGCACCTCTGCCCTCTCAGAGACCAATCAGTAGAGAGATGGGCTGCAATTGGACGACGTGAACAAATAAGGTTATTGAACTCAGGTCGGGGGGTAAAAACCACTAGTAAAATTTTAAAGATAGCTGTAAAGGTGTGCTCAGACTGAAATCAAAGCGAATTCTCGCCTCGCTTTATTCGCACAGATTTGACTGCGGGGGCGTTTTTGCGCTCCGTGTTTCTACGCTACAAACAAGCAATGCACCAGATGTTAGATGAAACTAGCTAACGATCCACCAACTCTGTGTGTGTGTGTGTGTGAGCAGAGCGTGCCTTTGTACAGTATGTGTGTGCTACAGCTTTGACTCACACTGACAAAACTTACCAGAAACTCAAGTTGTTTCTATAAATTGTCTCCACAAGTTTTTTTTTGTTTTTTGTTTTTTTTACCTCCTCATCTCCATATGTTTGTGAAATGGAGTTCAACAGCTCGGGATAAGCACACATTTTTTTGTTCAAGTTTCAGCATTTTAAATACGAGGGGACGCTTTTTTTTTGCTTCTCGCCGCCATGAGCAAACCTGTGTCCACCAACCACAATGAATTTGTATGCAATCACGCTGCCTCTGAAATTTGCTTTGAGTTCAGTCTGATCACACCTTAAGAGTGTACAATTCACATTTGTACATATCTTTGTATTTTGATCTGCATGTGTGCATTGCTGCCAGTGACCATGATTATATCATTAGTATGCATTTCATAAAATTGTACAAAGTTAAAGGGAATGGCCCAGTGTTTTTTGACTGCTGCTGTGAAACCACTGAAAATAACCAGTCCAAGCTACCAAAAAAAAAGAAAAAAAAAGTTATTCTTCCAATGCATCCTTCCCCTGAGAAAAAATATATAAAATACAACATTTTTGGGTAAGTAAAAAGCTGCAGTTCAGTCTTCATCTTTACATCAGTTATGCACATTTAAATGAATAAGTGTCTGATATGACAGCAAGGGGAATAAAGGGTTGAGTCAGGAGAGTTAAAAAGCAGGGAAGAGAACAGGCCAGAGACAGGACGGGGACACAAAAGCAGAAGAGTCCAAAGAGTTGATGTGGACAGCTGGACAGAGTAAAGCTAACAGTGTGAGAGACTGTGGTAGTGAGACTTCTCCAGACAGCTTGTCATCGGGCAGCCTTGCCCAGCAGAGCTGCCAGTGCGAGAGAGCACATTAGGCATGCACGCTGAACTCTAAGGTGTTGTTTACCTCACACCCCCAACCAGCCAGCCCTCCACCTCATCTAACCTCTCAAAACCAGCTCTCCCTGCAGGCCCCTGTCCTTCAAATGTCACCGCACGAGGGTGGAGGTATGTGTATGTGTGTGTGGTGAGTGTGCGTGTGCGTGTGTCTCAGAGACTGTGAGTGCGCTTGTGTGAATGTTGATGCGAGCACAAACAAGTATGTGTGAGCAGATATGTCATTGCTTCAGTTATCTGCAAGGTCTTTAAAAGAAGTGTCCTGTCATCTGAAATTTTGGGGCGTTAACTCCTCTTTGCCTTGAAGTCACATAAAGTACAAGTGCCCAACATAAACTCCAAAGGTCAATGTCCAACTAAGCTTCTGGGTATTTTGTGTTGATTTGATTCATTTCCTCCTATAGCAATACAAAAAGGGGAACTGAGACATCAAGATTATTTTTTCCCCTCACCTGGAAACCCACTAGTTGTGTCTTGGCTGCAACTGTGGCTGTACAGCATAACAAAGGTTGTTGTTTGACATCTACAACAAAATGCCCCATTGATATTAATCAAGGTTTTTACCAGCCACAACAGTGTGGCTGGTACTGTTTTTGACTTTTGTGTGTCTCATCATGGCAAAATGTCATCCTGGAGACACCATTCTGGGAGGTGTTTATATGTCTGTGAACAGATTTTGTCAACATGATAGCATCACAACTGTGCAAGATGCAGCCACAAAACTTAACAAGTGTGTAGTTGAGGTGAAAATGAAGGCCAAGTTCGAAGATGGGTGTGGTCCGACCCCTTAGTACTGAGTGCCCATGTAATAATGTAGTAATGGGTCAAATGGTAATTAAAAAGCCAAGAGAAATACCAAAACTGTCAAAAAGTTTTGTCAAACATGGGTCTGGTAAACAAGATCCAAACATGTGTCTCATTACCGTGTTTGTCTCTGGGCCCAAAAGGGAATTGAAAGCTTGTTTTCACACTGTAGAAGTGTTGCAGTTTTGCCTTTTCCTCAGGGGAACTTTGAAGCTTTTTAGTCAGAAAGTGAGTAAATTAGGAGCTGTTTTTAGGGCTCGGTCACCTAATGAGATGCTTAATCCAGCAGAGTGTCTTTGATGTATGGAGAGGTGGCCTGAGTGCCACTTAAAGCAGGGAACATGAACTGTGAAACAGTGATACGAAGCTGCTATCAGTTGGATATAACACACTCCAAGAGGACAAACCAAAGGGTCAGTGAACATTATAGGAAATTCTCCCGAAGATATGTTGCTGAGAGATCTTGCTTCACTTTAAAGGGCTGGAAAATGAAGATACACAAGTTTTATTCGGTTTTTTAATGTAGTTTTGTGGGGCTATTATTGTAAGAAGGAGGGTGTTGACTCCTCTTCTCACACTCTAGCTCTTTCTCGTTTATTTAATCACATCAGTTTACCGCACACCTGAGTCTCTCCCGACACACACACATACATCAAGGCCGTGTATGGAAACCAGCTCCTGTCAGCCATCAAGGCTAACTGCCCAGGGAGTTGTCCAGGCCCATCGATTGTATCATGGGCTCCAGAGAGAGAAAGCCAGATAAAGGAAGGCTGTGAAGATGGCGCAACAAAAGGATGAATGGGGTTGCCGCTGAAATGAGCCGACTATATAAGATCAGGGAAAATGGCTGTCAATCTCCAGATGATATTTAAACTGGAATCTAAACTGCTTCAAAGCATTTTACTTCTCATTTCAGTGTCTCTTTGTTGTTTGTCCCCCCTTCTCAGTCTCCTCTGTTTCCCATTATCATCTATTTTCACCTTTTCCCCCTCACTCACATGTACAGAAGCCCAGTTCCTTTCCACTTTGTTTGACTTCAGGGGATGAATTAAGCAGGTGCAGTAAACACTTTTTCTCTCTGTGTGCACTAATTCAAATGAACTTTGAACTAGTGAACTTTTAACATCATTTGCATATCAGTGTTTGTGGGCGCATGCCCCCTACCTCTTTTTTTTCCCTCCCTAGTTCTTCTGCTTTACCTCTGTGATGTAAAGCCATTAGCAGAGAAAGGTAAGCTGTGACAGCTGAAACCACGAGACTGGGAGCAGTGCTGACATTGCTGGTTTCAGCCTCGCTGTGCTTTCATCGCAATGAGGTGATTGACTGGATTTTTCAACACCTGGCATGCTGTTTTGTAAGATTATAGTGAAGAATAATACAGTAACAATGTTGAGCGACTGGTTTGTGCTTTGAAAGATTTATTCGATGTGAGCTCCGGCGGTTCAGTCATATGCTGGGTGGCGTTTTTTATTTTTATTTTTTTCAAAAGATAGATTTGAAATCCCAGTTCAAGCTGTCACATCTCTGCCTTGTTTGAATTTGGAACACTGCAATTTTCCTTAACGTGAAAACAACTTTGAAGGTTGGCGGAGCTCCCTTGGTATTTCCAAGAAATCCTCTTATTACATTTACTGCTAAATAGAGAGAACGAATGAAGGCATTAGGAAGGTAAACTACAGACCATCTTGTGATGTGATCCCACCAGCTGTAACACCATATTGGTGTGTATGGTGTAATGGAACACAAGATGAAAGAAGTGATTTTGGCAAAACAGGTAGATTGTGCAATATTTATTCAATGTGCCTGACCATGTGATCCCATTGCAAGATGATCCCTACTTTAACCTGACGCCTTAGAGTGGATGGAAATGACTGAAACTGGCATAGTGATTTACGACTACAACAGATGTGGGCCAGTGGCGTAAAGTGTGTGGTGGGGGGCAGTTGCCCCTTCCGTAGTTCTAATAATATCACTTTCAGCTGCAGTAGGCCTTTCAGTGACATTGGTCTAAAAACAGGGAGACAGCCGACAGACACATTTATTAACTAGCAGGTGAACAGACTTGAGAGTTTAGCAGCTAAAGAGCCAGATAATTCTCTCAGGAGCTGGTGGAGACCAAAGACAGAGCTAAAATAGATTGACTATTGGACTTAGATGTGTTGGGTGAACAGAGACACAATTTTAAATGAATGATGATGTTTTTCTGTAAGTGCTGGATGTCTGTGTTTGCCATATCAACCTAAAAAGTGATAATAGGTCCGTGTTGTGTTCACAGCTTCCACGGCGCCCAAGCAGTTGAAAATACATGGTGCTGGAAGAAATTCCTGTTGACTGTGGCATTATTGGCTGCACTGCAACAGCAAGGCCAGCCTTAGAAACATGAATGTCCTTGACTGACTGAATGAAGTCCGTGACTGAGTGATGAAGTTACACCATTGGTCAGCAGACCAAGTGTTGGAGTTTCCCCATTGGCTGATGCCCTTTCAAAGTAAACTGAAGTATACAGTAAACAGTTTCCAATACATCATTAGGGAGTGTTTACAGGCATTGTTGCCAACTTAGTACCTATGTCGCAATTTTTACCAACTTTTCAGAACCCCTGGATGAAGGTTTTTCTTTAAAAATAGCATCTAGCAACTAATCTTTTGGACAAACCTTAGCTACTATCAGAAGAAGAGAGCTGACAGTATGGCCCTTGAGGTCAGACTTTCCCTCCACGGGCACACCTCTCTCTGCATCTCATCCAATCAACAGCACAGCAGCTGACATAGACATGAATGAGCTTCTAACTTTCTCTATGAGTGATCACTGTACAAGTAAATATAGACGTAATCACAGCACAGCTTTAACTTGTGTGGATGGATTTTGTCGATGTTGTGATTGTAAAATCAGGATCTTGCAGCTTGGAAATGGCTTGAAAGTAACTGCTAGTTAACATGTCATCTTAACTGGCTGTGTTTCAGTCACTATTTCATATTTGGTCCTTTGCTGATAACAGAAACTGAAAAAAACATGTAAATGAGAACAACTTTATTGGGAACATGGCAAAATTAAATTACTTTATGTATGAGCAAAAAGAGTAGACAGATAAAGGGCTGAAACTGGCTAACACTAGGCACAAAGCAAATAAGATGTTATTATGTCATGAATATACCAATTAGTGTATTTACATCATATAGCAACATTTTTCCACTGAAAGTAGTTTTTTTTTTAACAACAGTTTTAATGTATGTCCTCAATTTCACGCATTGACCATACGTTGTCTTGTCATATACAAGGTTTTGACCTAGTCTCGTTCTTTTCTTAAGTCTGTTAACTGAAATGCATGTTTGAAAAGGCGCAGTGTTTTGCTGTGGTCGATTCACTTTTTCCCATTGACTGACATTGTTTCTGTTGGTGTGTTTGAGTGAGAGAAAGTTAGAAGTCTACCAGCATGACTCCTCTTAATGATGTAAATGTACCCAGGAACACAGGTCAGATTGAATTACCCAGCCGCAGCATGAAACCAGTAACACAATACCTCCCAAAAAATCACTACAATTGCTTACAAAAGCAAAAATCTGAGCTCATAGAGTACAAAATAAATCATGCCCTCTGAAGAGAAATTACATAAGGTTACCGGATACCGTCTTATGCAACTTTGCTGAATTTGTAATCCATATTACTCTATTGTGAAATTGTGGTGGGAGAAAACGGACTTTACCTTAGTATGCCAGTGCACAGAGGGCACTTCGTTTAACATTTGCTGATTTTCTTCTTATTACAGCATGTTAAACTGCTGTGAATATATAAAACTGAAGAGTGTTTTTATTGAAGATGCTTGAAGATGCAAATATGCATTTGCGCAATCTCTGTCACTGGTTGAAGAGAAGCAACTGAGTCAAGATAGTTGAAACATGTCAGAGGTGCTGAGTGGATTTAATGGTAAAGTGCGTGAGTTTGATGCCTGTTGCATCTTAAAAGGCTCCATTTCTTAAAGTTGGGTCTTGGTGTTAAGAGCTTTTGGCTGTAGCCTCTCATGCATGCAGCTCAATGAACCCAGTGAGAGAGAGAATAAGAGGCAGAACATGAGCCCGAAACTCAGAAACACACTGAAATTCGCATTATGCATGACACAAGGTTGTAGTGAAGGGCAAACGGTGAAGACACTCGTGAATTTCAAAGACCTCGGATTTGCCTGAATACAGTATATCTTAAAGAAGGAAGAAGTAAAGAATAAAATCTACCGAAAATCTACTTAGTCTTGCCCTCAGATCCTGCACTGCAGTATCCACGAAGCTATTTGTGAAGCATGAAACAAGATATTGACATTTTATCATCGGTATTCACCTCAACTTCCTGTATTCGGCTTGTCACTTTGAAAGATGAGGGCATGAGTGAATTAATTTTATTCTCTTTGTTTTTATTCCTAAAGTTTCTCTGCAGTATTGTAAACAGCTATTCTGCTTTTCCTCTTCATCTGTCTCTGGACTGGTTGGTCACGGCAGATTTGTCCTGGAAAGACATTTGTGTCTGAATTTCAATTAAAATATGGTGATATTGAATAGAGTGGTGGAGGGATGGTGATGACAGAGAAGAAGGCAGAGAGAGAGAGAAAGAGAGACAAAGAGAGAGGCAAAAAATGCAGAAAAACAAGAGCAACTTCATCTTGCATGTCACTTTGACTACTGAAATCATGGCAGTGTGACCTTGTTAGTTTTAAAGTAAGCCTATTAGTTCTGAAATGAAAGGTCTACAGCACAGAACATGACAATAATGACCCATAATGTTCTCCAACCTGAGCACAAATATTAGGCTATTCAAGCTTGTAATGCTGAAACTCAAGGTTCAGTCTCAGTTTCAAGAGTCATGCAAGGTTTCTTCAAGCATTTATAGTCTTTACTTTTGGATATTCAGAGGGATACTGCATACATACATACTCCAGTGTTATATTGCAGAGATGCTTTTCAGTCTGTTTTTCTGTATATGTTTCTTTTAGCCTGTGTGCTGAATGTGTGCATCAGTACGTCTGTGGATAACCCCTCGCTTCTTTCATGTGTGTGTGCATAGACAGCACATTTACGTGCCTCTGTGTTAAGCCCATTAAACATCCACCTCCCTCCCCAGGTTCATGTGAGGAGAGTTTCTACAAGCCTTTGTCGCCCATCTCCACCATCTCATATTTATCACTGCAATTAGGCGCTCCGCTGAGCGTGTAGGCCCACACTGGGCAAGCATTTCTCCTCCACTGGAGAGCTTGTCGGGCCTGTTTACCTAAGAGCCTGCTGTGCGTGTGTGCACGTATGTGTAAGAGAGAAAGAAGGAGATGGAGTTCTGAGAATGCGTTGATTGTCAAGTGCTCCTGCAGCCTAGATCAAGAAGCCAACAGGGCTTCCTTTGTACTAAATGTTGTCTTTTGTCCTTGGTGTGTCTGTGTCTGTACTCATATAGAGTGACGATATCGCTGACAGACAGAGCTAACCAAGAGAGCAAGAGAAAGAGGGAGACAGAGGCAGAGAGACGGTGCTGTGGACAAAAGAATGCAAAGAACAGGTGGAAAGATGAATGAGGCTGAAACAAAGTGGAGAAAGTGTTGGAGGAAGGTGCCAAAAACATTTAAGAAAGCATCAGCAAGAAAAGGTAAAGCAGAGCATGTTGCATTTCTATACTACAAACTCCACAGGGAGAGGGAAAAAAAGGTCCATATTTAGCTTTTGAACATATGTTGTATATCCACAGGAGCCCAGGAAGTGAAAGTGAAGCCAACACGTCATGCACAGGATGTATCCATATTGAAATTCAGACAGGGTGAGAATTAAGGGCAAAGAAAGGGGAAAGGGGAAGGGAGCAAAGAAGAGAGAGGGCGTGCAGAAGGAGTGATAAATGTGAAAAAGGCAGAGTGAGGAAGGAACAACAAACTCACGGATGGCTGCACACAGTAACTCCCACAATACATGTATCTTTATGCTGTGCTATGATGATATTCATTATTGTAAAAACAGCCGACCAACCGTGATCCAGTGTTTGTGTTTGATCCTGGGGCTTCTCAGTGTGGATGACTTATTCCAAAATAACAACCTTTTCTGCATCAATAAAAAGTTTTATTTTATGCTCAGTGAACATCCAATTTTTCAGTTACAGAATAAATTTACAATTTTTCAAGTTGATCTTAAAGAGATATTCAGTTCCCCATTAAACACTTCCCTGATACTGTTTTCTAATACAGGTGAATGCTCATTTGCCTGGCTGATATCATGGTAATGAATTGTCTCTGACCACCCCCCACCGTTTTATTAAGGTCTCCACCACAGAGTAAGACTTTGAGATAGTGTGTGTTTATCTGAGCGTAAATGTGTTTGAGGATTGCGTGTGTCCGCTGATCAGATGTGGTTCTGACAGCTTTTAGGAATTCATCCACTTTAGTCCAAAAGATGATGACATACTCAAATAAAATGTATTAATGCCTGCTTATGGTTTATTTACTCTTACTAGCATGAACGAAGTGGTAAGTGCATGCAACTGAGTGGGTGTGTAACACTTTTGATGTCTGCGTGTCTTTGATGCTCATGAGGAGGGAGGGAACATGAGGTGAGGGGCAGAAACTGATAGGCATAGCCAGAGAGAGAGAGAGGGGAGGAAAGAGCGGATGCTTAAAGGAGATGAATTTATTAAACGACGTAATGATGTAAATTTTAACATGAGTCCAGAGAGTTTCCCTTTTTTTTCCCCCTCATCTTTTCCATTCATGGTCGCATTGTTAGGTCAGCTTTCTTGTTCAATCAAGTATTATTTTTAGAACATCATAGTGCATATACACACACAGTTTGAGGTATAAGTTTGACTAATTAATGAGGAGTGGATGGAGGATAGCTAATGACATTAAGAATGTATTAGAGATGCTGAAGAAACCAAAGGAGCAAACAAGGTCGAATGTTGCACACAGATTGACAGATGTAGATGAAAAAAAAAAAATCTTACCTCAGATTCAGGTTTGTGTTCTTGTGCTCTATACGGATCACCAGACAGACCCCAATGTGACCACAGGGACGTCAAAGGACAGGAGACTATGTTTGGTTTGCTGGGCAAAGATTAGAATAGGTCAATAAAGAGCTGGTATACAACCACCAGGACCAGGGCTCACTGAGTATAGGATTTCTTCTGTTTATCCAAACTTAAATTTACAGCTCTTCACTGACTTTTGAGTTTGAGTTTTCTTGTCAAATTTGTTACCGATAGTGAGCAGCTGTGAGTTTCAGTTACGATCTCTCATTATTCTGGTATAATGACCAGAAGCACGCTGTGACAGCACGCAATTAAAATAGATCATTTATTGATACAATGTTGATGTTAAGGGATGGATTTAACCTATAATAAAACAAATATGACTTGAAAATGACAATTTTCTTCATTTTAAATTCATTACATTCAAACTAAAATCCAATTTGACCTCCTAAGTGGGTTTGTTCTTATTTAGGTATATCACACTGGATGACAGATTGTTTTTGGACAGGTATTTTATTAGTCGCATGGTCTCAAGTGACATCATAGGTTAATTTTCTTGGTTTATTAGTTTTACATGGTCTGCTCTCTTGGGGAGGGGGGGGGGGGGGGGGGGTGGGGCTTCGTGTTGCAGATCTGTTGTTCTTGTGTGTGTATCCTCCCTGTTTTGTGGCAGATGTTCTCCGTGCTGCACATATGTTACGCAGTCACCTAAAAAAAGTAGATGTCCATTTGCTGTTTGCCGCTCTGTATGCTCAGGCGGCTGTGATGGAAATGACAAGGGGTTTTGGTGTGCATGTGTTTGTGTATCAATTAAGGCTTTGATATTAGCCATCCATGCTGTGTTCATGTCATGTACACGCAGACATATTCATAGTGCATGGTAGCAGAATTAAATAATAAATTGGGAGTGTGTGTTTGCATATGCACCTCTGTTTCTTTGGGTGTCATAAAATGCCTCTCCTGACAGCTATGCATGAGAAAATTTTTCACAATTTTACGTCACAAACATGCATATGTGACTGCCTTTATATTGGTTGTCTGACCCTGAATTGTGTTTGGAATTGAGTGTGACCTTGTGATTTTAGCCTAAAAACCATCACCCACTTTCAAAGCCCAGGCTGGACTTCCTGCAGTGCACCACTCACCTGGGGCTTGTCATCTCATTATCTTCACAAGGCTCTGTGTTGTAATAATAGTGGGGATAGGTGCAGCATAAAACCTCATCTGTCCTGCCGTTTATACAGGACACACTGTGGCCCTCTCAGTCAGTTGAGGTTTCTCAGTTACTCCCAGATTAGGCTTGAATCAACACCACGCTCTCTCCAGCTGTTTTGTTTTAGCAGGAAAAGGGGACCCTGAATTAATCACCTCACATGGATTTAAGCCTTGCAAAGTCAGACTACATTTTGTGTGCTCAGTTTATGCTGTTGGCTTTAATTCTGAGATGCATCCAGAGAGAGATGAGAATCCACGGAATCCAAAAGAAATGTTTCAGACCAATCAGCAGGGAGCATTTAGATCATAACATGACTCATTGTCTGTCAAAACCCTCTCAAAGCCCTGTGATTATTGTATTTGTCCCACCAGATGAAGAATGGGCTTAGGTTGATGTCTGAGTGATATTAAAGATATTGATTTTAAAGATTTTGCTCTAGTGCCCAAAGTGACGCCAAATGCCAAAATTTCCTCCAAGCTTAACTCTGAATTGATATCAGACATGGAGTGAGCTGTGGGAGCCATCGAGCTTTAACTTAAACCCAGTGTAAGCAGAACGTTACTTGGGTGTGCCAACATGTACACAATATGTCTGTGTATGTGTAGGCCCGTGTGTAAAGCTATAGAGTGGACCTGCTCCTCATTTTGAGGTGAGAGTCAGGTGTTTGTCAGTCCACACTGTATTTTCCATTTCAGTGCACATCAGTGCAAATGTCAGTACTCATCCACTTCATCCCCAAAAACACACACAACCGCAACCACACACTTGGACACAACAGACTTCCAACTCGCATATATATATATAACCACACCCATGGACATGAATACTCTGCTGCCCATGTAAATCTGTGTTCCTTGATAGCAGTCAATATATGTAATTTTGCTGTTTACATGTGTGAAACCACTGCCTTGTTTTTGCTCTTGACTTATATTATGATTTCCCTCTGGTCTGTCTTTGTGTTCATGCCACATGCCAATAAGCTACATGATGAATGGACGAAATGGCAGAGGCAGCTAGTTGGTGCAGATGAGCGTTGTGCGCTGTACTCAAGAGGAACAGACGAGTAATTTACAAATTAATCTGAAAACAGAGCACCCTCCGTACCCAGCGAACGCAGAACATTGAACAGCAGTCTGTTACTTTAATGCCATTTTTCTGCCCCCTGTTGCTAATTTTACCCTCTGTTTCTTTCAGAGATTTTTTTTGTGTGTGTGTCTAATTTCTTCAGCCTCTTGCTTCCCTGTCCTTCTTTGTGTCTCTCTCCTTCCCTGTCATCCTTCACATTAGTGCTGCGGTGTCATTCACAGGAACAGTGGGAAGAGGGCAGAGTAAATCAGTCAGAAGGAGGTCGGCCTTGCTCGGTGTCCGGCATCGTCTGTAATATCCTTGCTGGAAATGAGCGTGCTGCTGATTTGCATGATTACACAGCATCCACCAGACAGCCAGCGCTTCATTACTCACTGCAAACACACACAGGATGATTACAGGAAAAGCAAAGCCACACACACATATAAGCACATAGGCGAAAACACCTACACTGAGACAGGCGCCCACAAATACTGTAGATCAGAGTAATGCCATCTGACGCTGTTTGCAGCCCAGCAGCGGCAAGGATGACGACACACCCAGGCATACATGCACCTACATCAACTCACTAGTTTGAAAGATTGTGTTTAAGGACGCTTAAATCTTCAGGCATTTCAGAAGCTATCACTCCAAGCCACATTGTCTATTAGCATAAGTGCCTAGCTTGTTAAACCTTGTCTATCATGAACTTGTCTGTATAATCTCGCTGCTGGGCAAACATAAAAAACAGCAGTGCTGGCCGCAGAGCATCAGTTGACAGGTACATGACTGATCTCTGTACAAGGAAAGAGGGACGATCAATACAGAGCTATTGAAGCCCTGGATCGATGAAAGGCCAAAGGATTCACAATTCGCAGAGACCGCCTCCCAACACCCTCCCATTGCTTCATAGTGTGAGAGCGGCGCATTAAAGCTTGTAAAATGTGTGAGTGAGAGTGGATTTGTGTGTGTGTGTTTGTGACGGAGTAAGAAAAAGTGAGCTTTGCTTGTGGCATCTGCACAGAAATATGCCTGAACATCCCCTCCCTGCCGTCACTGGAGAGCATGAGCATTCATGTGTAAGTTTTACTGTCTCCGAGGTGCCAGGGCCGCCCACCTCTGTGAGAACAGCATGGATCAATAACTGCTAGGCAAATTTATTGCACAGATGGCACCTTGGGCTGGGGGACTTGAGGTCTTCCAGGAATTACAGGTTTGTGGGAGATTTACACCTATAGGTTGCTTAGTGCTAAACATGCCTGCGACATTGTGTAGCGTAAAGGAAGAGGGTAATGTAAGTAATGCTGTGCTGCTACACCAGGCTTGGATTAATATGGCTTAACTTGATCGTTCCAGGGAGGATAAGCTATGGTTCCATATTAACATACAATAAACAGGACCACTAAGAGGCGGGTTGCTGAAATTCAAGTATTCTGCAAGATTTGAAGGTGATCGAAGGTGATTTCAGAATGGCATTTTTACATTCACACCATCACGTGTGCATGTGTGTGATTATATGTAACATGCCATGTTTGCATATCCTGTTTGAGCCCCAGCCTTCCATGAACACAGACTTGCTCTTTGAAATCACCAAGGCGCAGACTGCGTTTCACTCTGCTTCTATTCAAGCAGCCGTTCCGCTTTGAAGTCCAGCACGAGGCTTTTATCTTGTTATCTTGTTATTTCATTGTATTCCCCTGCGCAACGCCATGCAACATCCTGAGGGGTACAACAAATACCCAGGGCCCTCCCTCTCATCCATTGCACACAGCCGACAATGATGGCAGGAGAGAGGGGAAGAAGAAAAACAAAAAGGTCCATTTCATGTTTGAACTAGAACAGAGGGGGATTTCCAGTTGTCCATATACTGTAATGACGAGCCTAATTAATCAGATACATAATTCATGGGACGGAAGCGTGTGCTGTGAAAGGGAAGGGGGTGGGTGAGGGAGAAGACAAGACTGCATCATCAGCATTTTCTTAGAGGGAAGACAGAGAGCGGAACAGTGGAGTGTGTATTTGTGTGTAACAGAGATGTGGTGTATGTGCTTGACCCACGCACTCCAACAAAAATGTCACTGAGTTTCCAATAATGAAACGAAAAGGATTTGTCAAGAGTTTTACTTCATAACATGACAAAGCATGACATATTATATTATATTATGATTTCAAAGATGAAAACACATTGCGCAGCTGTTCTCCAGTTCACCGTGCTTCATCATTCAGCAGATGTTTCTGGTCACCTTACCTTCATCTGAGTGGTGTCTGAAGCTGTTTCCTTATACACAATCCATTGCTCAGTCATGTGATATATAGATAGATAGGGATAGATCACCATAGATGTAGAGTACATAAAGCAGCTTTATCATGGTCCTTTTCTATAAAGATTTTCAGTACAAGGCAACAAATTTTGTATTTTTTTTTTTTTTTACAATTTTTTCAAAACACAGTGTACTCAACTCCCTTCCATCTCTAATGAATAACCCCAAGGAATTTCAAAGTCAATCTGCTATTGACATAAACACATCCATCCACTAAAAACTTCTAATTGTTCTAAAAACAATCTGTTATTTGAGAACAAATATAATCCAGTCCTCATTTAACCCTCTTGAGCTGAGACACCAAAGGCAAGGTCATCTAAACATCTGGTGAATAAAGCTTGGTGTACTGGAGGAGAGTTATTTTCAATCACATCTATAGACATGTAATTAAAGTCTCCTATAACTACCTCTTGGACAGTAACAGTCCTAATATGAAATAATCTATAAAACATCTTTAGGGCTGTAACACATTAGAGTGAGATCAGTAAAATGCTTGTGTACTGATGAAAAATGAATGAATCAATCTGATGGCAATGAACAGACAATGAGTGGGGTCAATAGCAATGAAGCCAGAGAACAATGATCACTCATGACTGACATGGATACAGCCTGTAATGAGAAGCCTTTGGGCGCCACTGTCTGCGATCAATAACTAAATATAGGGGTTGTTAATGGTCTTAATGATGCTGGAGCTCATCACTAAAAAGTCACCCCATGCAGATTCAAATGAAGCACTCATTTGTTTGGTCAACTTTGTTTTCCTTGGCTTTAATATAAAATAGGAGAGACATTGAATTGTTGGTCGGTTGTCATTTGTTCTGCTCCAGCTCACGTCCAGGTTTGTCTCCTGTGCTGGCTGTGTGGGGAGACTCAGAGGCAGAGTCTGTTAGCTCGGTGTGCTGAATTATTTTCATTTCACCTGCTGCATATTTCCATGGCGCTGCACGACCGCCGGTTGTTATGGTACAAATTAGGCAAGGTCAGCTTGAGCCGTTGCCATGGCGACAGGGTTACACCAGGGGATGATTGGGTATCGCCGTGTCTCTCAAATATGTGTGTGCGTGTGTGTCAGTGAGTATGTTCTTTATGGTGAAACAGACTACATCCACATAGCAGACCCGACTGTTTACCTATAAATTGTCTGTCTGTCAGAGATTTCTGTTATCTAAATGTTCTTTAATGGCTGTATTAAACAAAAACACAGTCAATTTCAGAATTTAAGTCAGTTAACTGATGTTCCAAACTTCAGTCTCTGTATCTTCACTTCATGTATTTCAGTTCTTAAAATAATGCAAGTCATTCTGCAGAAAAATTTCTACCTCCTTTTTTTTTTTTTTAAATTCTCGTCATTTTCTCACTCCAGCTACTCCTTCTAGAGCTTTTAGACAGGGAGACAGCACAGGTGACATACTTGTCCTCACTCCAATGCCCACAAAAGGGGACTTTGATGCTCAGGTGGGAGGACTGAAAACTCCCACTGGCTGCCACCCCGGTTCCTGGCTCCGGGTGGCTCATTTAGGGCCAGAATTGCAAACACTGCAGAAAATGAAGAGGGAAGAGAAAAAGAGAATATGAAGGAAGAGATAGTCAGAGAGAAAGACAGAAAGAAAGCTGCTGGGCTGTTACTCGTCGATTTGGAGCCCATTCCTGTGGTGGAGCCATCTGCTGAGGGAAGGAGGGAGACAGAGTGGAGAGCAAACACTAAAGCCAGATCCAGTCTGGTTCCATCGCTACTATTGAGTATTTTTATTGTACAACGTGCAGGTGAAACAGCTGAATGGCGTGCTGAACCCAGAGTGTCTAAAAATACACAAGACCAAAAATAGTTCCTGTTATGACGCAGTGCAATCTTACCTTTGTGAAACTCATACTGTTCAACTTTAGTGGAGACTATGGGACTTTTAGAGGCGCCGTTAGCAGTGGTGTTGTACTGGACAGCAGGTTGGCATTGATCATAAGTAAAATGTGGAGTTTTTCCTCATTGTACTTGGCCTAACCTTCACCACGCCAAGCAAGACAGACTGTCCAGTTTGTAAATTTGGCCTGTCAGGCGAGCGAAACAGATGGACTCAGACGTACTGTATAAAGACTGCCATATGAACAACTTAATCAAATACTAATTGAAATGAAAACGGGGGATCTCAGTCAAAACTCAGTACTTCATTGGATATATTGGGGTATTCACTTTAATAGTGAATTTCAAAGTGGCTTTGAAATGAGTTTTATTCACATTTCAGTTCATTGATTCCCTGCTGCCATCTGAAGGCACCAGGACACATATTTTGATATATCTGCAACCTCTGATTTCAAAAGAGCGCAGTACCATTACACACGAACGTCCACTTTTTTTTTACCTTTATTAAATCAGGTGATGTCAGATTACAGCGGTTCATCTATCCTGGGCATCATTCCCTCCTTTCCAACTTTTCTGTAAGTAAATCTTTTCATGTTTGATTCTTGAAATGCATCACAATACGAATGCTTTTGTGTCACAATTTCTATATTATCTCAGATGATGTGAGATGAAATGAAACTGACGTAACATTAGATTGATATGGTTGTAGGAATGGCAGCATCAGCATTTTTTTTCTAATCTTATACCTCAGAATTTTTTAGAAAGGCATGACTAACATGACCGACTTTTTCTGTGAAACATCTATTTTCAGTGTGGATCCACCATCCTCATACGTGGGATAGGCCATAGTTGCCACCGACTGTCCAGCAAGGCAAGGCAAGGTTTATTTATATAGCACCATTCTAACATAAGGTAATTCTAGTGCTTTACATTAAAATCATAGAATAAAAGCAAATCATATAACATTAAAAAAATATGTAAGATTAAAACCTTGTAAATGAACTTGGATTTGCAACAGAATGAATAACACAATGCTGCAGTCTGACTATTTCTGCACCAATCTGCAGTTGGAGTGCCTCGGAGGATACAGTATCACCACATCACCTGTAGTAACATAAAGAAAAGCCCTCTAAGCTACATTATTGGCGCCACAGCTGTGCAAGGAGTATTCAATAGGCACGAGCTCAGCACAAATGGCAGACGCCTTTAGGGGAAATTATATTCCCCCATCAGAACATGACTGACAGCTGACATAAGCTGTGTGGTTGCGTGCGTGTGTGTGTTGGAGTTCCAATCATTAATCAGACAGCACGCCGACAGCGCTGATGAATTGCCTTCTCTACTGCATTATCTACATGCTGCTTTCCCTCCTGAGCTTCACTTGAGATTGACTGTGTAAAAGTAGAGAAAGGAGAAAACAATCTGTCTCCATTATCCTTTTTTTCACCCTGGTTATTTAGCATCACATCAGGCTGACTCCCTCCATCTTTCCCCTTGTTTCCTGTGCTATCACTTTTTCATCCCCCCCTGTCTCCTCAGTTCACTATCTTCCTGTTGTTTCTCCCTTCTGTTTTTCCACTAGCTGCGACTCTTACCCTGGGGAAATACTGCTTTCCTAATGACATGTACAGATTGCACGTTGCAGAGAGAACGGGATGTTAATGTTGCCTGAGTGGGACACTGTTTAAAGGGAGTTACTATTCTCTGGGTGTCTTCTGTGCTTCTGTGTGTGAGTGAGCATGCAATGATGGGCACAATGTCTCCAGAAACACTGCATCTGCACTGTTGTGCACACACTGTTGAGTTTGGTGTTTCAGTCAAAAACAGGTGCATACTGCCTCCTGCTGTTCACTAATGCAAAAATAACATATAAAGCAAGTTTCAGTTTTATAAAAGTACAAGTGCTGATGCATAAGTTATGCACAGTTGAACACTGTGCGTGGCTCTCAAACAAGGGCCTCTCCTCCATGGGTCACAGTTCCATATTTCAGCTTCAGTCCCAGAAGTTAACAGCCCATCTGAAACCCACCTGCTACTTTGCTGTTCTGGGACAGGTGATTTTCACGGCACGTGAGTCCGGGGCCAAGAGGCTCAGACAAGGACTCGTAGCGAGACTGAGCAGTTGCAAGAGAGGAACAGTGAGGAGCAGAGGCCACAGCTGGACCAGTCCACCCACACAATCAAGCATGGTTATGTGTAATTGATGGATAATTTGCTTGTGGGGTACACAAACACTAATTAAACTCTATTGAGACTATGTACAACTGATATTTCCCCACTGGCGCTGGGAATAATAGGGCAAAACAAAAAATGTGCCAGAAGACCAGAGACAGTTTTCATTTCAAGCCTTTTCAGCAGAGGAGAGGGTGACCAAATCATTCATAGTGACAATCTTAAACACTATCTTTAATCACACTCTCAATCACCATCAAGTGGGATAATGACAAAGTTTCTCTCTGTTTTTGGCTTGATTTCAGACTGTCTATGGTGAACACTCTGCAGGGTGTAGGTTGTAAACCCGAGTTGTACACAAACCTGCGTGCCCAGTAGCTATTAATTACACTCAACTGACAAACTCTAACAAAGTCCTGCAGCTTTCTCCACAGGCACCGGCTTCGGAAAGGTCATTACCAAAGCATAAACATCAGGCCTGGTATGTGGACAGTGTTAGGGACACAGAGTGTGGACCGGAGTGAGGAGAAACAATTTGAGATATACGGTAAGTAGTGTATGCTTGTTTGTCCTGTGACATACATTGGTGACATTACTGATATAAGTTGTTGAAAAAGTGTATCAGTTATAAAGTACTAAGTAATTTAGGAATGTTTTGAAGTTGAAGTGTAATTCAGTGGTATCCTATGACTTTTTTTCTCAAGACCGGACACTCAAGTCACAGTGTCACAAAGCTTTTGTTGTTGCTGATTAATGAAACAATGCAATTACTGTACATCCTCCAAGGCAGGCAGCTTTCAGCCAGGATACAGTTCACCATTAGCACCCACGTCTGCCAGCTAGGTTGACAGTAACAAGATACCGTTATAGGAGAAGAATAAGAGGCTTGCTGGAGGACAATTTTTGTTATAGTGTGATAACCACAAACTTATAACCCCAGGCTTTTGTCAGGCAATGATAGAAGTTATTGATAGTTCAGTAAGATGATGAATTCCATCAACAGGGACAGCACATATGTATCTAAAACGTTTCCCTCGATTATATTAACAACCAGTTACCCAAGGAAAATTGGCCAGTTTTAAGAAGCAGGTTTACTGAGGAATTATGATGATTTCACTGAATTAAACCCTGAGCCGGTCTGTTAGTATTTTTTTTTAGGACCTCTTTTACTCAGGAAAGTTCTCCAGGTAACTCATCAAACCTGCCTTTGTAGAAAAGCCCCAGGTCTTTAGCATCACTCCATCTTGGTGAGAACTATTGCAGCATGTTTGTTATGAGGGAGACCAAAATACAGGATGAGCATCGGAACAACAAACTCCTTACACTGAACAGTCCCATTGGAGGAGAAAAAACAAAAAACAAACACACAACTTTGACAAGTTTTTACTTTTTATTCATCAAGACAACATGGACATTAAAAGCAGAGCAAAATTAAACAAATCCTCAGTCTTCAAAATCTTTTGATCAAAAGTAAATCAGTATATTTTACAGTAAGGGGACAAGAGCAATCAATGTGAGCTCTAAGTGGAGGAGAAAAGAGACACGCCCTATCATGGGTCTAACATTGTACATACGCTTTCTCAACTGACTTTGTTAAAAAAGGAGATCAGGAAGTGAGGTGGAACCTGACAAACCAAAACAAACCACAAGCACGGTTTTTATTTCAATTCTCTAAATGCCAAGAAACAAGGAGGATGTGTAAAGATTTTTAAAATAAAAAAACAAACAAAAAAAAAAACCCATACTGAACTTCTCCTCTAAGTTTGGTATTTAAAGTGATGTCTGACTGACATCTAGACCGAGAAATACATCAGATGAACCACAACTACCCTCATCCAGAGGATAAACAGGTAATGGAACATGAGAATCAATGTATTTTTTTCCTCTCTCCTCATGTACACATGTATGTTCGTGTTTTTTTTTTTTGTTTTTTTTTTTAAATAAGCCACTACACATTTGTGGTTCACCTTGTTTTTAAGCAGCGAAGCGTCAGGTTCAGGGTAAGGATGGGTGCGCTCTTCCATTTCTTCCTCCACCAGATATCCCAGCTTCCCCTGTTGAGCAAAAAATGTTCACAAAATGCAGTGTTAGCAAAGGTCCCACAACATGTGTTTGTAGCAACAGCTGCTGCTACTGGAGCAACATAATCATCTACATAATTACTACTAGCCAAATATATCCTTCAATTTAGGAAGAGTGTGTGGAACGTACACAAGAGACACCGCTAATGATGCACAAGTACTATCCATTTACTAGCACGAAGGACATTTGAAGTTTTGACTGAATTTGGGAAGAGTATCCTGGTATTTTCTAAATATTTTTCAGTGTATTTTTACTTGAATTAAAGGTTTGCAACCTGCACAAAGTCAACAAGATCTGGTCACTACCTTACATTTAGATCGTTTAAAAGTGACAGAACTGTTTGATCTTCCCGTTGCCAACGTGAAAAAGCACTTGACGTTTTTTTTTTAAGTGTATTTAATTTCCAATTGAAGATACAAACACGTTATCCTACCAATTCAACAAAAGTAACATTAAAGTATCTTCACAAAACTTCAGTTCTGAATATACTATGGGGAAATACACACATCAGTGACAATTTCAGCAGTTGGCATAGAAATATCAAGCAGGCTGCCTGTGCATCTCAGCCTTTTAAAATGTGTCTCTGACATTTCTGACTTTTTTCCCCAAAAGTTAACATGTAAAGAGGCAAAGAAACACATTACAAAATATACACAATCAAGCTGTCAAGTTCATGTTTTTTTTTGCAGAAGTAAACAATTGTTTTTGTTCTGACAGGCAACAGCATTCAGAAATGGATGTGGGTAGAGAAAGGAGTACCTGGGGTGAGTACCTGCACAGTTTGACAGTCAGAGAGTATCCATGATTTTTAATTTGCCCTTTTCTCATGTGGTCTCGCTCACAACACCAACGCTGTGTGAGGTATGGAAGTCAGCTGCAATTCATTCGATAAACCCTACCCTCCAGTTAGTTAGTTACGTTAGGCCCCCCGGTGCTATAACACCCCCCAAACACACACTGCATGGCATTATCAGGCACAGTAAGCTGGACAACAAATCCATGGCATTTGAATTATGATTACGGCAAAAGAAATGCTTGTTTTTCACATACACCTTTGACGAAGGCTGAAAGTATGTCTGTGTGTTTACATATCAGAAAGCGAAATCTCCAAGATACATGTCTAGATATAGATATATATATAAACATGTAGACACTCAGTGGCTGAACTTTCTCCATGTATAGGAGTGTAATATCCCAACAAATAAAAATTACATTTTCCTACTTCAAAGTAAAAAAAAATAAATAAATAAATAAATAAAATAAAATGAAATAAAATAAAAAAAAGCAGGTAAATACAGGCAGGAGATTTTGATTGGACTGGTTAATGTGTTTTTCTGCCATTTTGTCCACAAAGACAAATATACATCTATAAGGATCAAAAACCGATACAAAACGAGGGGTACCTCCGGGCATGTTTGCTCAGGGCTACACTGGCCTTTCCCTCTTGGCTTTGTGTGAATGTTTTCTACCTTCTTCTCATTCATCGGGCCTAGTCCTTCATCTTCAGTGCATACTTATGATGCACTATTTGAAAACAGGATAAAGATATATGCATATAGTACATAAGACAAAATCATAGGCATTGAACTGAACGTAAACAGGGTGGGAGAGGGAGGGTGAGAGGGTGGGTAGGGGAGATGGGAGAGGTGGGGACGGGTGGGGTAGTGGGAGGGCGGTGGGTTGGGTTGAGAGCCAGAGGGGAGCGAGGAGGAGGACGCACTTACCTGAGCCTGATCTGAGGTCCTATCAGATCAGTTTTAATTGGACTGAGTGTCACCTTCAGAATGGAAGAGCTCTTGTTGGCCATTTAGCAGAGGGGAGGAGGCAGAGGCGGCCGCCTCTGTCTCCATCGGTTCCGCTTCTGATGAAGCCTTGATGGCAGCTGCATCGCCGTCAGAGTGCTTGTCTTTCTTAGAGCTGCTCCTCTCCTCTGTCGCCTTACGGTCTGAGAAAACGTACACATACACAACCATCAAAAAAGTTGCCATTTCTCCTTGGTGGACAGCTGTCCTGTTTAAAAGGTAGGGTTGTTGGTAGAATAGCAAGCATCTGCAATTAGACAAAAAGACAAAGACAAAAAATCCCAAGTCCTCACCTTTGTCTTTCGATGACCGTTCTCTGTCCCTGTCTCTCTCCTTCTCTCTGTCCCTGTCCTTGCTGCGACTGCGGTGGCGGTGAGATTTGCGCTCTGAGCTGCGTGACCTCCTCCTGTCACGACTGCGGGAGCGACGCTTTCTGTCAGAGCGCTCACGACTGCGCCTCCTCTCCCTGTCTCTGTCCCGGCTCCTACAGTAAGAGGGAGGTAAGATGCATTTCATTTAAAATAAATAAATAAATAAATAAATAACATAAACAATCATGAAGGGCCACTCAAACAGATGTAGGGTCAACTGCTACACATTTGTTAAGAATATGGTGGTTAATGCAGTTCAAGATATCCAGTCGTACCTGCTGCGTTTGCGTTCCCTCTCCCTGTCCCTGTCTCGGCTCCTGGACCTCCGGCGATCACGGGATCTGCTCCTTTTCCTATCTGATGCTCGACTGGAGTGGCGACTGTTGGAGTGGCTTCGGCGTGCCCTCCTGTCCCTCTCCCTGTCTCGATCTCTGTCCCGTTCTCTGTCTCTGTCTCTCTCCCTCTCACGCTCCCGCTCTCTCTCCCGTTCCCTCTCCTTCTCGCGCTCTTTTTCCCGCTCCTTTTCCTTCTCTTCCTCCTCTTTGCGCTTTTTCTCCCTTTCCTCCCGCTCACGCTCACGGTCTTCTCTGTCCCTCCTGAGCGCTGGGTTTTCACCTTGGGGGTCTTCTGAGCGGCGACGTAGTTTCTCCTAGAAGTAAATAAGTGAGAGCATGTAAATTAAGTCGACCAACACGTTTTTAACCAAAGCCAAAAATCAAACATTGTCCTGGTGGAATGACTTATTGTATATCATTCACTGTGTTAAACAATAATTGGAGAAAAATAAAGTCCTGCAATATCCTGCAACACTGTCACTACTCTGCACAACTATTTTTAAGTCTTTGTTTTTCCACTATACATATAAACTGAAAGATTTTTTTGAGTCTAAGTATTTCTATTTCTTGTTCTGGTGCATGAAAGATCCAATAACTTGTCACACACAACTCATTCATGCTGCATCTCATCTTCTGTGTGTGTTGTCTTTGTGAAAGATGATCCTGTTACCTTGAGCTCCTCTACAGTGGATTTGATTTTGGCGTAGCCCATGTGCTGCTTCCCCATCAAGTGGTCGTCCACTCGGGACTGCGCGTCGCCCACAATGAGGAAGGCCCCACACACCTCACACACCTCCATCTGTTTCTCCTGGGCTGCAAAGCTCTCAATGGTCTGGATAGAAAGCACAATTATTACATGAGAATACAAAGCAATATGCAACGTATTCCTGTCTCAGAGCACAAGTACTTGTCCAATTTGAATAACTTTTAGCTCACCGTGATGATTGTTTGTGAGACTGGTGGAATCGCTTTTAATCCAAGCTTAGTTGGACTTTGACCATTTGTGAAAGAACAAAGCATGTTTGTTGACAGATAGCATTGCTTGTGCAGCGCCTACTATCCTGAGCAGCGACTGTAGGCCGATTACACTAGAGTGAGGTGACTCACCGAGGGCGTGGAGCTGAGCAGTTCCCTCTCCTCCTTCAGCTGCTCCACCAGCTTCATCATTCCCTGAGCCTCCTCCACTCGGCCCTCCGACCCCAGCTCCTCAATCTGAGCAAAAGCAAAACCAAAATAAGTCAAGTAAGCCATTTTATCTCTAGGCAATATCATAACACTGGCAACTAAATTTCTATAAGATCATTTCATTCAGTGTTGTTATTTAAAGAAATTATATCTTCCATGTTGATAATTTCAACTGTAACAAAAGTAGTACGTGACAGATGTTCAAATTCCAATGTGTTTTTGTTCTGGTATCTTTAAAATGACCTAAACTGAGCTAATCGATTATAAAAATCTAATTTATGTTATCATATTTGTTACAAACCTGCACAACTAAGTCTTCAATCTTCTCTGTTAGAACCTGAATCTTCTCCTCATTCTTTCCTGATGGACCAGGACCCTGTGGAAATAAACATACTGTATCTCAGGTGCACCCACATTAACCATTTCCTTTGTGCTTTGCTTTAAGAGAAACAATTTCCATTGATGTGCTGAGGACACTGTGAATAACCAAAGCCATATTTCTGTGGCAGCTAAGAACACATGAGGACTCTCTAATAGAAATTAGTAACAGAACAATGTCCCAAAACCAAAGAACAAACCCCTGCATTCTGCTGAGCCTGGGAAAGAGCAAGCCGGGCATGCCCTCTACGAATCCGTCGTTCCACCTCCGCCAGCAGCGACTGCAGATAGCGCAGGAAGTCTCGCTCATAGCCCTCCTTCATAAACCGAGAGCTCTTCTCATACCTGGACAAAACAAGATAGGAACAGGTTATTACGTGGAAATATCAAGTCATACGGAAGTGATTTCTAATACCAGAACTTACATTTTTCTGAGATTTTCATCATGGATTTTCTCACAAGGACCTGAAAAAAGAATTGACAAGTTTATTATTTTAAAATTTAACAGGTGCATCTGTCAGCTGCAGCTGTATAATAAAAATCTTTATGTACATCCACAAGTTCATGACTTACCCAAGTCAGAGCGGGTGTTTGTGAATAGTTCAGCTGGGCAGAAGCCACACAGATAATATCGACAGACCTAAGTGAGAAAATTAGATATTTTTACTGTTTCAAAAACTAAACTCTTTTTAAAAAAATATTTCTCTTAAAAGTGGAGTTATAATTGATCAGTCGATGAAGGGTAACTGCTAATTGAGACCAAACAGACAAAAGTGAATTTAACAGAAACATAATATTTCCTTAAGCCTCCAGTTGCCGGTTACTATTAGATCCACAAGTCAAAGCAGGGCACAGATGAATTCAGTAATAACTAATACTCAAATCTGAAGGTAGCATCAGGGCAAGATACATGGTGTTATAAGCCTCATTGTGAGCCATTGAAGTAACCATTAGCATTAGCAAACTCTGATAGTAACACGCGTGTCCAGACAACACTCAAAACGTCAGCTTGCGCGAGCAACTCAGTGTGTTGTGGTGAAAATCTGAACTAATGTACAACGAGCTTAAGTGAGTTAACGCCCACTTCTCACACGATATGATTCCAAGCATCTTCACTGGCTAACATTATGTTAACGTATAAAACTGGCTAGGCTAACATTAGCTTGAATGCTATCTTACGCTCTCGTCGTCCCATCGCACGTTTGATCGCTTCTCGTCAGGGGCCAAGTTTCTATCTCGGCCCATTAACTCATCGAGTAACTGGGCTGCTGAAAGCATTTTTGGCTAAAACAATGTAGCCCTGATTTAAAGTACGGCGGTATCTCCTGATGTGCCAGTTCACACCATCTATTGCGCGCAAAGCACTTCTAATCAAAATGGCAGACGCTGTGACAACAACGCCCGTTCATATGGTTCGACTATAACCAGTCCAGTAGCAGCTCCCTCGGCCTCTGAACCGGAAGTAAACGTTTGGCACGACCATGTTAATCCTATGGACTTTGACCACTGTCTTTTTAGTAAATGCATGGGAAGAAATATTACTAAATCAAAGGGCTATCTCAATTCTTTGCCCACGATAAAATTTTAAATTATGCATTTGATGTGAGGAGGTTATCCACAATTCATATGGAGACTGATCCGACCCCAGCGGTGCGGGGTCAATTAACCAAATGTACATTAACAAGACCAGCCGGTTGGTCCTCATCACTAAAATGTTTTATTTTGCAAAACGAGCAATAGTGTTTAAAAGCACCCTTCCTGGAAGGTGTCTCTTTTCCTTCCATATATAGGAATTCTTTTGGTTGAAAATCTATGACCACTAGCCTCATGATCAGATGTCCCTCTTGGACACAATGAATGCTGGATGTCTGTACCTAAAATTGCCAAGGATGAATCAGGCATGCAGGAGAGGACATAAAATGTGATGTGGATGAGAACTTGTAACCAAATGCAGGAGCTCCAAACTCTGGCGACCTGGGGGCATTTTTCTCCAAGAAGGTGGTGGAATCTTTGTGCTGGGAGTGAGTTGCTGCATCAAGTAAAAGAGTTTAAGCGTCTCAAAAACAACAAGTTTTTTTTAGTGAGGTGTTTCGCCCTTTAAACTTTTTGGCCAATATCAAATACTATATTTAAAGATTTTATTCATTTATATTTATATACAGACAATGGTCCCCATACCAGCGTCAAGGTAGACCTATCACTTCCGGTGAATACTTTCAAAATAAACAGATAAAGTAATAAATAAAACTAAAGTGTACAAATCTGAAATGAATGAACAGTAATGATTATTACTATTGATCGTGCTTTGTTACTCTAGTTCTCACAGAGATTACTGCTCCACATTTTTTCATGGTAATAGCACCAACACATCTGAGACCGTTAACTTTATGGGCCCTATAAATGGGCCCTATTAATAAATTGTTCAGTAATTATAAAATATTTAATGTGGACTAGAAGGATCTGACCACATTTTTGTGACCCTGTATGGAAAAATACGTAGACTGTTTTTTTTTTTTGTATGCACGGTTGACGACTGACCCATCAATACATATATTAAAAATCTTTTATTTCTTATTATTAATAACGAGAACTGCAGAATGGATCATGCCTTACGAGTTAAGTTAAGAGGAAACAACACGCGTTTAACAACTGAGCGTATTCAGAGGGGAACTAACATTTGCACTCACTGTTGTTACATCTAAACATGCCCCCCGATGAGGCGGTGGCGTTTTTGGCAGCCCACTGACGGAGCTCTGACACCACTGATGGATTGAATGAGTGTACCGCGTGTTGGCAGTGGTAACTAACAACAGAACGTGAACTAACAACAAAGGTAGATGGCGAGGACGGGACGTGCCGCATAAACGCCAAAGGCCCCGACTGTCAACACGAAGAGTTACGTTAGCCGAAGCGATTTTCTGCTATAAGCTAGCACCAAAGACTCTGCTAGCACCTTCTCAAGCTAGCCAGTAGGTAAGGTTAGCCGGGTAGCTAATGTTAGCTGGCAGGGTTATTTTTAGTGGACCTGTCTGCCATCAGTAGGAAAATCGTCAGGCGATTAGTATTGGCAACTTAATCCGAGAGGCTTTTGTGTATCCTATGATCTCGCAACGCTAGTTGTCTGTTCCAAAATGTCCACGACTTCGTTGGATAAAGAATTACAGGAGCGATTGAGAGAGGCGTCTGCCATCGGGGACATCGACGAAGTGCGGACACTGGTGGAGAGCGGGGTAAATGTTAATTCACAGAACGAAATAAACGGATGGTGAGTGTTTTAATGAATAATTACAACCTTCACTGCGCGAGCCAACAAGTGTTGGTTCGCTTCACTTTTTTGTAAATGCTCAGTTTTCGGTGCTTATTGAAAAGTTCAGTGCACTCACTGCAGCCAAATGCGTTGTTACAGGGATTAAAGCCGGTCAGTGTTATCCTATTAAGCAGAGCAAGGCTGGTTAGTTAGGCTCCATATTAGCTTTCTTATCCAAACAGCATATAAATGCCCCTTTAACAAGTGTTATGAGATGGTTTGAAGTTTAAAGTGCCATTTTTCTGGTCCTCTCAAAACAACAGAAAGGACCAGTGAATGAAACTGACAGGACAAACCTGCTCTCATCGCGATACTTAACCTAGTTTGTCAACTCAGTTACCAGATCAGACTAAAATAACTTAACACAACCTAATATAAACACCAGGTTGTAAAAAGTGTTGCGTATTATATCCGCAGTACAATATTGGGAGTATGCAATGCAACATAACTAATATATAATAACATACGCCAATAATACACGAAATAATATGTCTTTTGTTCTGTATGCCATTGCCATACAAGCACTGCCATTGTTCAGGTAGTATTTGACTGCTGCTTCCTAGTTCAATACACAACATGTGTGATGACAGGTGGAACCATGTTAAATGTCATTCTGAAAGGATCCTCACTTTAGACCACTGTATAAAGTTTAAAGTCATTTTATCATATCAAATCTGGCAGTGGTTTGGTTCATTAAATTGTGTTCTCTCTTCAATAATCCCACCAGGACATGCCTGCACTGGGCATGCAAGAGGAACCATAAGCACATAGTGTCCTACTTACTCAGTTGCGGAGCAGACAAAGAAATCCTCACGGCTAAGGATGAGCTGGCCTCACAACTCACATCCAAACCAGAGATCAAAAGACTATTAGGAGGTAAACTGCACATTTCTCACTTCCTTGTTACCTGTCACATGATTGTAAGTCTTTATTTGTTAGTGGCATGTGATGTGTGATGTATGTTACAGTCCGTGTTATACTTTGACATAAATTGTACAGGATGTCACATTGAGTGTTGATTGTATGAGGGTATCTAAGGTTTCTAAGGAAATAATTCTCTTGTTTCATGCACATTATTTCCACAGTTGAGGTGGAGGAAGTGCCTGAAGTCAAGGAGCCTGAGTTACCAATCATTCCCAACTACCTGTCTAACCCACCCTTCATGTACTCCAAGATGGACAACAAGTCAGAGGTCATCCTAGCACAGCAAATTACACAGAATGGCTCTGGAGAACACACTGAGGACACACACAGTGATTCAGCTTCCCTTTCTCCAACTCATGAGCCTCAGAAATCACAGAGCCTAGTCTCAGATGGCCCAACTCCTCCCTCAAACACCACCACCCACAATCAAGCCCCAGCTGGGGAATTCATTTCTGTGACTGAGCAAAATGGTGTGTCACCCAGCCCGCCCTCATCCCACAACCACACCGTTGTTAACTGCACAGTACCCATGGACCTATCAGTTGAACCGCACCTTGTCAACCATACTGACTACCCGCATGCGGTGGCGCACAATGGGACCATGTGCTCATCTCCGTTGGCCTCACCCAGCCCCAGCTTGGCCAGCAACAGTGGGAGCCAGGTCCAGGCGCCGGTGGCCAGCGCTAACCCAACTATGAGCAGGCAGCAGTCTGTCCCACAGCAGCTGAGCTACGGCCAGGCCGGTGGGCCTATGCCAGCTTTCCAGCCTTTCTTCTTCACAAGCACCTTCCCTGTCAATGTACAAGGTGAGAGAGAAATTATATATTTTAACGAGCCCACTGTCCACCAATACATATTTGAGGCAGACAAGATACCATGAATTTAACTGTTGAAAATCAGTCTGGTGCCACTGTAAGTCCATATGTGTGTACAGTGAAAACGCTTCTTGCTTTCATTTGTCATCATTCTTTGGTTCGTCTTGAGGGTTTGCAGCCAACTTGTCAAACCAGAAAGGGTTCTTTGTGGACGTAGCCTCACTCACTAAAATGACTGAACTGTCACAGGCCTCATTAACAGAGACAGAAATATCTTTAACAGTCAATCCAATCAAAAACCATAAAATTGTTTAAGCATAAGATGGTCGGAGTGCGAAGGGTTCAATCAAGTTTTCCCTGAGTTTTAGAGAAATTATGACACAGAGCCAGTGTGGTTCGTTCAGTCTTCGTTCATGCTTGTGTTACTTAATGTATAAGACATGTCAGTCATAAGCAGTGACTATCGGCTTGGGCTGTATACACTCTTCTTAAAAAGCACTATATCTTTGTTAATAGTGAGGTATCACTCTGGTCCTTCTCTCTAGAGTTGGTATTAAAGGTGCGTATTCAGAACCCCAACGCACGGGAGAATGACTTCATTGAGGTGGAGCTGGACCGCCAGGAGCTCACCTACCGCTCCCTTCTGAGGGTCTGTTGCCGCGAGTTAGACATCAGCGCTGAGCACGTGGAGAAGATCCGCAAGCTGCCAAACACCATGTTGAGAAAGGTATGGGAAAGAAGACTGCGTACTGTGCACAACTTAATATTGTCATAGTGTATACACAAGGGAACATGAGTGTACTAGCAACGTGTAAATGCACACACAGATGCAAAAATACATTGATCTGTCAACTTAAAGAAAGTGTCTGGTTATTTTTTTTATATTTTCTGTATGAGACAAAAATTCAGAAAAAATATGCCTGAGAATCATCATCATGTTTTTAGGTTTTCTTCACTGTCAGAGTACTCCAGTGATAGCTGTCTGTACATATCCGGAGACATGGCTAAAAAAATGCTATTAACTAACTTGGCAAACTTTTAATGGTGCAAATTTTCCAAAAAATTAAACACCAGCTTGAAAAAATGGGGCTACGGGGCTCAAGTTGTAGCCCACGGCTGTCTAACACTTATACTTCCTACTCTCCAATTAGGTTGTTCCTGACTCACTTTACCTTACCACTGAAACCTCCCTTACCCTGTGTGTACACTGTATTTGTGTCATTACCCACTGTCTCTGGCAAATAATGACGGTGTGACGGTGAGTGTGGTGCCTGGCCAGACTGAAAATAATTGTGGAATGGAAGCTTTTTGGTTTAGGGTTGCAATTAACTTTCAGTATTGATGGAGTTTTTTTTTTTCAGTTAATTGTTTAGTTTGTGAAATGTCAGAAAAATGCCACATCTCAACATCCCAAAGCAACATACAGTAGTTGAGGTAGAAAGTATGACCTTTTTCTAATTTCAAATGATTAATAATCATTTCAAATGATTAATAATCATTTCAAATGATTAAATGGTCTCAGCTTAATAATTTCAAAAGGACTTTCTATATTTCTCCTGAAAAAAAAAAAAGAATGATTAGTCGTTAAATTGGTTGTTTATTTAAATGTGATCTTCCTTCCCTGTCCAGGACAAGGACGTGGCTCGGCTGCAGGACTTTCAGGAGTTGGAGGTTGTGTTGGAGAAAGCAGAGGGCCTGTCCCTTTTCTCTGGGACCGGGGGCCTGACAGACAGACCCTGCTACAACATGAAAGCCTCTCGCCTCACTTACTAGAGCTACCGCGTAGCCCCTGAGGTCTCCCCGCTTATGATGGGCTTCTGTAGCTACCCTCAAGCAACAATAACTAGTTGCCTGCCCAGGTCCCTTGTTACAGCTTTGTTTGGCTTCAGTGTTTCCCCAGTTTCCTAACTGGGATTTCTGTTTCTTTCAAGTTCTGTAGCTATTGTCCTCCTCCTGTCCTCCTCTGGCCCTCCTGCCGCTTTAGTGTACCCAACCGGTTCTAAGCGATTACTGATGCATGGTGTACTCGATTATGTGCGAAAGTATTTGGGCCCCTCTCTTCTCTCTTTATCTCTTTCTCTCCTCCCACTGCACTTTGTGCCAAGGCTCTTGTGGGACAACAGAGGGGGACATTGGCCTGTCTTCCTTATGGAATGGACTTGAATGGGATTCTGCAATAGCCTTATATGGACACATCCCTATAGTGGCTGTGAACTATGGTCACAGAGTAGAATGGTCTGATGAGACCGGGAGCAGAGGACGACAGGAAGGATTTACATAACTCGTACTGATAAGATCCTCATCAGTCCACAGAACAGGACAAGTTGCAGCACAGTGGACTTGCACACGGCAACTTGAATTTCTAACAAATTGACCTATAGAATTATCAGATATTCTAGTTGGAGTACACTTTCATAAATGCTGTAGGCATAAAGCTGCATCTTTTCCTGCAGAGGGCATCCATTACTGACCTAATCATTAACGTGGAGGTAATCTCACACCAGGTGAGATTTAGGTAACTGTGGACTGAAATAGTTTTTTTATTTGCTGACCACACATACAGTAGGCTTTAATCTGTATCCACACAAAGATGGATACATGTGAGTAGGAGTACTGATTTCCCCTACAGGTTTAGGTCATTCGTACACTGTGGAAAAGTAATAACTAGTTTTGTTTGAATTGTTCTCTTTTGTGTCTTTTCACGTAAGACAAAACCTTCATGTATATCGCAGAGATAAACATGCAGCAACTTGAAACAGAACTAACTTTTTTTTAATTATTATTATTTTCTACGACACATTACCACTTCTGCTTTGCAGGGTGTGTTACTCAAGTCAGTCAGCATAACACTTTGTCAACTGTGAAGTATTTATTTTTCATTTTTGAGTCATAATGATTCTTACTAGTAAAGCGAGGCAGTGCATTTGCGCTCGAGAGTAACAAGGCTCAAGTCCCAGCAAAGGTTGCGAATGAGGCTCACACTTAATTTATCATATAAATTAAGCCCTCTGTTGGATTTTTTTCTGTTGGCTGTCTTTCTGTGTAACTGTAATTAGAATCAAAACCAAAAACTAATCTAGCCAGCAAAGATACTAACTGCAGAAAAAAACTATCACTGCTTCAGGAAAGAATGCAGCCTTGTTAGATAATTTTTTTTCCCCAAGTGAAGAGGAAAGAAATAAGATATAGCAAAGGATTGTTGGTTTTATGATTGAGTGCTTCCTTGTTCCTCCAACACTAATCCAAATTATTACTTTTTTCCTGATATGTTCATCACTGTTGCACTATGTCACCACAGTTTAAATCTAGGCTGTGTTCTTTGGTGACTAGATTTGCAACACAGAATAACTATATATATATATATGGCTTCAGTTCGGTTGTCAAGGCCAGTCTAGTTCTAATAAGTAATTTGTTATTAAAATAACATTACAATAACATTAATTTTGAGTTCTGTCAGTGTTCTCTGTTTGGTACCTTAATTAGAGGTGTTACTGTCCATCTTAAATGGAGACTGACAACATGATGATTTACGCTAATGACAAGAAAAAAAAACATTATTCTACTATATATTGAGAATTTAACGGAGTCATGTCGGGTGAAGAGGACACGGCTGTATTGTGTCAGACGGTAATGTAGTCTATGCTGCTTTCATCAACACATTATATTCCTTTAATTCTCATTGCTGGGTCTCATTTGTTTTAAGCAGGCGCTCACTACACGTCCTACAATCAAAACGTTTCTTACCCAGTGGTAACTGTTTACTGTTCAAATGTATACCTGAGGCTCTTACTGTATTTGTATGTTTTATGATATATTTTTTATTAATTTGTATAATTTTTTTAACCAGCTAGGCCTGTTGTGTTTTGTGTCAAAAAGTCTTACTATCGTGAAAGCAAGAATTCAACAATGGGATGAAAAGCGCTGGGATGCCGTTGTTGAAGCCAAGTGCAATGTGGGGTGTGTGTGTGGGGGGTTTGCTGTGAGAAGAAAGGACTACCAAGAGTGCTTATTTTATGTTCCCAACTATGTTAAATGCTTTATTAAGTGAAGTTGTGCCACATGTGTGAGGTGGCAGGAGCGTGGTGGTCTGGTGCCCTGGGTGAGCGAGAGCAGCATGTTTGAAATGGGTTTTTATAGGATCTTTGATTCTGTGGAAAGGAGATGACTAACATTGTATTTGTGGGGTTGCTTACTGTTCTAGAAAAAAGCAGAATACAGTTTGACTTAACCTATGCATTCAGAGTCTGATATTTTTATATACAGTACGTCCTGTGTACTTGTAGAAATAATCTTAGGCACTGTTTTAAGTTGTGTGTTTTCGTTTCTGGAGACCTGTATCTGTTCTTTGATAAAGCATGGTGAATTACGTGATCTCTTCCTTCTTTTTCTCTCAAACTGACCTTGTGTCTTAGCAAAGTCCTTCTGACTAACTGAAGTGATTTTAACATGAACAGTTTGAATATCTATCTTAATTCTCACTTTGAATGAAGGGACTGGTTACATGTATTTTGTGGCTTCTGTTGCAGGCTGTCCTGTTGGGGGGTAAAATCCCCAGTAGTGTCTTGAAATGTTATGTTTCAGCCATGAACCACTAGAGGGAGCAGGACAGCAAATGTTGGTATGAGGAGAACCGCACACTGTAGTTACAAGCCACTTAAAGTTATAATGAGAGGATAGCGTTTTTCTACTTGGATTTAATTGACTTCATGTGTTATTTAGATACCAGCCCATCTCACCTTTATAATAAAACATACCAGTATCTGGACACCTTGGTCCTCGCTGTGTTAGAGGATGCATCATCAGTACTTGGCCCTTAAGCGATAATGAACATGACTGTCAAGTCGTCCTCTCAGGCTGATGCAAACAATGCAAAATTCTTAATAATAATTAAATTAGAACAATTCTCATGCAGGACTACTAGAAGTAAATACAACTTTTTTCTAGTACTGATAAATGTAATATGGGAAGAGTGATCTTCAAAGTGATTTCTCCCTGCTTTAGAATGAATTATTTCATTATTGAACACTAGAAAAAGTACAGCATCCTTCAAGGGCAAATTAAATACACTTTTATTCGGATGAGATCCTACCAGCACATTGATTCTAATAAACCAATGAAGAATAATTTTTGCCTTGGCTACATTTTTCTGAGCCATCACCCGAGGAGTCGACTGGATAAATCCTCTTATGTGGGATGATTTTTTTTTTTTTTAAATCTCAGGATAGATACACATCAAGGTCTAATACATTTTCTGCAATAATCAGAGACTGCAACAACTGCAAAGCTGATATATTATTATTACTAAAATGTATAACTGCTGGAAAAGGAAAATGCTGAAAAACTGATAATGATGTTCACTGATTGGTTTAGACTTCCTTTAAACTATTAATCACACATGCCAGTTTATTAACACTTATTAAGTGAATTATTGACACAAAACATTTTTTGGAAACGTTCCATATTTGAAGGTTCAGTATTGTTGTACCGTCCAGCTGTGGTTTTGTCTTTGGCCTGTCCATTCACATTTGACCTGCACTTGCACAGCAAGCCAGTGTGTTGTACATTCTGTTATGAACCTCACTAACGAGACATTTTGTTATGTTCCCTTTCTGATTTAAAGAACATAAACAACACCTAAGCTATGGTCATACGGACACCTTAACCTCTTAAGTGAAATGAATACAATAGTGCTCATGTGGCGAGCAGATGTTCAGACACTGCGATCTGGAGAGCACAAACATTGCATAATCTGAGCAGAACAGTGCTGAGAAAGTTAAGTATGTGTGTGTGTATGCGCAACCTAAATATATGGACAAAGCAATGTATGGCAATGAGCATATATACATTTCACTGGACGCCCGTGAATCTGTGCATTTATGCTTGCATGTCTGTCCATCGGCATGTTGTATTGTGTGTCTAGACTGGGGCTGAGGGATCAGCTTAGGGCCCTGCTGTGGCAGGACGTGTCTCTCTCCTTTGTTCTGGAGTGAGACACCCATAATAAGCTTAGTATGAACAGTCATAACACTTCCATTGTTTTGAACCAGCTCCACCAGCTTCCCAGGCCTCAGTCATGGGCAAGAGAAGCTGTGGACCTGCATGGTCAAGAACCCCTAAGAGCCTTTTAGAAATGGAGGCAGAAGGCGACATTACTCACAGGTACGTGCCTTGGTCGATGTGCTTGGACTATGGCCCATGGTGCAATTTGTGCCCCTCTCTAACAGGCATAATGCTCAAAGCCAATGTACAGAGCTACTTAATCACAACACAAATGCATGCATGACACTGTAAAGCCACAGAGATTAATGGTGAAACTGTAAGTAAGATGTACAGTAGCTTAAAAGTATAAATCTTAACATCCCGTGATTGATTTATGCAGTGTGGTTAATGTTTAATATGAATACTGAAAAATCAAATAGAAGTGCTCTCATGTTGGTAGACAGTCACCTGTCTTTCTGTCACCCTGCAACCCCCATCTTATGAAGACTCAATTTACCTTTATTGGTATACAGCGCTGTGCAATCTCTTTCCTGTTACATGCTGGAACTAAACAGTAATGGAGACATCACGTGACTTGTTTTGAACAGAAAGATGGCGTGGGTGCACAGCGAAGGTCAAAGTCAAGGTCTGTTTTCAGACAATACATGAGCTGAGGGGCAGATAGACCATCAGAGCGCCCCGCGTGGGGTCCTCCGTGTGGCTTTATTCAATATGTGACATGCCCTGCAGCCCCAGTGTCGGCTATGCTGGGAATGCAGGGTCTTGAGGGTTGAAGGTTAGGGGTGGAGGTCCAGAGGGGGTGAGTGGGTGAGCAGACACTGAAAACACAGCTTGAATGTGTTTGTGCATTTGCATGCATTTGAGAGCATGCGCTGTGTGTGTTTGTTTAGCATATTCCCTATATACTTACACTTGGTTGCTTTTTATGTGCATGCAGATAGAGGAATCTTACCTGAGAGCATGTGTAAGTGTTTTTTGCGTGTGGTGGTGTGTTTCCAGAGAGGACTCACAGACAGCGGACTGAGACTGCAGGGTTTGGCCTGGTAAGCACTGGGCCTCTTTGGACTCAGCAGGGACTCAGCTTGGGAAGCACAGATTCCATATCAACACACACACACACACACACACATAGACACGATGAAGCTATTGAAATGTTAAACTTTTTGTTCTTTTAAAGATGAAGGTAGACCAGGTTTTTAAGTTTTAGGTTTTTGGTCTGTGCCACTGTTTGGTCTCTAGCAAAATCCTTTTCAGTGTGCCCTGCTTCAGGTTTCTCCTGTCTCTCCTGTCTGTTACACAATATTCCAGCACTGACAATGCCTTAAATATTCACATGATTTTTGAACTTGATTTTCTGTTTAATTCAACCCAAAGTGTTTCATTTAGTGCACCATTACTGATGGACATGTTAACTACTCATACATCTTACAGCTGGGGTGTTGTTTTCAAATAATGCAGTGCAACATTCGCGTTTCACACCATTGTATTATTTTGTTTGTTTGCTTGTTTGTTTGTATTTTTGTGCATATGCTCATCACTAACCCATTTCACTGGTTGGGGCATTTCCAAAGATTTGGATAATGGTTTGGATTAAAGATTACGTGTTATGGCCACACATGCCATAACACATAAAACAAACTGAGCTGTTTGAGGATGCATGCTCTCTCAGCTGAATCGTTTAATTGGAATAGTATGTTATGTGACACCAGAATTTGGACAACAGTTGCAGTTCAGAGGATCTGTAACTCTGTGTGATTGATTCTATGCTGGCTGTGTTCAGCGTCACACTGCAACATTTAGCTCCAGTATGGCAGACGTTGAAGTCACACTATCTAAAATAGTCAGGTTTTTTTTTAAGGTAATCTGAGAAAAAAATATTTGGGTCTCCAAAACAGTTGGATCAGACGTTACAGAGGTAGCCGGTATGGCACCGCCATCTGGCACACCAGTATAACTGCTATCACTTGTCTGGAAACTTTGGTCTCTGTTGGTCTTTTGTTTGAAGGGGGGTGGATGCAGAAACTTTGAGGAGGGGAAAAAAAGTTGTAGTAATAGGAGGAGGATGACAGACAGTTCCACCTAACTACTATACAGAATGTACAGCCACTGTACAAATAGATAAAAATCTTAACAAAGCATATATCAGGCATAAAGTATAATTATGTATTCTAAATGGTAATAAAACAATATAGATTAACTTTGCACTTTCAGAGGAAGTCAAATCAGAACAGGAGTCCACAGAAGATTACTTAGACTAGAAGAACTGCACTGAGTTTGGTGCCACCTTCTGGAGACTGACATTTTGTTCAGAAGGACAGAAGAGATTTTACAGTAATCAGTGCTTTTTTTTTTTTTTTTTTTTTTAAATCACGCAGCATGCTGCACACGACTGTCACAAAGATCTGTGTTTTAACTGTGACAAGACAAGATATTATTTTATAACATACATGCAAAAAACAATATAAAATACTACAGAATAATAACTGTTAGCTGAGATGTAAGTTGAAGTCTGTTAACACTTACAAGTGAGAATAAGAAGATGTGCCATAGTGTGGCTATATAATACAAAATTAGGTATTTTTATTTTCATCATTATTTATAGGCTTTATTTAACAGCTTGTATCTTCACGCCTACTTAAATATGTGAAGACACCACTCTAAAATGTTTAGTTCGTGCATAAATTAAATAATAAATTTATCTCCTGCATTAAAAAAAAAAAAAAAATACAGCTAAATATCCCCGTTGCTTTGCACCGGCTTTGCAAGCTAAGGGTTAAGGCAGCCAGCGCCTTACGCACAGGTGTCTCGTCAGTCCTCTGTGAAACAGCGCCTGCAAACTGTTGGAGAACTTCTCCCCCCCCCCCCCCTTTCTTTAATTAAGTTGATCATAACTGTAACTCAGCTGGGATTTGCTGTCCGACTAGACAGGTCACTGTAATTCATGTAGTTAGATCCTAAGTGGGTTTGCACACCGCAGCACTAATCTCTTGCTACTATTAAACGTGGAGCGACAAACCTGGAGAGCTCTCCACATTGAGACCGGTCCCGCACGCTCATATTTTCGCTGTTTCCTTGCTTAATCTGATTCCAGTGCTTAGAAAGAGAGTTTAAAGACTTTTTCAAAACTTGAAGCTCGTGTTAAACCCAGTTGTCTCTCGTTGGATTTGTTTTCTTCAATTTTTTTTTTTTTTTGCGTCCGCTCTGTTACGCGCCGGATATGTGGTGGATGCTGTTTCCCCGATGGATTTGGTTTCTGCTGGGACACTGTTACACCATATTCCTCTATATGGACAGTTGTCGCGTGAGAGCTATGCCGATGCCCATGTCTGTGGCAAAGGTGGTGTACTCTCACGCTGGTCTGTGCCCGAATGACCTGAACCCCAACCTGTGGGTGGATGCAATGAGCACCTGTATGCGCGAGTGTGAATCTGACCAGGTGAGTTCTCCTGCCACATGTGAAACGTGAAGACTGCAGAGCTTAGACGCCGCTCGTCTGCAGTCAACAAACTTACATCCAGTGTCAAGAAATCATGTTGTAGTCACGATTTATGCAAACAAGAAAACTTTCAGAAGTGTTATATCCAGAGTGTTGATATCAAGTCATAACTACAATATATATCTCTTTGTAACTATTCTATTTCTCAAAATAACAAAAAAGGACATTACAAAAATAGATCAGATTGCCTTGTTTTATTCTTGTGATTTGTAAATGGGTGCATGCTTTGCAGAGAATTGAAGGTCCACTTTTGTTTTGGGGTAACACTAAATTAAGAATAACTGTCAAGGTTGAACAAGCACCCAAATTAATGAACTGCATAGTGACTATATTGTTTTCAGCCTACGTTAATTCTTATGATGTAAATTTATCTAATACGTTTACCATGTGTTCTAAATACATAAGGGCTCCACAGAACTGGAAAATAACAGGTTCTGCCAGGTCCTATGGCAGATTGGGACACAGACCCCCTATGTTAAAGAGTTCAGAATGATTCCTGTTTTTCTATGTTCTGTGCATGAACTGCTGCACAGGGGGGTTTAAAGAAAACTAGCAAGCAGAAACCGAACACAAAAATAATCTTAGTGGTTATGTAATTTTAAACGTTACATTAACTATCCATGTTGTGTCATCATGAATTCATACACACTGAAAACATGCATTTAAGGAACCCTCTGATCAGAATCCATCGCAATGAAAGGATTTTATCAAGAATCAAACCATTTTCACTGTTTTATTCAGTATCTTGTTGCACACTGTATCTCAACTGTTAAAAAAAATGCTGGTATATGGTTCAAAAGTTTTGTTTCTTGTCCAACTTTAGGACTGTGAGACGTTTGAGAAGTGCTGCCTGAATGTATGTGGTAACAAGAGCTGTGTGGCAGCACGCTACATAGACATCAAGGGCAACAAGGGCCCCATTGGAATGCCAAAGGGCGCCACCTGCGACAAGTTCATGTGCTCTCAGCAAGGGTCCGAGTGCGACATCTGGGATGGACAGCCTGTTTGTAAGTGCCGGGACCGCTGTGAGAGGGAACCCCACTTCACGTGTGCATCTGATGGCATGACATATTATAACAAGTGCTACATGGATGCAGAGGCCTGTTCCAAGGGTATCTCTATCTCTGAGGTCACCTGCAGGTAACATGTTAAGTATTTTAGATCTCTACTTTTTGTTTTTGGTGTGATGAGGTAAAGTTGTCTTTTTTCAATTGCCACAATTAAGACATTTGGAAAACTCAACTTTTTTTTCCGGTGTAGAAAAATATATGTGAACTGTGTCCAATATGGCAGCGTAGTTAAAGAAGAGGCTTTGACGTATCCTGACTCTGATTAATTACTTTCTTATTCAAACCACCTACAGGTACCACCTGACTTGGCCGAACACCAGTCCAATCCCTGCGGAGACCACCCTACATCCCACCACTGCCCTCCAGACCACCCTCCCAGCTGACATCCAACTCCCCGCCATACACAGTGGCCCCACCCAACTCACTGTTTTTGTTGGAGAGACAGCTAGCTTCCTGTGTGAGGTGTCTGGGAAGCCACGTCCGGAAATCACCTGGGAGAAACAGCTGAAGGGCAAAGAGAACACCATAATGAGACCTAATCACGTTCGAGGAAACATTGTGGTTACTAACATTGGCCAGCTGGTCATATACAATGCACAACTTCAGGATGCCGGCATCTATACATGCACAGCCAAAAATGTAGGGGGAAGTGTATCAGCACACTTTCCCTTGGTCGTGATAAGGAGAGAAGTGAAAGGTAAGAATGAAGGAGGGAATAGCACCAACCTGCCTTTTCCAGCTGAAGAGTGCCTTAAGAGCCCGGACACAGATGACTGTGGAGAAGAGAGCATGAGCTGGTACTATGAACCGAAGAGGAACAATTGCTTCACCTTCACCTACAGTCAGTGCAATAAAAACCGTAACCATTTCGACACCTACGAAGCCTGCATGCTGTCATGTGGAGGAGAGCTAGCGGCTCCCTGTAGCCTACCAAGCCTCCAAGGGCCTTGCAAGGCTTACGAGCCCCGCTGGGCCTATAGCAGCAGCCTGAAGAAGTGCCAGTCCTTCGTCTATGGAGGCTGCGGCGGCAACGAGAACAACTTTGAGTCCAAAGAGGCCTGTGAAGAGATGTGCCCCTTTCCGAAGAACCACAACTGCAAGATGTGTAAACCCCGTGGGAAGATGGTTACCAGCTTCTGCAAGAGTGACTTTGTAATCCTGGGGCGTGTGACTGAGCTGACAGAGGAGCAAGAGTCAGGCCATGCTTTGGTGACAGTGGAGGAGATCTTGAAAGATGAGAAGATGGGTCTGAGGTTCTTTGGCAAAGAACCATTGGAGGTGACTCTTCTGAACATGGACTGGAACTGCCCCTGCCCCAATATCACCGTAGCTGACGGGCAGCTCATCATCATGGGAGATGTTCACAACGGGATGGCCATACTTCAGCCCGACAGCTTCGTAGGCTCCTCCAGCGCTCGTAGAATCAGGAAGCTTCGTGAGGTTATTCACAAGAAAACCTGCGACTTCCTTAAAGATTTCTCTGCCGTCCAGTAGAGTCTTTCAAAAGTTCATACTCACTGAAAGTCACTTATGATGTTTTCAGATTACTCCAAGCTCCAGTGACCTCACCAGTCTGACCGACTGCAAGTAAACACAAAACTGGTAACTTATCTGTAACTTTGGAGGTTTCGTTGCCTTCATCAGATGCTTTTCTTTCCTTCTTTTGCTCCTTATTGCTCAGTAGACCTCTGAAAAGATTATATAATCACCTCATAGTTGTAATTGATCATTTTTGTCAGTTGTTTTCATTCATGATTTCTTCACAAATGCTATTTTTTTTTTTTTAGAATCAAGCTCAGATAGTTTTGCTGTCAACACCTGGGGCACACTGTCTGGAAAAGGCAAGTAGAATAGAAATAGTCACGCGCATTTACTCTGTACAAAATATTTAATCTTCATTGCTGTTTATTAAAATTACATTATAGTTTTCCTCTCAAAATGTTATCTTGGGTACACTAATATCTTCCATTTAGCAGTGTGTTTTATTGTAATTGGTTTGTTTGCTTTGTTTATGTGGGACCTCCCAAAATAGACATTGTATAACAGCTGTCCTGAGCCCTTGAGCTCACGGTAATGCAATGTGAAGCCTCAGTTTATCTACCAGAATCAAATAAGCTCTTTGGTTCCGTTTTTTTGTGGAATCTATTTTGATAAGTTTTAATTTACAATACAGAATATGTATGTATTTATTTTTCGTGATCTATTTCTTATAGGGCAATGGCCATATATATATATATATACATAAATATAAACATAAACATATGTACATATACACATATATATATGTGCGTGTGTGTGTATCTCGGTGAATCTAAAGTAGAGAACAGACATATTTTTATGTTATCTATATTAGTGTTCATTAAAACTTTTTTGGAATATGATGGCAAAATGAATAAAGTTGATTTAGAAATCAACTTTTGTGATGTTGTTGTGCTTTTTGCCCTGCTAGAGATGAAATACCCAATGTGCTCACAGTTTAAAAAGGAAAGACTTGTGCTGTTCAGTGGTTGACATCCCTCCATCCATGTCCTCCTCCTTCCACTTGGATTTCACACACACACAGGGCCTAGTCTGGCATTAAAGTCTGAAGCAGGTCACATTCCAGCCCAGCTGTGGTGGCCTGCAGAGCTGTGTGTTGTGTTGTGTCTGGGTCTGGGGCCCTCGCATAGCACACACCCCACCGGCCATCCACTGGCCTTGCGCGGCCCCTTTCATGTGCAAGAGGCCGGGGTGAAGGGGAAGAGGAGGAGGAGGAGAGGGATGTTGGCTGATTCTCTCTCTTTCCTTCTCTCTCTCTGTTGGCCACATCTGTGTTAAAGGGGCATAATAGAGAACAGAGAGAGGAATGGAAGGAGAGCAAAAGGTCAAGAAGAAATAGAAGAATGTAACCCCTGAGTTCAACTTAAATTAAACTGAAACTGAAGTTAGGATACAGATTAATACTTTAATCATCTTTTTAATTATACAATCATTCTGTGACATGCTGAGATTGTGGCTGGATCCTGGTGTGAAAGAGATTAGGACAATGGAAAAATGAAAAAATGCATGAGTATGAAGGTGCAAACAGTTAGAGTGTCAGGCGAGAATCAGCTCAGGGTTGACGAATGCTGGAACTGTGGGATACCTTAAGCAGAAAATTAGTCACCAGGACCAGCAGGATGTACAGGAAACAAAACATAAGGAACCAGCCAGCCACTGAATGTTTTCCCCCTTCCCCCTCTGCCCTTATATCCCCTTCTCTAAGCCCCTTCCTCAGCCCTCTTCCTCAACTGTCTGCCCACACAGACTAACAGACAGCCAGCCTTGGGTGGTGACCTCTGATCCCGCTAATGAAAAAGAGGCCACAAAGGAAAAGGCCACTTTCATTAGAACTGTTGACAAGTGTTAAGTGACTGGCTGAGCTCCAGACTAGCTCCACACGGCCCCCTTGATGCCCTACACATCACAGCCGGCTGCTGATTTCAGTATCAAGTTCACTGAGAGACCACCAGCCAGGCAGCCTGCCAGACAGACTATAATAATAAGCCAGACGGCCACAGGTACAAAGGCGGGGGCACAATGCCCTCAGTGACACAGTATCAGTGGAGAACTTGTTGGTGTTCAGAGGGATGGTCGACTTTCTTTCAAGAAAGCTAAAACCCAAAAAGGGGCATTGGTTGTACATAGATTGGTTTTACCTCAGATATCTTGCTCAGAGAATTTACACAAGTGTCCAGCCTGTTCCACAAAGGGCCGTGTGGCTACAGGTTTTTGTTCCAACCAAGCAACAGCACACCAGACTTGACTCATTTAATAAACTGATCTCAGTCTTCAGACAGTTGATTGGTCAAACTGTGTGCTCTTCATTGGTTGGAACAAAAACCTGCAGCCACACGGAACCTGTGTGGAACAGTGTGGACACCTCTGATGTATGCACTCACATGCTATAACCATAATCACAGCTTTTGCTTTGGATAACTGAACAGTTTCTACCCATAATTCTGCTGCACTCATTTCCAGTTCACCATAATAAATAGACTAATGTGCTTTTTTTTTTTTGGTAACCAAATGCATCAAGATGTTAAAATCATGCTTTATTCTGATGTGTGGGAGTCTGCTTCATTTTAAAGCATGTGTGAGATTTTTCAGGACTTGTGATGTTGTTGTTTTTGCATTAAGTTCTATGTCTGTGTGTAGGAGTCTCAGTAAATAGTCAGATAGTGGGAAAACTACATTACTGCTTCTTGTGCTGTGAACAAAGATGTCCACTGGGTGGCAGCACAATATTTAACAAAGTTTGTTTGTAGAAAGAGATTTTAAGTATAAAAATACACTGAGTAAAATATGTATCTCAAAAAGTCAGTTTAACTCACATTATGTGAGTATGTATGTAGTATAAATGTATGTTTAAAGACACAGTTTTATATGTTAAATGAAAAAAAAAATTACTTGTGATCAGTACATTGTTCAGGAAGCTTCGGAAAATAAGAATCACTATCTATATAAATTTGACTAAAAGGTAAAGAACTGAAATCAAGTAAATAACACTTTGCATTATTAAAGTCAATATTGTGTTCACTGGATAGATGTCCTTTTACAGATTACTTTATATCCCAGCTTCAAAATGGATTTTAATGTAATTTCCTGTCTATTGTATATGCACACACACAGTGTCACTTGCCCTATGAATGCCTCCACAAGCAGTCAGCCAGATGGTCTGGTAGATCGTGCCTGATGCACTGTATGTGTGTTAGGACGTGTGTGTGTGCACCCACACACACACACACAGATGCACACACACAGTGTCAATAGCAGCTCTCCAGAGCACAGCTGGTCTGTGTGTTGAGTTAGAATAAAAATCTGCCAGATGGGAAGGGACAGACAGAGGGACAGAACGATAGAAATTCATAAATTACCAAGATAAAATGTGGAAAACCAGCACACTGCATTCTCATAATCTATAAATCCATGCACGAATGTGCACACACAAAAAAAAAAAACACACTGTGCGAGTGCAGTGGATTAAAATTATTGGTGATGAGTATGAGTTAGAGTAGAAATTTTTTTACAGTCACCAAGGGACATTTCATGTTGAAGTTTTTTGCTATTACACGGTATGTGGTCACACAAACAAGAACACACTGATGCACAAGCTTGATTCTGTCTGTTTAAATCTTATACACAGCCTCACAATTGCAGCATGGCAGTCCTCTCCTTGTTTATTATTTAAGACAGGTGAAGGTGGACGGTGAATATAAGGTCTGCATGTTTGCAAATGTCTGATTGGTCAACAACATGGCACTGTTTGCTGACAGAAGAAGAGAAGTAGGAGACAATTTGGAGGAGACGAGATAGATCAAGAGGAAAACTGAAAGTAGGAAAGGAGAGAACAGATAAAAGAGCAGGAGGGGGAAGGGAAGGGGCGGGGAAAGAAAGGTAAGGAGACAGGAGAAAGGACAGGAGGACAGAGGGAGGACATACAGGAGCAGAGGGTGTGGGGTGGGGGCTGGGATGAGTGAACGATGAGGGGAGAAAGGTCATCATAGCATAAGGAGGGTGTAAAATGTCCAGAACATAAAACTGCTGCTGTCGACTCCAGGGGATTCTTTTCCCCCCTTATCTTTCTGCTTTCTAAAAATAGTACCTGCTCAATGTAGGGGGAAACTAGGACACTGTTACCTCATGTCTCTCTGTTGTATCTATACCTACTTTATTACATCTAAATAGATAGATAGATAGATAGATAGATAGATAGATAGATACATGGATAGATGGATAGATAGATAGATGTTTTACATGTGCTGCTGCGTTACAACCATGCAGGAGATTCACTCATAACATTCTCCACACCCTCTTTAGCGTGAAAAATAACCATGTCATGGAAGAGGAATAGCAATTTTCTCCATTAGATTACAGCCTCACATGATGCACTGAGCAAACCTGTGCCCTCTAATTATCAAATATAGAGGGGTTAGAACACTAAATACCACTTGAAATATAAACATGTAATTGCACATGCCATGCCATATGGAACCAAACACAAATACAGTATGCTTACATGTAGAAATGAATGGATTCACACCACTGATAATCAGGACAGAAAAAAACAAACAAACTACCAAACCACAACCACAAAAGTAAGTCATCAGTATAAAGACTGACTCCCTACCACTTATCACCAATCTATAGAAATCCCTGATACAAATTTTGCATCTGCTACACTACCATTTCAATGTATGTACATGTTAGTGAGTGTGTGTCTGTGTGTGTGTGCACCATAGATTGTAAAATATGATTCAAAACTAGTCAGACGCTGCTAGTCCTCATCCACCATGACACGCATACATACACATATTCACATACTCTCCTGAATAAATACACAGGAGCCTGTTTGCATTAAGTGAAATCTATGAACATTAAATAAACAAACAAACAAAAATGCCTGAGGCTTTCGGTTTGTGAAATTTAGATGTGCTGCCAGCGTGTGCTGTCTTTTTAATGAGATGTCGCATCAACCAGCCTGGTTTTGATTCAGGTCATACACACAAATGTATTATGCGCACATACACCTACCTTGTCTGTTAGTTTGAATTTGGAATGAAATTCAGATAGAGGGATAATGCTGACACAAAATGGAAAGTGCTTGTGTATGTGTGTTTGTCTGTAGCCTGCATGTGCACTCTGTGAACCCCCCCCCCCCCCCCCCCCCCCCCCAAAAAAAATCAAGCCTAAGTGAAAATCAGCTTTAGTTTCAATTATACTCAAGGCTTCTTTAAATGAGAAGGATAGAGAGAGTAACAAAAAATAAAAAAAATAAAGAATCCAAACAGACACCAGAGAGCCATAGAATGCGAGGGAGGGGGGGCGGGAGTGGCCAAAAAAGACACAGAGGGAGGGGGTGGGGATAAGGGGATGCTCGGGACAAAATGTTCTAATCCCAAACAGGCATCACAGAGAGTTACTCAGGGATTTCACATTGTTTCTGTTTTGGGACGAGGACCATTGTCCTAGTGTGACCCAGCAGAACGTCAGCACAGCTCAGCAGCTCTCAGGAGAGAAGCAAAGAGTATCAGTTACTGTAGATGTGACTGATCTGAATTCTCTTCAACCACAAGTGGAAAAGAAAGAGGAGAGTCCTGCAGGAGAGGAAGGGAAGCTACACAGGAGCGACCAGTGATACTGACACCTCTGGCAGTGTTTTGAGACGACAGGGATGATGCAATCAGATGATGAGAGAGAGAGAGAGAGAGAGAGAGATGACCTTCTCACATTAAATGTTTCACTGATTTTAATGATTATTAACAGTGCTAGTGCACACAAAACACACACACACACACACAGAGTACACTATTAACTGTACAGTACAGTAATGTCTGACTTTTTAAGGCTAACATTAACACTGTTGATGGTCAGTGAATTCCTCCAAACTGGTTGTTTGTTTAATCACAATGCTTTGCTTTTTTAATGGATAACATGTAATTTATAAATGATTATATTCGTCAAGTAACTTGCCCAACACTGGCCAATACGAGTCTTGTAACTGATGTGTGTTGCAAGAAGTCACTGTGAGTCCCAAGGCATTATGTGACCCGTAGTTGTGACCCACAACAAAGCCCAGCAATGTTTCTGGTCACATATAAGTGTGTGGTTCATGCAGAGCAAGCATGATGCTGCAGCATGGTCTTGTCCTCTTTTTGTTGACGGTGTAATACAAAGTCCTATCACACGTATACGAGCCTACAGACACACATACAGTATTCACACTCAGCAGGGGAGCCCCAAAATGCTGCTGTAATTAGGCCCAGTGGGACTGTTCTTCAGTGACCCAGTAGTAGTAGTATATACTCAGGACCTTACAGCTGAGCTGTGCATTCAATACTGGTTGTACAGATTTAGGCTGAATGCTTTTACACAGCGACCCACATCAGTGCTGATCACAGCCACTGAACTGCGCTTGTTTGCACTAAATGGGTCCAAAAGACTTTGACAAAATATTTTCTCTTTCAGCCTTCATCCCCTGGATGAATAAGCTTCTTGTCTCCTCAAGTATTTGGATCCTTTTCCAAGCATCGCAATGTGCATTTCTCTCACCTCGTCCATATTTATTTATTACTATTCAACGTAAGGAGCTCCACTGTTATCCTAACACTGTATGTTTATTTATATTTATGTAATGTAATAATCATATGGCATACCTGTGTATAACAGTTTATATATATATATATATATATAAAACTATTATTATTATTGTTAAAACATCAGGCTTGTTTGTTGTCACTGTTTACTTATACCTTACATCTCTAAATAGCATTATAATGTGTTTTGTAAGAGTTACAAGAGTATCATGCATTACTTTTCAAAGCTCATGTGCACAGGAGAAATTCAGCCTGTTTTTGTTCATGTAGAAAATATACCAGACCTTTCCTCATTGAGACAGACCTCATGTCTATACAGGCACTGTAAATAGCACTCTTTCTGCTTACGGCCACAATGACTTCACAGCCCCCGTTGCTGTGGCACCGGAGGGGCCAATGGATGCAGGTTTCTGCTGAAATTGCTATTAAGCTCTGCAGACACTGGAGGGAGTGCTAGACTACTAACGGGGATAGTTAGTATGGACAGTTTGTTTGATTTTTGAGTTGTTGCTCTAAGGCCAATTTCATGCTGTTTCTTATAGAGACAAGCACAAACATCAAGCACAGACTCATTTAGACTCAGAAATAATGATACTGAATCTGCCAAAACGTAAGAGAAACTTCTTCTTTTAACGAGGTGAGAGGAATGCAGGTAAAATATCCCTGACTAATTTCCTTTATTAAATTCAGCAGTTAGTCGCTAACTGTGTCTGCCTGCTGTTTGGTGCTGAGCCGGTAGTGTACAGTAGGTTGTTCGAGCTTTTTCACTGAAAACAGCTGCGTGATGCAGCCGAGAACGATGCTGTGAGGGCAGTGAGAGCAAACCAAAGCAGTAAAGGTGTGAGCCAGAGATCTAAACAATGAGCTGAAACTCACTGTGAAAGCAGAGGGGAGCTGCAGATTCAGGTAAAATATGTAAGTTCATCACTTTGAGTGGCACCTTTCACATCGTCACACAGTCATTTGATACACTGCTACAATTACAGAAAAAAAAGGCTAGATCTGCTTTAAAATTACCTTATGCAATCAAATCTCGTGTCACCCTTTTCTACATGCTGCTGCCCATCTATGAAAGAATTTAAACCTAAATGTTAAATGTTAGATAAATGTCTGTGACTCCATCTATAGATGTATCTCTTCATAATAATCTGCAAAGAGGGAGGGCTATTGTATTCATGCATCTATAGACAAAAAATTCTTTTTACATTGTTTTCAACCCACAATCTTTATATTAAGGTTCACTACATGGAAAGAAATGCTGCTCGAGGATTTTCCATATTAAAAGTTGTCCTTGAAGAATGTAGCAAATTCAATCAGCTCTTATCATTTCACTCAATTAGGAACCTCCCCAAAACCAAATAATAATAATAATTATTATAATGATAACTCCATTATCCAAACAAACCAAAATACCTAAAACCTTCCACAGAAGCAAATCTACTGCCTCTTTCTCTTTTTGTATCTCTCCCTTGTTTGTTTTTTGTTTTTTTCTTTTTGGTGATTTTAAAATACATTAATGGCATCCCTTTTGTAGCATGTTGGCTCTTATGTAATAAGTCAGAGACCCTACTTTAGAACAGGGGGGCCCCGGCATAGTTGAGAAATATACACGCCACATAGTTTCCTTGGTAGGTCATAATCTCCTAAAGACTATTCCATCACCAGATAGAGTTTGTTGACTGTATACAGTTTATAATCCATTTGTAATCAGTAACTGATTTTCAGTTAATTTAATTTTGAATCTGTGACTTTGTGACAATGATTGTTCACAGTGAGTCCTACAAGGTTTCTGCATTGTTGACAGTTTACAGAGAATATCGAGATACTGCTGCGAAAACAGGGTTGCTCCTTTTCACACGCATTAATGTATATTATACAGCTTAGGTGTATGACCTTATTTCAAGAGAAGCATTACATAAGTGTTCACTACTTGAAATGGAAGGAAATGCCTGGGCCTGTCAGAGACAGAGAAGGAGAGAGAAGTTGCAGTCTAACTATTTTTGGATTGCAGTCAGGTTCCTTTCTCCACAGTTTGTGCCTCTCCGCTGTGAGAGAGTATGAATATTAATCGATGCTTTTATCATTTGTTATGGAAAGGCTCCCTCTGTGGGTTTGAATGGCAGGAAAGCCATAAACCTATTTCTCCCTCTGCCGTATTACCATATGAGTCGAAAACATTTCTCACGGAAAAAGAGAGCTGTGGACTTGTTTGAACATAAAAAGCAGCTGTGTGGAAGGGAAGCTCGGCTGCACGGGTGAATGATTTGTCCTTTCAGATTTGTTTAGAGAGGGGATGATTAGTAATCAACAGGTAAAAGGCAAGATAAATGACGTTTTCCAAAGACGAACCTTTGTCAGGCAGGAGTGCCTGTGTGTGTGTTGATAAGTGTGTGTTTACATAAATGTGTGTTGGCTGCAAGGAAAACACCTCTAAGCTGGCTACAGCTGAAATCCTCACGTGCAGCTCACATCTAATCAAGGCTTGTGAGAGAGTGTGTGTGTGTGTGTGTGTGTGTGTGTGTGTGTGTGCATTTATGTGTGGTAGATCTCATGACGTCATGCTTTCATCCTGAGCAGCTTAGGCAGCATGTCAGTGTGTATTAAACATCCAAATCACATGACACTTGACCTCTGACCGCTGCTGTCTCCTGTGCCAGTGAGAAAAAAAACAGAAGCTCAAATAGCAAAGAGTGTCCATGGTGGATCTTGGCCAAAACAAGGGACAGAGAGAAGAAAACAAGACAGAAACAAATAATAAAGTAAGACAATCAGAAAGTGTAGGTGACAGAGCCTGACAGTTGTTATTAGGGAACATCACCTGCCAGATGACCATTAATAGGCTGTTTGAACAGACAGCAACAGGCCAGAAGGGGATCACACCCGAAAGTGTGCCTGATGCCTGGGGATGTCACCATGTCTGAACTGCTGCTATGACAACTGGAGATCCAGCTGAAGTGGGGTGAAAAAGTTTATGAATCAATTTATGAAGTGATGAAAAAAAAATTCATCTTCAACATAGCAACAATGGCAGTTGACCTTTCATTTCTTTTCTTTTAGCCTGAGAAGCTGTCCATTCTGTGCACTGATTCCATGAATACCACATACTTGCAGCGTTGTAGTTCCTTTTCAAGAATAATAAAATATAAAAATAATTTTCTTCAGGCTCACTGGCTTACATGAGTCAACCTGATAAATGCAGTGTGCTATACATACTACCACAAAATATCTCTTATAATCTTATAAGAGATGTTTGCACCAGGTGCACTCAGCAATCCCACCTACCATTTATTTCTTTTATAGTCAGATGCTGATACTGCGACTCAAAAAAACACATTCCACCTTTGACTCCCATACTTTGAAAATGGGCTGTACATATGTGTGTATACTCTGACTCGTACAGTTGCCAGGTAATTTGGCTCTGTCCTTGAGCCAGTCTTCCATATGCTGTACATCGGATCTAATATATTTTCTAATGTCTGTTCAGAGCCTAAATGTCTTCCTGAGCAGCCATTAGTTTCCACCTTCATTTACAGACGACTTTGATGTGCATTTGGGGGTGGAGGTATGTATGGGTGGGGGCGTAACTAAGAATGTATTGGTACAGGTGTTTTTTTTAGACATAATCATATATTTTTTGTTAGGGGTGTGTGTGTGTGTGTGATTTGTGTTTGTATATAACACTTACGAGGTGCACAGCAGCAGATGGCATGTGCTGTCGTCTGCCAGAGCTTCCACTTCTCACTGTGTCAAACACACACACACACACGCACTAACACATGCATATGCACACACATGCAGCATCTACGATTATCCCCTTGAAGGCTCATCTGCTCAGGATATTGCCTTGGGACAGAACAGGAGCTGAAAACGTTGCAGCAGCTTTGCTGTTTGCAGTTAGATAATTATAGCAAACACTGAAAAGAGAAGAAGAGAAGAAAAGAGAAGAGAAGAGATTTAATAGCTGATATTTGGTGTTCACTCAAAAGCTTTTGCTGTACCTCAAATGTAACTTTTTACTTTGTCCTTGAAGTTTTTTTTGTTTGTTTTTTAATGAACAACAAAAATTTAAGTGTTGTCTCATTGCACTATGGTTGTTCTTATCCAGCTCATTCACAGCTTTTCTTGACCATGAGTGACCAACACAGCAATCTCCCATGTACACACTTAAGTTTGTGTGTAAACGCACAAATGTTATGTTTTCATACTTAACATAAAACTAAGTTAAATATTCTATTTTGTTGTGTGTGGGTCAGTAATCCTTTCACTCAGTTATGTTTGGAATATTTTAGTACTTTTTCCAGCCATTTGTGTGTGAGGCCCACAGTGACAGGTGCAGAGTGTATTATTAATGGGCTGGTGAGTCAATCTGTCTGTCAGACTGTTTTTAAAGCTGAAAAAGAGAGAGGGGTGGCTGTCCCTCATCACTACATTGCATTCATGTGATACCTGTTATGTAATGGCAAAACCACACATGCACATGCACATAGATGCTTGAGGATATATATGACCACACATAATGACGCTCACAATGAAACAAACATGTGCAGCCTCCAACATTGGTCCACATCCCCACCCACCCACCCTTATCTGCCCCTCACATGTTTCACATTCACCTCAGAAACACACACAAACACAAACACTCACACAACACAACAACGTGTCCTACAACCAAGGTGTAATATTCGTGCGCTAGTGCCACCTTCATGCCACTGCCCCAAGTGTGGCTTCCACCGGGGCTTATTGTGAGACACATCACAGCCCTGCTGCACTATCTGTATTCACAAGGTTACTGTAAGTCGGACGTATGGGCTGTTTATAGCTTTGCCCTATTAGTAAACGATGACCAGTCCCCTGGAGTGAACCACCCAGGCCATGTTATATCATAACATGCATGTATGTGTGGAACAGCTGTGAGCAAAGCCATAAGCAGGCTCTCTGCTGATCTTCTGTTCTGCATTAGCTTGATGTTTCCTCTCCTGTGGCTTGGTCAAAACAGACAAGGCACATACGCCTCTGATATATACAGATGGAGAGATATGTCCATGTACACAAACATAACACAATGATGATGAACCAGATTATCAAAAACACATGTAACCTCAAAATGAAACAATCACATGCCAGTGAAAACAGGGAGGGAAAATATGCAACCCTGGGGAAACACAACTGTGAAAGCCACATCACATTATGTCGAGTCAAAAGAAAAACAAATTTCCAAAAGACAGAGAAGAAAGATATCCTTTAGGAGCTGTTGTTTTCCTTTTAGCAGCAGTCACAGTGGATGGGGCATTAGGTGGAACTCTTTCTTGCTAATCAATACAAGTTGTCAGAGGCTCTCTCTCTCTCTCTCTCTCTCTCTCTCTCTCTCTCTCTCTCTCTCTCTCTTCCTTGCTCTCTATGTCTCTCTCTCACAGATCCATTGTAATGCAGCACAGAGCTCTCCACACATGGCCGTGACAAAGGCTGCTTGTACTCTAGTAGACCTTGGGGTGGGAGCCTTTGTAGCGAAAGTCTGTGACCTCACTCATTCCTCTCATTACATGGAAACACACACACACACACACACACACACACACACACACACACACACACACACACACACACACACACTGTAGTCCAGAGGAAAAGCACATAGAGGAAAAAAAGCATCCGCTGAGATGTAATATTGTTATTATTTACAAACATAAGCTCACGGCCCTTGGCACATATAGACACACTGATTCACCAAGACACACACACACACACAAATACATACACAAAAGCTCACTGTGCCCCAATCCTGCTTTTTACAATGCTAATGGCCTTGGTGCTATGAAAGCTCAGAGCAATAAACACAATGCCGGCCCACACGGCATGTGAGTGAGTAGGCTGTGAGTTGTGTGCTGAATAGATCTGTGTGTGTGTGTGTGTGTGCATGTGTGTGTTTGCGAAGGAGCCAAGCTTTGTCACAGACCTTCACACAGTGAGCTTCCAGAAAAGGCAGTGTTTCAATATGGTTTTGTAAGGACCTCACCACCAGGGCTCAAAGTGGACAAACTGTTCACTGTAGCTCAGTTCACTTTGTGTTTAGTTATTTTATCGCTCAATGAGGCTTTTCAACATATAAAACACACTGAATTAATAAGGGTGTGGTTTAATTTGTAGATTGTTTCATTTTCCTTTCCCTCATAAGCAGAGTAGCTGTATGGATGGTTTCTTGGGCTGTTGGCCCTTTGAAATATCTCAACAACTACTACTAGATGGATTGCCACGAATTTTTGTACAGACATTCATGGTCCCCAGAGGTTGGATCACATTGACTTTGATGATCCCGCGGCTTTTGTTATTTGGAATTTGCAGCTTACACATCAAATAGGGCTCTATGCACTCTAACATTTCCAGCTGAATGTTTGCTGTCCACACAGAAATGCCAAAACCATGAAAGAATCCTCTTCTTCTTTTGTTTTCATTGTGGTGGCAAATAACAAAATGGTGCCTCGCTGCCATCATTACATAGGGAGTGCAGCTGACTGTTTTGACAAGCTTATGCCAATCATGTCGTTAGGGGGTTCATCTTGGTACATATTTTGGTTTCCCGAAAGATATCACAGTGACACAGTGACTACCTGCATTTTCACTGCAGAGCATTTTTGAAAAGCTTTGCTCTTTGCTAGTGGAAAATGCTGGCTAGGTATGGACTGAGTGCAAAAACTAAAACAAAAGATGTGTTTTTCAATTTATCCACACTGGTGTGGACATGACCTTAGCTCTAAGTGCCAGACTCTCACACTATCAAAAGGACAACCACACCAGATCTGTGTCTATCTCCCTTGGCCATACACTAACATGTAAAGCAGCTGCGCTGGCAATTGTCAGTGTAGTAACCAGAGAGAGGAACAGAACAGAACAGGACTTCAGCAATAATGCCAGAGTGGGTCTGTCTATGTGTGTGTGTGTGTGTGTGTGTGTGAGAGAGAGAGAGAGAGAGAGAGAGAGAGAGAGAGAGAGAGAGAGAGAGAGAGAAAGAGAGGCAGAGCCTGCTGAGCCAGGCCTCTCATTATGTGGGATGTAATCTGAGCTTTCGGGGCCCGGACCGGCCCTCCGACTGCGCTGAATGGGGGTCGAGCACCGGCCCCCACTGTCTTTCCTGTGCTTTCACTCTGCTTAGCTCGGCAACTCTGATTATAAACCGTGAGGGTGGGGTGGGCGTTTGGGGTGGGGGGAGCCGGCGGAGGTTTGGGTGGATCAGGGGTGGTGAAGTTTAGGGCTGGTATGGGTGTGATGGTAAGCTCCAGTTTGTGGGTTGTCTGAGCCTGTCTTGCCGAGCTGTATAGTTAAGTGCATGGAGTTTGCAATTTGTGGTCTTATCTGCATATACAGTACGAAAACATCTAAAAAGCATGAGAATAAATCTACATTCCACTTTCCCTCTAACTACACGCTTCTGTCTTTTCCTGCCGTTGGCTATAAATTAGGAAGAAATATACAAAACCTCAAGATATGCTGAGATTCATAGAGATGTTTCTAAAATGATCAACAAAACATCCAGAATTTTACCATTTGATATAATGATGAAGCCCTGATGCAGGTTGAGTGTGATTATTTCACTTCATGTTAATATTTTAGACCTGACATTAGAACAAACACTGAATACACAGTGAATGGATATTCACTGCAAATGTGAAAATGATTTTTCTAGTATTTTAGGGACACATTAGGAGTTGTGGAGTGCAACTGTGTTTTACAGTGGGAATAATATAATTTAATATGGCCCTTACTGATATCATCTATACATTTAAACCCAATTAAATCTGGTTTTCCAGATGCTGTTACAATGGGACCTGATAATGTGTGTGTGTGTGTGTGTGTGTGTGAGTGTATTAGGGTGTGATGCTGAAGTCGGCCTACCGCAGCACAGGAGCATAGATACCCTTGGGTAACCTCAGACTAAATGGCCGCCCCTGTACAATAGAGATGATTAATGTCCACCTTCAATATCTCACACACACGCTAGCAAACGTGTCAAGTCACGTGTAGTGTACGTGTGTGTGTGTGTGTGTGTTGTTAGGGTGACAACCTTGTCCCTTAGAGCTAATGAAGCCTAGCGACCAGAGTCCCATGGCGCGATCTGTACTTGATACTAGGGCATTAGCTAAATACAGAAAACACACCATTCATTTCCCTCAGTACGTATTCATCATAGGACTACATATTATACATCTCACTACAGCCATTATAACCACTATTTACACACTGAAAAATACCTTGAGAAAGAACTATCCGAGCCAGTGAAAAGCATGTCACCTTTCATGCAAATGTTACAAAAAAATGTTTGCCTAAGAAAACAACTTTACTTGCTGGAATAGAGAAGGTACAAAAAAAACTCGTAAGGTGACCCTGTTCCTCAGTGGCAGAAATGGGTCTCTCTAATGCGGAGTGAGCGCAGCTGTAGGTTGTGTGCTCTTGTGTGATGTGCCATGTATACAGTATGTGTGTCTTTGTGTAAATGGGGGCGGCGGTTCACCCCATGGGAGCTCTCTGCCTACCTTTATGTGCTCCTGTGTTTACTTTCTACCAGCTGTAATTGGAGGAGTGACTCAGTCTGCTGCTCTCTGGGGAGCAAATTATTAATTTGTAGCCACTTCTGCCAGACTGCAGTTTCAGTAGAAAAACAGATGCATAAAGAGAGGAAAGGAAAAGACTTTGGGGAAGTTCTTCATTGTATTGTATATTTATATACAGTCTTTGACTTTTTTCACACTGAGTGATTGCTGGTTTAAAATAGAAAAATTTATATGTAGTCTAATAGGAGTATTTTTTCCCCCATCCTTTCAGCTTTCTTCTTCATCAGTCTTTTCCTCTGCCTTGTTTTGTATTCTACCTCTGTATTTGAGAGAGTGTGTGTTGGAGTGAGGAGGGTGGTAGTTGGCAACCCACACTGCTTGTGAGTCAGCTGAATCACTTACACTTGGCACAGCATGCCATTTCAGACAGAAAGAGAAAAAAGAGAGAGAGAGGGAGAGGCAGACGGCAAGAAAGCGGCGAGGCTCATGACAGAGGGCACGGAGTGAATAGTGGCCGAGCGGGGGAGGTGGTGAAATATGTGTTCCCAAAATCCAATGGGTGTAGCTGGTGAAAAGATTGATGTGGCAGCAGGTGCTATGTTACTGAGTCACTGACTACACTTACAAGAGAAAGTAGGTTATTGGGAGAAACTAAGGTTACGACAACAAGCGAAAGATCACACTTAGTTGCAGCTGGTCAGCGGTTTGATTTCTTCCAGCATTTTTACTGTTTATTAATTTCATCCACTTAGAGGGTACCATAAGGGTACTGTATGTCTACATTGTACAACATGCAAGCAGAGGAAACTTGTTTTGATAAATTTTTGCAGCTTTAGTGAAAGTTTGAATTCATACCTACAAACAAGGATTATCTCACCTACTATTCATGTGGACTTTCACAGGGTTACTTTCCCTGTTATGCACATCTACACACAACTTTGTTAGAAACAAGTCCTCCAAATTAAATGTCTTTGTGCCACACATATCCTATCCATGGTGAACGCTGTCCATTCAGACATAATACTATAGCTGTGTTCTTTACTCTGGCACTCGTTTTACACTGCACATGCTATAGTGTGGTGATAGTGAAAAACTGTAAGGTGAGGCCCACTTTCACACTACTCAGCTGCTTACTCACAGTGGCAGCTATGGCTGATATACAAGAAAGACAGATTGACAATGAGGTCATGCATGAGAGCTGACTCATACAACAGCAGAGACACCGCAAACACATACAGACTTTCGCATGTATGTACAGGGACCTGTGCATGTTTTTATCCTCTCAGTGTATGTGTGTGAGTGTGTTTGCATAGGGCTGACTGTGTCCAACAGCCCTCATCCAACCTCTGAGGAGACGCTGTCTGCTTACATTTATTCTCTTGGATGTCTCTCAGGCCTCAAACCAAAACTTATCCTAACCACGGAGGAGCCACGGAAAAAAGGAAAGTGAGAGTGGACATACGCAGCAAGAGGAAATGTGTGTGTATGTGTGTGAGAGAGAGAGAGAGAGAGAGAGACAGAGAGGGAGAATAGCCAAAAGGAAGATAGATAAACATTGCAATAGAGAAAATGTTGTTTATGAGTGTTTGCATGTCTGTGTGTTTGTGGGTGGTTGTGTGTTCTTTATCTTTTTATTCCCTGGCCCAGTGTTTCACCCTCTCTGACAATAAGATAGCTGGTGATTTGTGTGTTGCTATCTTTAGGCTCTGCTGACCTACCAGTAGCTGGAAAAGGAGACCTGAACTGGGGAGCGAGAAGGTGGGTGTGGCGAGGCTCCAGTGTGCGTCTTCAGGGATGTGCGGATGGTCTCAGATGAGCTTGACCTGCTTTTTAGGAGAATGTTACGCAATGCCTCCTGAAATCAGCTCCAGACACAGAGGTTGCTTTCTCAAAGATCAGCAGTAAGCCCATCTTATGCTTTCAAGATGGCTTTGGAAAGAAGAGATCAGGTGACAACTCATGTTACACATTTTAACAAACAGGATCATACAGACAGATGCGTCCTTATTTTTTTTTAGATCCCTTTCAAAGGTCCTCTTGGCAGAGGCAATCAAACTGAACAAATCTGTATCAGCCTTCGGGGAGTCTGTCTTGTATGATGCACCATCAGAACATACTCAGAAATTCATCTGACATCATAAACAATATTACAAGATTACACAAATACACACCAAAAATACAGTATGTGGCAAGAAGGCATGATATTGAGCAACACACAGGTACCAACTTTTATCTCTTCACCAGTGAAATGTGGCTCTCTTGGGAGCTTGTCCCCTCACATTAAGAACAGCGCAGTTGACTCATGTCCTTATTCTTAGCACACTGCATCAGATGTTCTCTTAGTATAGTTTAGCTGGTGCACTATTTCAGTCCTCCTCCGTGGACAAACATACTGTTAGTGGGAAGGAGGTGAGGGGTGAGGGAGAAGAAAAAGAGAGTAAGAGTTGAACAACAGCGTCAAGCCACATCAAGAAACCAAGCTGTGGCTTTCAAATGGTTTCACACTTACTGACCATCACCTCTGTTGGAGTGGATAGTGCTTTCACTGTTAGTACATACAAGAAGGATGTTTAATTTAACTGGAGTGGGAGTAAATAGCAAGAGAAGGACTGAAGTAGCAACTTAAAAAAAAAAAAGAAAGATCGAAAGAGAGAGATCAAACCTGCCCTGCCAATGTGAAATAATCCAAACATTTTCAATTAGCGGCCATAGATTTTCTTTTATTGTACACACCGCAGGATAGAAAAGGCATCTCAGCCCAAATATCTACAAACGAACTGACCTGTCTTTGATGGCAGGATGTGAACGAGAGGAGTACAACCTCAAGGGACCGCCGGTCTAGTGCCTTTGCCACTTGGCCACACCACCATCTATAATCAAGATTTATATTCTCAAGTCAAACTCTCTGACTCTACGTTGACTTGGATCAATACCCCTTTGTGAGTGAAGGCCTGAGGCTCTCAAACCTCATTACAGCAAATAGATCTGCATTTTATCAGGAAGCTCCACATACAGAACATTTGGCTGGGGACTCCCATCTGACACGCATTTGCTTTTTGGGCTAACTAGCAGCTGACATAATAGTGGTCATTTTGCTGGAGACCCTTGAGGACACAGGAAATAATATAAATGATTAACTCTACAGTGATATACACACTTTTCTTGTGATCACTGATCATATATGATTACTGCAAATTCCCAACAACAAAGATGTAATAGCACAGCACAGAAAAGCTACAACATCCTGCTGTGATACAGCAATAGCTGAATGTGTCAACAGCTTCATCAGATGTCAACTTTAAATATCAGCCCATCACGGAGAGATCCTGTACTGATGGAAATAAGCAGTTCAAGCATGTGACAGCACTTTGTGCAGCCTCTATTAGTGGATAGAGATATACGTAGTTGATGGTAATATACTGTATATCTCATCTGGTATGTCTCCATCTAACAGTTTCATTCCAAAAGTGTTATCTCAAACATGCAGATTTTCTCAGTTATTTGTGTCCCAGGATCCTTAATCCTGAAATTATGAAACACAAATAAAGATTTTTTTTTTTAATGACTTGCTTTTAAATGTATATTTTCAACACATTCTTGGTTGAGAAGATACACATTTAAGAGTAAAATGAAACAGGGATTGCCTACATAGTTTTTTTGAACAGGAATTTGTGAACAAGCACAGTGGATCAATAATGAACGTTAACACAGGTTCTTCTTTTGCAGGTTTGCTTGTGGTGACGTGTATTTGAGATATAAACAAGGCTGCTTGTGAAAGCATTTTATTTTGTGGGGAGCTATGGATCTGACCAATCACATTTAGAAAGAAAAACACTGGTTCATGGAGCTATATTATTGTATATTAAACATAAGTTGTTGGTGAAATGGGAATTGATGGAGAAGAGGTGGTAAAATTAAAAAATGTTTTGTTAAATTTCATCTATAAATTCCTCTCTGGTCTCTCTCTTCTCTCTCTCTCTCTCTCTCACACACACACACACACACACACACACACACACACACAAATAGCATATAATCAGTGTCTGCAGTTTCCTGTGGATGGGAAGGCAAGAGTCTAAATGATGATCTTTATGTTGTGGTTCACTGAAAGCCTGTGGTCTCAGTGTAAGTCTGTATACGTTTCTATTTTGTGAGTGCGTGTGTGTGTCAGTATGTACCCAACCATTACCATGTCTATTGTGTGTGGCTGTCAAGCCACCATGAATACGACTGGAGTTTCAATTGCAGGGTGGGAGGAGGAACCCAACAGCTTATGGCTTAGAGACAACATTATATTTTCATCTCTGGCTTGATAACGGCATTTACATTCTCAAAGTCCACTCTGAAAAGAGAGATGACAGAGAGAGGATGCTCCACTGACACTACACTGTCTAAATGATTTAGTCTTACAGATCAGCCATTGCTGAATGAAGCACTCTTGTATGCGTATGTCATTCAAAAGTTGTCACTGTTGACATCACTACTGCTGTTTAAAATGCCATTACCATTATCATAATTATTACTGCTTGCTAACGTCATCTTAGTCATCCAGACAACCACTGTGATCATTGCTGTCATCTGTAACATCACCACCATTACCATCGCTGTCATTATTGTCATCAGTATCATTGCGACCACAAACCAGATGTTGTACTCATCTACTCCACAACTTTCCAACTCGGTGTTCTCTTCTTCCTGCTTCCTCTCTTCTCCTCCCCTTTTTGTCTTTTCCCTTGAGCTACCTGTAGCAGAGACCCCTGCAGGGTTATGCTAATAACAGCTTTTCTCCTGAGACAGCCCAACTACTGGCTCCAATAAAGACTGCCTTCCTGCTGGGGACTTAACTGGCTCATTGCTGTCTTTGACTCTGCAACATGTCCCATGGGGTTATAGCACTGTGCTGTCAATTGTCAGCACACACATAACTGTTTACTTGTGTAGGACACATATTGTATATCACTGATTCATTTTAGATGATTGTGTGAGAATGTGTGTGTTCAGCAGAGGACACTGGGGACTACACAGGGCTGTTATGGAGGTAATGGGTGTTTGTGCTGTGAAGTGTGCATTAAGAACTGAGGTGGTGGGCAGAACTGAGGGTTTGTATTTTGTGTAAATGCAATTAAATGGCAAATTAAATGAGACTGCTGGAGTATGTAACTGTCTTAAACCGAAAGCAAACTCACCTAAAGTTAAAAACAATGCTTTCTCTTATTTACTTTGAAATGAAAATCAAAAGATCACGTGATTATTTGCTCAAGTGCCAAAAAAACTTTGCTGCAACACTACTTCATCTCCAGAAGGAAATAAAGAATTAGTTTGACGTTTTGCTAAATATGCTTATTAGCTTTCTTGCTGAGAGTTGGATGTGAAGACTGATACCACTCTCGTGTCTAGAGTCTTTGCTGGTTGCCGGCAACTGGTCCTAGCCGAGACCACATGACCCCGCATAAAACTACAACTTTTAATGATCATAATCATGATCAACTATTTGAAAATTGAAAAATCACAAAATCATTCAATGATAACGAAAATTCAAATTTTCAATTTTCATTCAAGTTTGCATATTGCATACACGTCATTATGACGCATTGCTCCGCCCTACACAAAAGTAGATAAGCTGCTTTTCTGAGTAAAAAATGCGTTGATATTGGTATGGGTATCAGCGGTACTAGCCTTGTATTTACTTTGTATGGGATCATACCAAATTTTGCAGTATGGCACACTCCTATTAGTTTCTATGTTTTGTTTCGTAATACATGGCCTGTGATATAATTTTCTGGCTCGATTATCATCACCAATCATTAGCCAATCAGAGATGACGACCCACCTGGTTGTTAGAGGGTGGGGCTTAAAACGAGCAGGTGCATGCCGGGAAGACGCTAGAAACAGGTGTACGTGGAGATGCTGGCTGTGAGTTTATTCAAATCTGTGAAATACTGTTGTTCATCAGGTGAAAACCCGGGACTTTGAGTCAGTGCGTAACCTGATAAAACCGGACGCTGAGCCGTGTGTTGGAGCTGGTTTCAGCTCGTAGTTCAGCTAAACCACGGTACCACTGCGACCACCACATGGTGTACCGAGTCCGCCATTACTGCGCCGGTTTGGAGGAGAGGAGAGCGCGTGTGTGCGGAACGCAGACTTCCACCGAGTTTCTGAGTGAGTATGGAGACGGTGTGAGCACACTGAGGGAAACAGACCAGGTGTATCAGCCTCTGAATCTTTGTTCTTCAGATGCTGCAACAGAGGCCTTTCCACCCTGTGAGCCACAGAGGCCACTTTCTGCTCACGCCCGCGCACAGGCTCGCGCACACAGCCTCAGTGCGCGTGTCTCCATCGCATGGCTCCCCTTGGATGGACGGCTTGGAAACGGCTTTCTGCACTTTCTACGAAACGTGAGTACACACTGTAACTCCTCAGAGTTTTTACCCACATAAACATTTATTAGTTATATTACAGTCCAGAACTGCAGGTCAGTGCAGGTCTGTGGCTGTCTGGAGCTAACCTGCTGTTTTGGCACACAGGTGCAGCAGCGGCCTGGGAGAAGGCGAACCTGAGGGCGGTGGATCACTCTGAGTGAAGCTCGTAAGGTAAAAATACCGTCACCAGTTTGATCAGTGTTGATTTTCTTTTTTTTACACGTTGAGCAGAATTTAATCAATAAACAATATTTAAAGATTGGGAAAGCTTCACCACAGTCATCCTCACTCAGACATGAGACATCACAGTCTCCAGTATGATCAATAACTATGACAGGAATGTTCCATAAGCTCGAACATAGCAGGAGAAATGATTATTCCCTGATCAGTGTGAGGTGTGTGTGTATAAAGCTTCACACAGATGGATTTATATCCAGTGAACTGATGTCCACAGAGTGTAATTGTTGGACAGGATCAGTCCACTCTGTGTCTTCACAGGTGAACTGGCTCTGACCTGCAGACTCGGACTGAGCTGTTTCTGCGTCTTCTTCTTTCAGGTCCACAAACAGATCAACATGAGAAGAAATCAACTAATTGTAAGTGAAGTTTTTATTCTCCTGCTGGGGTGTGTTTGTGTGTGTGTGTCTCTTGCACACACACACAAACACACACACGCACACACACAAACACTCACACACGTATAACTGCACACACACACACACACACACACAGCCACTGTGCCAATCTGTCTCACCCTCTTTTTCTTTCTGTCTAACACATGCCATGCCATAATTATTTGTCCGCCCGACCATTTGCCTGTCTGTCACTCTCTCTCCCACGCACACTCACTTGCACTCTAACCCTAACCCTGACCCTCTCAGCATTGTAGCGTCGATTTTGACTACGTGGGATGAAGAGGCTATATGAGGTATAAGTTTCATGTCTTTGATGCTGGGATGTCTGGCCGCCGTGCCATAACTTTTCCTCCTAGAGAATTTGTTCCTGTCCATCCAGTGTGGCTGCCATCGGATGTGTCTCTCTATTGATTTGTTGGTCGGGCGGTTGTTTGATTGATTGTTGTTTGTTTGATTATTGTTTGCTCGTCGATTTTGACTACGTGGGAAGAAGAGGCTATGCGAGGTATACAACTTTCACTTCTCTGATGCTGGGATGTCTGGCCGCTGTGCCATAACTTTTCCTTCTAGAGAATTTGTTCCTGTCCATCCTTCCAACCTGGCTGCAGTCCATCCATTGTGTCTGTCCAGTCTTCAAGAGGTATTTGGTATCTAGTGTTTGCTTGGCCACCGTGCCATCACTTTATCTTGTCTCGGCTGCTGTGCCAGTCTCTGTCCTTCTCTCTCTCTCTGTCTCACACACACATACACACAGACTCACACTCACGCCTCTGTCTCTCTTTCTCCCTCCTCCCCTCCCTCCCTCCAATCAGCCTGCTAGAGGTTGATTTGGGGCTGTTTAGGGCCTGTGACTCTCTGTCTAATATGGCCAATTTTGGCCTCTCCCATCCCCATTAGCTTCATGTGGGCTGATTTTGGCCTGCCTGCCCCCTCCATTAGCTTTATTGCAGATCAGATCAACCTAAACACCAAATTTCCAAAGCAGATAGATGATTGGCAGAATATACAGTGATATACATCAGCAGTTATGTCACATGACAAAATGCTTCAAATAAGACAAATTAACTTGAACTTCTGAGCATAATCACAAGTGTGGAAGGACAAATAACACAGGCAGCTGTTTAAAAACAAAAAAAGAAAAAAGGTCAGGTTAGGGTAAGAAACTAAGGCATTATGCTTCAGTGTGTCCTCACAACTGAAGTAAGACAAGACTGTGTGTCATAGGTGTGCTGTATATAGAAGTGATTACTGTTGAGGTAAAAGGTAGAGTGTGAGCAAGGAGGCATCTACAGCTGCCATGTTGATGTGCTGGCCATCTCTTAGGCTCTGATGGCGTTTCCTCCAAGTAGGTGCTTTATTTTAGTTTCATCAGAATCTGCATGTTTGAATGAACTTTTTAATTTTATTATTTATTTTTACTGTCTCCACATGTGCTTCCCTCTAAATTCTTTTAATCTGTTGATTAACTTTATTTCCTGGTGATAACTTCTCTAAGATCATAATAACTGATTAGGACCAAAACTTTGATAATGACTTGCCTGTATTTTGACTGGTTTCTGCTTTCTCAAGCAGTTTTTCAGCCCATGGATGATGTTTTCTGAATGCATTCAAAATCTGTATTGGCATCTGAGATACATTTGTGATCACATTTTTTGATTTTGAGCAAAATCATTGTTAGGTCAGTAAGTTGTTAAGTTTTCCATCATTAAATGGTGGAGATCGATTGGGGATCTTCCAAAGTAAGACTTGTTTTTGTTTGGGTTTTTTTTTTTTGTTTTTTTTTTTTGTTTTTTTTTTAATACTAGTGTTCAGCCAGACCACTGTAAAGATGCACCCAGTTTGGGTATATTTGCTTCATTTTCCATCTAGTGATGATGATGAACACAGTGACCACTGTGAAAACCTAATAGATGTGTCAAGTTTACCAGGTTGAACAATAATGATTAATTTGCTCCTAATGAGCTATGTGCTATTGACATACGTGAAATGAGACATTGTCATGGGCTGAATTGAAGAGAAGGTCTAAAGGATAACAGGCTTTGTCTTGAAGTAGAACTGCTAATTTTTATAAACAAATCTGAACAGAGTGACAGCCATTTCAGAAGGCAAACCTGAGAAGATGTTTACAGATGGTAGAGAAACCTTTCACTATGTTTTCGAAACCATGTCAAAGACACTAGAGGGGAAGACACTAGAGGGGAAGACACAGTTAAGGCCTCGTTCCAGTGCTTGAAGGAACAGAGTGAGGAAGACATGTTGAAGTTTGGACAGACAATAAAATCTGCTTAAATTGTGTAGTTGCTGTAGTTCAATTGTGAGTGAACTGGGGCCTTACTCTGTGGCTGAACCTCCAGTGATGGTGTTTCTCTCTTTATCCATGCTGTTTACTTTTACATGGTCTGTTGCACACATTTCTCCCAAATTATCAGTTTTCTGTTCTTTAGCACCTTTTCCATATACTTGTCATTTTGTTTAACGTTTACATATTTATGTGTATGGGGTTTTTTGTTTTATTTTCATAGTTATCCTTTTTCTTAAATTTCTTTGTCATTGTGAATTTATTTAACTTTGTCACTTGGATGAAGAAAACCTTGTAGTCTGTAGTGCTTGATCATTTGTTTTGTGCAGTAGGAGACAATAGTGTCTTCTCAGACTGTCCATGTTTGTCAGGACATTGGACTTTGTAATTACTGCTGAGCCTCTTTGGAAGGGTTTGCAAAGATCACAAGACCACGGCAGAAGATGCTGAGGAGGAGTTCCACAGGCAATACAGAACTGGAATGTGATGAAGTTTCAAGTTAATGGTGTGATGGATAGATAACTTCAAAGAGTCCCAGCAGACTTTCCACCCTGCAGCGATGGATGCACTGGACTGTTCCACCACAGTCTCTGAAAGCAGCAGACACCGTCAGGGGAAGTGAGAGAGCGGCAACCAAAGGTGAGATCTGAGGTCATGTTGAAGGTTTGCTTTAGTCTGTTTGTATTTTACTTATTGCTAATGATTGTTTTTTTTTTCTGTTTGACTCATATGTCCAACTTTAAGGAAGGCTGGAAGGGGAATGTTGTGGCCTAACCTCCTCCACCAAGCCCTGGACACTGCGTAGATCTCTGGACCTCACCTCTGCAGGACTGTTGCAGCCCACACCGCACATGTCTGCTCTTCAAACTAGAGGACACAACCAGGAAGTGAGTGTGCTGCATCCAGTAGGTGGATGTGATGATTTTCTGTGTAGTGAAGCTCAAGTGCTGATTAAGCACAGACTGTGACCATTTATTTACTCTGTTGTTGGAACAGAAGTTTTACCAGCTCTTCACTTGTGATGCCTCAAAAGGAGACGGTCTCAGGAAAGTTCAAACGAAACACAGCTGGATCTGTGATGTTGGCTTTCTCAATTCAGCAAGGAGACGCTTGAAGAAACAGAGTGAGGAAGACATGTTGAAGTTTGGACAGACCATAAATCCTGCTTAAATCATTCTGTAGCTGCTGTAGTTTGATTATGAGTGAATTGAGGCTTTATTTTGTGGCTGAACCTCCAGTGGTGGTGTTACTCTCTTTATCCATACTATTTATTTTTACATGGTCTGTTGCACACATTTCTCCCAAACTGTCAGTTTTCTGTCCTTTAGAACCTTTATCATACACTTGTCATGTTATTTATTTTAGTTTGACTTTACATATTTGTGTTTTTCTTAAGTTTTATTTTCATAGTTATCCTTTTTGTTAAATTTCTTTGTCATTGTGAATTTATTTAACTTTGTCACTTGGATGAAGAAAACCTTGTAGTCTGTAGTGCTTTATAATTTGTTTTGTCTTTTTTTTTTTTAATTTCTTATTTTACATTTGGACTTTTCTGTCTCTGAGCCCAAGGTATGGAGCTGTCAGCCTGTTGATATTAGTCCGCAAAAGGTGTCAAGTGCAGTAGGAGACCATAGTGTCTTCTCAGACTGTCTCCATGTACGTCAGGACTTTGGACTTTGTAATTACTGCTGAGCCTCTGTGGAAGGGTTTGCAAAGATCACAAGACCACGGCAGAACATGTTGAGGAGGAGTTCCACAGGAAATACAGAACTGGAATGTGATGAAGTTTTGCGTTAATGGACTGATAGATAGATGACTGCAGATACTCCTTGCAGATTTTCCACCCTGCAGGGATGGATGCACTGGACTGTTCCACCACAGTCTGTGAAAGCAGCAGACACCGTCAGGGGAAGTGAGAGAGCGGCAACCAAAGGTAAGATCTGAGGTCATGTTGAAGGTTTGCTTTAGTTTGTTTGTATTTTACTTATTGCTAATGATTGTTTTTTGTTTTTTTTTTTTTTTTTTCTCTGTTTGACTCATATGTCCAACCTTAAGGAAGGCTGGAAGGGGAATGTTGCACGGCAGAACATGCTGAGGAGAAGTTCCACAGGAAATACAGAACTGGAATGTGATGAAGATGAATGTGATGAAGTTTTGATGGATAGATGACTTCGGAGACTCCCAGCAGACTTTCCACCCTGCAGGGATGGATGCACTGGACTGTTCCACCACTGTGAAAGCAGCAGACACCAGAGTCAGGGGGCCTTAGTCAGAGGAAGTTAGAGAGCGGCAACCAAAGGTGAGATCTGAGGTCATGTTGAAGGTTTGTTTTAGTCTGTTTGCTTTTTTACTTATGCTAATGATTGGTTTTTTTTTCTCTGTTTAAGTCTTATGTCCAACCTTAAGGAAGGCTGGAAGGGGAATGTTGTGGCCTGACCTCCTCCACCAAGACCTGGACACTGCCTAGCTCTCTGGACCTCACCTCTGAAGGACTGTTGCAGCCCACATCGCACAAGTCTGCAAGATGCTCTTCAAACTACAGGACACAACCAGGAAGTGAGTCTGCTGCATCTAGGAGGTAGATGGGTTGATTTTCGGCTTACTGAAGCTCAAGTGCCGATTAAATAAAGACTGTGACCATTTATCAACTCTGTTGTTGGAACAGAGGTTTTACCAGCTCTTCACTTGTGATGCCTGAAGCTCATAGATCACGTGTTATGAATTAATTTTCCAGCTGTGTTTTTGTTTGACTGACTGCTTTAAATGGAAGTATTGTTAGAACATTACTGATCTGATGAGTTGGTTATAAACGTGTTTCTGATGTTGGCTTTCTCAAACAGTTATTCAGCCCATGGATGATGTTTTCTGAATGCATTTAAAATCTGTATTGGCACCTGAGATACATTTGTGATCACATTTTTTGATATTGAGTAAAATCATTGTTAGTTCAGTAATTCGTAAGTTTTCCATCAGTAAATGGTGGAGGGAACACAGGCAGGTCTGATGTAGATCGATTGGGGATCCTCCAAAGTAAGAGTTGTTTTTTTTAATAGTAATCAGCCTGTGTCCTGAGCATAGTTGCATTGCTGTCCATCATCACCATCCAAATTTTGATTGAAGCTTTATTGTACAGGGAGGGTGAGTTGACTTTGAGGTCAAACACTGGCTTGTCTCACTCTGCCAAGTTTCGTTCTAAGGAGAGACAGGAGTAGGACCTTTCTAGGTTGAAGTAGGTGCGGTGAGGAAAAGTTTTGTGATTCTTACTTTTTTTTTTGGCGTCGGCACAAAGGGAGGCCTCCCGGCAGGGGTACATTTCCCACCCCTGTAAAGCGCTATGTACAGTCAATCGCGGACAAGATTCACTACAGTATTAAGCAACGTGGGGTTATTTGGGTCAGATTTAAGTGTTAAGGGTTCGTACATTTTTTTTCCTATTGCGTGGTGGACAGGGTAAGGGAAGGAAGCCTGGCAGAGAGACGACTCTGATAGCTCAGACTACTGTAAAGATGCATCCAGTTTGGGTATATTTGCTTCATTTTCCATCTGGTGGTGATGATGAACACAGTGACCACTGTGAAAACCTAATAGATGTGTCACGTTTACCAGGTTGAACAGTAATGATTAATTTGCTCCTTCTGAGCTCTGTGCTATTGACATACTTGAAATGAGACATTGTCATGGACTGAATTGAAGAGAAGGTCTAAAGGATAACAGGCTTTGTCTTGAAATAGAATTGCTAATCTTTATAAATCTGAACACAGCCATTTCAGAAGGCAAACCTGAAAATATGTTTACAGATGGTAGAGAAACCTTTCACAATGTTTTAAAAACCATGTCAAAGACACTAGAGGGGAAGACACAGCTAAGGCCTCGTTCCAGTGCTTGAAGGAACAGAGTTAGGAAGACATGTTTAAGTTTGGGCAGACCATAAATTCTGCTTAAATAATTCTGTAGCTGCTCTAGCTCAATTATGAGTGAACTGAGGCCTTACTCTCTGCCTGAACCTCCAGTGATGGTGTTACTCTTTATCCATGCTGTTTACTTTTACATTGTATATTGCACACATTTCTCCTTTGTTGTCAGCTGATACTGTCAGTTTTCTGTCTTTTAGCACCTTTTCCATATACTTATCATGTTATTTATTTTGGTTTGACTTTACATATTTATGTGTATGTTTTTTATTCTTTTGTTTTCATAGCATAGTTAAACCTTTTCTTAATTTTTTTGTTATTGTGAATTTATTTAACTTTGTCACTTGGATGAAGAAAACCTTATACTCTGTAGTGCTTTATAATTTTTGTCTTTTATTTTTAATTTCTTATTTTGCATTTGGACTTTTCTGTCTCTGAGCCCAAGGTATGGAGCTGTCAGCCTGTTGATATTAGTCCGCAAAAGGTGTCAAGTGCAGTAGGAGACAATGAGCTTCTGTGGAAGGGTTTGCTAAGATCACAAGACCATGGCAGAACATGCTGAGGAGGAGTTCCACAGGCAATACAGAACTGGAATGTGATGAAGTTTTGCATTAATGGACTGATGGATAGATTGGAGACTCCCAGCAGACTTTCCACCCTGCAGAGATGGATGCACTGGACTGTTCCACAACAGTCTGTCAAAGCAGCAGATACCAGAGTCATGGGAAATTAGTCAGAGGAAGCGAGAGCAAAGGTGAGATCTGAGGTCATGTTGAAGGTTTTGTTTAGTCTGTTTGCTTTTTTACTTATTACTAATGATTGTTTTTCTCTGTTTGACTCATATGTCTAACCTTAAGGAAGGCTGGAAGGGGAATGCTGTGGCCTGACCTCCTCCACCAAGCCCTGGACACCGCATAGATCTCTGGACCTCACCTCTGAAGGACTGTTGCAGCCCACATCACACAAGTGTGCAATCTGCTCATGAAACTACAGGACACAACCAGGAAGTGAGTGTGCTGCATCCAGTAGGTGGATGTGATGATTTTCTGTGTAGTGAAGCTCAAGTGCTGATTAAGCACAGACTGTGACCATTTATTTACTCTGTTGTTGGAACAGAAGTTTTACCAGCTCTTCACTTGTGATGCCTCAAAAAGAGACGGTCTCAGGAAAGTTCAAACGAACCACAGCTGGATCTGGATTTTGTAATTACTTCTGAGCCTCTGTGGAAGGGTTTGCAATGATCACAAGACCACGGCAGAACATGCTGAGGAGGAGTTCCACAGGCAATATAGAACTGGAATGTGATGAAGTTTAATGGACTGATGGATAGATGACTTCGGAGACTCCCAGCAGACTTTCCACCCTGCAGGAATGGATGCACTGGACTGTTCCACCACAGTCTGTGAAAGCAGCAGACACCAGTCAGGGAAAATTAATCAGATCAAGTGAGAGAGCGGCAACCAAAGGTGAGTTCTGAGGTCATGTTGAAGGTTTGCTTTAGTGTGTTTGCTTTTTTATTTATAGCTAATGATTGTTTTTTTTTTCTCTATTTAAGTCTTATGTCCAACCTCAAGGAAGGCTGGAAGGGGAATGTTGTGGCCTGACCACCTCCACCAAGCCCTGGACACTGCCTAGATCTCTGGACCTCACCTCTGAAGGACTGTCGCAGCCCACATCGCACAAGTCTGCAAGCTGCTCTTCAAACTACAGGACACAACCAGGAAGTGAGTGTGCTGCATCCAGGAGGTGGATGTGCTGCCTACTGAAGCTCAAGTGCTGATTAAATACAGACTATGACCATTTATCAACTCTGTTGTTGGAACAGAGGTTTTACCAGCTCTTGTGATGCCTGAAGCTCATAGATCACGTCTTATGAATGAATTTTCCAGCTCTTTTTTTGTTTTTTGTTATAATCAGAAACAAACACAATCTTCTTTGTATGTGTGTCAGAATCAGAGAAACTTTATTAATCCCTGGAGGGAAATTCTTCAGTTGCAATCAAAGTCCTAATAGAAAATGAAGAAAATGCAACGTAGTATGCAGAAGAGTTGACAGACAGAAGTAAGATATAAACATTTTTTTTAGATAAATTTAAATTATAAATATCAAATACAATAAAAAAAAACAACTACAATACCCACCCCTTAGAATATACATATACCACAAACTCAGAAAAAAAATAAACACGTCTTCATATTTATATGTACATCATAGGTCTACTCTTTATAGACGTGATCACTGTTGAGGTAAAAAGGTAGAGCCTGAGCAAGGAGACTGACTAGTTTAAATGGAAGTATTGTTAGAACATTGCTGTTCTGATATGATGAATTGGTTGTAAATGTTTTTCTGACGTTGGCTTTCTCAAACAGTTATTCAGCCCATGGATGATGTTTTCTGAATACATTTAATATCTGTATTTTCATCTGAGATACATTTGTGATCACATTTTTTCATTTTGAGTAAAATCATTGTTACTTCAGTTATTCGTAAGTTTTCCATCAGTAAATGGTGGAGGGAACACAGGCAGGTCTGATGTAGATCGATTGGGGATCCTCCAAAGTAAGAGTTATTTTTTTTAATAGTAATCAGCCTGTGTCCTGAGCATAGTTCCATTGCTGTTCATCATCACCACCCAAATTTTGATTGAAGCTTTATTGTACAGGGAGGGTGAGTTGACTTTGAGGTCAAACACTGGCTCGTCTCACTCTGCCAAGTTTCGTTCCAAGGACAGACAGGAGTAGGACCTTTCTAGGTTGAAGTAGGTGCGGTCAGGAAAAATTTAGCGATTCTTACTTTTTTTTTTGGCGTCGGCACAAAGGGAGGCCTCCCGGCAGGGGAACATTTCCCACCCCTGTAAAACGCTATGTACGGTCAAACGCGGACAAGATTCACTTCAGTATCAAGTGACGTGGGGTTATTTGGGTCAGGTTTAAGTGTTAAGGGTTCGTACATTTTTTTCCCTATTGCGTGGTGGACAGGGTAAGGAAGCCTGGCAGAGAGACGACTCAGATAGCTTAGACCACTGTAAAGATGCACCCAGTTTGGGTATATTTGCTTCATTTTCCATCTAGTGGTGATGATGAACACAGTGACCACTGTGAAAACCTAATAGATGTGTCAAGTTTACCAGGTTGAACAGTAATGATAAATTTGCTCCTTCTGAGCTATGTGCTATTGACATACTTGAAATGAGACATTGTCATGGGCTGAATTGAAGAGAAGGTCTAAAGGAGAACAGGCTTTGTCTTGAAGTAGAATTGCTAATCTTTATAAATCTGAACACAGTCACAGCCATTTCAGAAGGCAAACCTGAAAAGATGTTTACAGATTGTAGAAAAACCTTTCACAATGTTTTAAAAACCATGTCAAAGACACTAGAGGGGAAGACACAGTTAAGGACTCGTTCCAGTGCTTGAAGGAACAGAGTGAGGAAGACATGTTGAAGTTTGGACAGACCATAAATTCTGCTTAAATGATTATATAGCTGCTGTAGTTCAATTATGAGTGAACTGAGGCCTTACTCTCTGCCTGAACCTCCAGTGATGTTGTTACTCTCTTTATCCATGCTGTTTACTTTTACATTGTATATTGCACACATTTCTCCCTTGTCAGCTGATACTGTCAGTTTTCTGTCCTTTAGCGCCTTTTTCAAATATATGTTATTTATTTTGGTTTGACTTTACACATTTATGTGTATGTGTATGTTTTTTATTCTTTTGTTTTCATAGTTATCCTTTTTCTTAATTGTTTGTTATTGTGAATTTATTTAACTTTGTCACTTGGATGAAGAAAACCTTATACTCTGTAGTGCTTGATCATTTGTGTTTTTTTTCTTCTTTTATTTCTTACTCTACATTTGGACTTTTCTGTCTCTGAGCTCAAGACATGGAGCTGTCAACCTGTTGATATTAGTCTGCAAAAGGTGTAAATTGCAGTAGGAGATACTAGTGTCTTCTCAGACTGTCTCCGTGTATGACAGGACATTGGACTTTGTAATTATTGCTGAGCCTCTGTGGAAGATCACAAGACCACGGCAGAACATGCTGAGGAGGAGTTCTACTGGCAATACAGAACTGGAATGTGATGAAGTTTTGAGTTAATGGACTGATGGATAGATGACTTCGGAGACTCCCAGAAGACTTTCCACCCTGCAGGGATGGATGCACTGGACTATTCTACAAGAGTCTGTGAAAGCAGCAGACACCAGAGTCAAGGGAAATTAGTCAGAGGAAGTGAGAGCAAAGGTGAGATCTGAGGTCATGTTGAAGGTTAGCTTTAGTCTGTTTGCTTTTTTACTTATTGGTAATGATTGTTTTTTTTCTCTGTTTAAGTCTTATGTCCAACCTTAAGGAAGGCTGGAAGGGGAATCTTGTGGCCTGACCCTCCTCCACCAAGCCCTGGACACCGCCTAGCTCTCTGGACCTCACCTCTGAAGGACTGTCGCAGTCCACATCGCACAAGTCTGCAAGCTGCTCTTCAAGTAGGAAGTGAATCTGCTGCATCCAGGAGGTGGATGGGCCGATTTTCTGCGTAGCGAAGCTCAAGTGCTGATTAAGCACAGACTGTGACCATTTATGTACTCTGTCGTTGGAACAGAGGTTTTACCAGCTCTTCACTTGTGATGCCTCAAGAGGACACTTTCTCAGGAAAGTCCAAATGAAACACAGCGGAATCTGTGATGTTGGCTTTCTCAAGCAGTTATTCAGCCCATGGATGATGTTTTATGAATACATTTAAAATCTGTATTTTCATCTGAGATACATTTGTGATCACATTTTTTCATATTGAGTAAAATCATTGTTAGTTCAGTAATTCATAAGTTTTCCATCAGTAAATGGTGGAGGGAACACAGGCAGGTCTGATGTAGATCGACTGGGGATCCTCCAAAGTAAGAGTTGTTTTTTTTAATAGTAATCAGCCTGTGTCCTGAGCATAGTTCAATTGCTGTTCATCTTCACCATCCAAATTTTGACTGAAGCTTTATTGTACAGGGAGGGTGAGTTGACTTTGAGGTCAAACACTGGCTCGTCTCACTCTGCCAAGTTTCGTTCCAAGGGGAGACAGGAGTAGGACCTTTCTAGGTTGAAGTAGATGTGGTGAGGAAAAATTTAGCGATTCTTACTTTTTTTTTGGCGTCGGCACAAAGGGAGGCCTCCCGGCAGGGGTACATTTCCCACCCCTGTAAAGCGCTATGTACGGTCAAACGCGGACAAGATTCACTTCAGTATCAAGTGACGTGGGGTTATTTGGGTCAGGTTTAAGTGTTAAGGGTTCGTACATTTTTTTCCCTATTGCGTGGTGGACAGGGTAAGGGAAGGAAGCCTGGCAGAGAGACAACTCAGATAGCTCAGACCACTGTAAAGATGCACCCAGTTTGGGTATATTTGCTTCATTTTCCTTCTGGTGGTGATGATGAACGCAGTGACCACTGTGAAAACCTAATAGATGTGTCACGTTTACCAGGTTGAACAGTAATGATAAATTTGCTCCTTCTGAGCTATGTGCTATTGACATACTTGAAATGAGACATTGTCATGGGCTGAATTGAAGAGAAGGTCTAAAGGAGAACAGGCTTTGTCTTGAAGTAGAATTGCTAATCTTTATAAATCTGAACACAGTCACAGCCATTTCAGAAGGCAAACCTGAAAAGATGTTTACAGATTGTAGAGAAACCTTTCACAATGTTTTAAAAACCATGTCAAAGACACTAGAGGGGAAGACACAGTTAAGGACTCGTTCCAGTGCTTGAAGGAACAGAATGAGGAAGACATGTTGAAGTTTGGACAGACCATAAATTCTGCTTAAATGATTATATAGCTGCTGTAGTTCAATTATGAGTGAACTGGGGCCTTACTCTCTGCCTGAACCTCCAGTGATGGTGTTACTCTCTTTATCCATGCTGTTTACTGTTACATTGTATATTGCACACATTTCTCCCTTGTTGTCAGCTGATACTGTCAGTTTTCTGTCCTTTAGCGCCTTTTTCAAATATATGTTATTTATTTTGGTTTGACTTTACACATTTATGTGTATGTTTTTTATTCTTTTGTTTTCATAGTTATCCTTTTTCTTAATTTTTTTGTTATTGTGAATTTATTTAACTTTGTCACTTGGATGAAGAAAACCTTATACTCTGTAGTGCTTGATCATTTGTGTTTTTTTTTTCTTTTATTTCTTACTCTTTATATCTATTTATATCTTACTCTACATTTGGACTTTTCTTTCTCTGAGCTGTCAACCTGTTGATATTAGTCTGCAAAAGGTGTAAATTGCAGTAGGAGATACTAGTGTCTTCTCAGACTGTCTCCGTGTATGACAGGACATTGGACTTTGTAATTATTGCTGAGCCTCTGTGGAAGATCACAAGACCACGGCAGAACATGCTGAGGAGGAGTTCTACTGGCAACACAGAACTGGAATGTGATGAAGTTTTGAGTTAATGGACTGATGGATAGATGACTTCGGAGACTCCCAGAAGACTTTCCACCCTGCAGGGATGGATGCACTGGACTATTCTACAAGAGTCTGTGAAAGCAGCAGACACCAGAGTCAAGGGAAATTAGTCAGAGGAAGTGAGAACAAAGGTGAGATCTGAGGTCATGTTGAAGGTTAGCTTTAGTCTGTTTGCTTTTTTACTTATTGGTAATGATTGTTTTTTTTCTCTGTTTAAGTCTTATGTCCAACCTTAAGGAAGGCTGGAAGGGGAATGTTGTGGCCTGACCTCCTCCACCAAGCCCTGAACACCGCCTAGCTCTCTGGACCTCACCTCTGAAGGACTGTCGCAGTCCACATCGCACAAGTCTGCAAGCTGCTCTTCAAGTAGGAAGTGAATCTGCTGCATCCAGGAGGTGGATGGGCCGATTTTCTGCGTAGCGAAGCTCAAGTGCTGATTAAGCACAGACTGTGACCATTTATGTACTCTGTTGTTGGAACAGAGGTTTTACCAGCTCTTCACTTGTGATGCCTCAAGAGGACACTTTCTCAGGAAAGTCCAAATGAAACACAGCGGGATCTGTGATGTTGGCTTTCTCAAGCAGTTATTCAGCCCATGGATGATGTTTTATGAATACATTTAAAACCTGTATTTTCATCTGAGATACATTTGTGATCACATTTTTTCATATTGAGTAAAATCATTGTTAGTTCAGTAATTCGTAAGTTTTCCATCAGTAAATGGTGGAGGGAACACAGGCAGGTCTGATGTAGATCGATTGGGGATCCTCCAAAGTAAGAGTTGTTTTTTTGATAGTAATCAGCCTGTGTCCTGAGCATAGTTCCATTGCTGTTCATCATCACCACCCAAATTTTTATTGAAGCTTTATTGTACAGGGAGGGTGAGTTGACTTTGAGGTCAAACACTGGCTCGTCTCACTCTGCCAAGTTTCGTTCCAAGGGGGGAAAGGAGTAGGTGTAATAGTAGGAGTGGTTTTTGGCGTCGGCACATAGGGAGGCCTCCCGGCAGGGGAATTTTTCCCGCCCCTGTAAAGCATTACGTACGGTCAATCGCGGAAAAGATTTACTGCAGTATTAAGCAACGTGGGGTTATTTGGGTCAGGTTTAAGTGTTAAAGGTTCGTACCTTTTTTCTTTTGCGTGGTGGACAGCGTAAGGGAAGGAAGCCTGGCAGAGAGACGACTCAGATAGCTCAGACCACTATAAAGATGCACCCAGTTTGGGTATATTTGCTTCATTTTCCACCTAGTAGTGATGATGAACGCAGTGACCACTGTGAAAACCTAATAGAAGTGTCAAGTTTACCAGGTATAACAATAATGATAAATTTGCTCCTTCTGAGCTACGTGCTATTGACATACGTGAGGTTGAACACCTGAATCCAAACCCTGGAGAAACTGTCTGAACACGTGCTGGTATCTGTGTTTTTTAAAAGATGATAAATGTTTCTCATTTAATTTTGTCACTTGGATGAAGAAAATCTTGAACTTTATAGTATTTAATTCTTTGTATTGTCTTTTATTTAGTGCTCATTTAGCAGTAATTTAGTGTCATTAACAGGATTCAATTGGCCAGAACTTCTCCATTATATAGTGAATAAGGTCAAACTGAGTCGACTCATATGACATAAGATGTCATACTAATATGACATAGTGCTGTTGTAAGTAGTTATTGTTCATTTAGACTGTTGCTGACTCTGTCTTAAAGCTGCATTTTTACCAAGTGACTGATTTTATGAATGAATTTCAAATCTGTGTTGGCATCTGAATTATGTGTATGTTTAACAGAAGAAACCATAGAAAATTATTGTTTTAACTTTAGGTTCTTATGATATGGGATATTCTGATGATTCCAAGGTTACCATTCTCAGTTTGTACTGTGAGGTCGGTATTAGCTGTTATTGTGCTCTGTCCTGATTGTTAGCTGATGCTCTGTGCCATTTCCAGTCTCTGGTCAGTCTGTGTTGAACTGCGAAGTATGTTTATGATATAACTGAATGTGATGTAATTAGAAACCCAAAGCAATTTCTTCATATTTTATTGAATTTTATTTAAATGATACACACAGACACACACTACAATTGACATTCTTCCATCCTTTATCCTCCCTAACTCCTCTTAAGATCTCCTACTCATTTTTATCTCTTTTCCTCCCTTTCCTAACCCCTCTGTGCCCCCATCCCCATCTATCCATCCTTTCTGTATCCTTCCTCTACCCTCCCTTCCTTCTTTCCTTCCTACAATGATTTTCCATACTAGCCCATTTTTACCATTCATCTCCCCTCTGTGAATTGGACCCTTTACTGTCCATCCTATGCTCACTCTGTTCTTCTTCTCCCACCCTGTCTTTTATCATTCTTTCATTTACAAAGGTCATGAATATATTTTGGTTTCTGCTTTACATTAACAGTACAGACAATGAATGGGACAGCACAGCGCACCGCACCACTTTCACAATTTCCCGCAGGGGAATTGTCTGGTTTTTAAATCATTTGTTTTGTTTGTGTCTGTCTGATGCAGCCACACCTTGTGAAATACAAAAAAGATTTTTCTGCAAATATTTCATAATGTTTGAGATTGTGTAAAATTTTAAGGGTATCCGAAAACTTTTTTCCACCACTCTACATATTTACAGATACAGATGTCAGCGGCATTGCTCTTCTCGTATAGCAAAAAAGCATATCCAAAACCTAAAGCTAACTGCATGGCTGCCAAATAAAATTAATTACAACCTTTACTTAGGTCTTATCAAACACAGAAATGACTGGTTTAATAGTGAGTTTATTTGAGTTTAATGAGTTTATTTGTTTGTTTGTTTGTTTGTTTATTTGTTTGTTTATTTTACTAAAATGATGAAAATGCTAATTTTTAAATCTGACAGAGTTTGTGATGTATTCAGGTTGAATGCCGATGATATTGCATATTTTTCAGTAGCAGTCAGTGTTATCATAGGATGAATGCTTTGACCCCTAATTGGTTATTTTAGAGTTCCAACACATCATATTTTTTTTATTAAGACAGATTATAAAGTAAGCCAAAAAGTCTGTCTTCCTGGAGAATTTTGCTCTAATTCAGTTTAACTGGTGGTGCATATTTTCTTTATCGCCTTCTGTCTATATATGGTACATGATCAAAGTCATTTTTCTGGCGAGGCTGTAATTTTTCCCTCTATTCGTACTCTCTGTGTCGCTCTCTGGCTTCCTGCAGCTCTGCCCATCACTCTTTACTATTTCAGTCCCTCTTCCCATATCTCTCCCTCTCCCTCTCATTTCTCCATCCATCCATGTCTCTGCTAGCCTCTCCATCATGTCACCAGTCTATTCTTTCTTTCCTACCTCTAACTTTCCATCTTTCTTTCCTTCCATCTGCTCTCTTCACCCCACCCCATCCCATCCCATCCCTTCTCGGCTGCTGACGTTTGCAGTAGCGGTGGACCGCGGCCAAGATCTGCCTTAAATCAAACCCATTGCTAATGAAATGCACGCACACACACACACTCACGAACATATGTGAGCTGAGGTATGTGGCAGGCATCCTCTGAAAAACACCAATATTCTTAACAAGCACACATCTACATGCATATAAAAAAATACATGCACACAAACGATTTGTCACCCACTTCTACATCATATAATTACTGATGAAAGAAAAAAGTGATTCTGCATCTCTGACAATTCAGTGCTTCATATTTGATGAAGGCTCCTGGTGAGAAGCAGCAATATTTTCTTTGCCGAGTTCACACAGTGAAATGTGCCCTATTTTAATGTGCCAGTTCTGTAGCAATGTCAGGACAACTCCTAAAGCCCCCTTAGTTCAGGTAAACTTGTCTCTTTGTTAGAATCTCCCTTGAGAAAACTCTTTGCTGGGAACTTCAGATTACACAAAATATCTTTTATTCCTAAATCTAATGTAGCCCAATGTGTATAGCACATTGGTAGATTTCTGTCTCCAAATATAGACATCATGCCATAACAACATAGTTTACCAAAATAGTCTCACAGTAGAGGGATTCAGCTCACCTACCATTTTTTCATAAAATCTGGAAACTGTCCAGTTGGTTGGCTCAGGCTTCAATACTGTATTCAGAAGATAGCCGTCTGTTCCATATTATATTTTTTCCTCACACATCCCCTCCCCTGAGCGCTACAATCTGTGTTACCTGACCCATATTTTATAATATAACCAACTGAAAAAACATCACTGCTTATTTTTGGCTTAATTACAATGATTTATCCAGAAAAACATCAGCCACAAGTGTGCAGTGACTCTATTTATATATCTTTTAGTGAGGCACCTTACCACCTGATTTTCAGCTGATTCTCACACACCTTTAGAGGGCATACTTGGTCACTTTAAAAGTCTACTTAATCAGGGCTGTGCTCCTTCAAGTGAGACCTACAGATCACATTTCAGTGACATGGAGTGACATGACCTGGCAGAGCCCCTCTGCAGCTCCTCCACTTCCATTTCCTCCTCCTCGTTTGGCTGCTGCCGGCTGCCAGAAAACTCACAACACTGCCAGTAATCCTCTGCGATGGCTGACAGCACAGCAGTCACTATATCACACGATGGAATTGACGTTTTATAGGCCTACTGTGGACTGCTATCAGCCTAAGGGAGGGAAACACATGAGCGAGGGATGAAGTATAAATCAGGACTGAAATGCGGTTGCTGTAAAACGCCGCTGCACCACGTAGAGAGGAGGATGCCTGTAGGTTTTGCCTTTGCCAAACAAACATTCCCCAGTCATGTGGAGGAGTGTTTGGATTTACTGCCGAAGTGTTGTGTTGAGGCCACTAACATTGCACCACCTCACCATGCAATGCAACAGTGCGCTTGAGTTAAACTAATTTGAACCAAACCCAGGATTTAGTGCAAATCACCAGATAAGTGCACTTGTTTCCCTTTACCTCTTTTCCCTCCCTAATCATTTAATCCTGCTTAAGATAAAACAGACTTTCTTTCCTCCTTCCTTCCAGGCAAACTGCTGGTACAGCTCAGTTCACCGCTACACCAGAGTACGTGGGAGAGAAAAAGAAGACAGAAACACTGTATGACCCTCCAATTATTCCTGAAGAGCTCGGTTTCAACCTCTCTTTAGCATCGTTACGCATCAGCACAGAAACAGCATGACAGCTAGTTCTCACTTTTGGCTTTTGGAGAAAGCCACTGAAAATATCCTGAAAAAGGTTGGAAGGCAGACATGGCAAGGTTCATCACTTGTGATGATAAATAAAGTAAAGGTAATTTGTGGTAGACAGAATTATACCCTACACCTGTGTGCATGCGTTAATGTGCCTAGATAGTTGGCAACAGATGACTCTGGTATTTAACCCGAGGGCAAGCTGTCGACTCATAAACCAAACGTTGTATAGACAGTAATTATGTGGCATCAGTGATGAAAGATGAATGTTTGCTGTACATTAGCTGCTTTGATAACAGTAGTTATTTGACTTGAAATTATTCACTGAGAGAAAAGGGATTTGAGTCTGATAACTACAAGGGACTAAATTTCTTCAATGTACTCTGGAGAAGGTACAGTGGGGTCCAGAATCTGAGACCACTTTCCCACTGTTCCCCCTGTTAGTGCCTAAATGCACAGGAAGTCTTTTATTTTGATGCAGTGGCTGCATGTCAAGAAGGCAGAGCAGAGAAAGGTTATCTGTTAAGTAAATGAAAAACTGTTTGTGGAACTCAAAATTTCTAACATTTTCACGATGTGAAGTCACACCACCAACAAAATCTTATTTTACTAAACTTGTTGATCTTGCAGTTATATATATTTGGATATTTTGGGGGGTGTTCATTTAAAATTTGAGAATCAGGTTTCTATGCCAGTATATATTGAAAGTCTTTATTTACTGTACTTTATAATACTATGTAAAGAGAGGAGAGTGGAGCCAGCTACCAATGTAGTATGTTGGGTGGTGAATGATTCTGCTAGTTACATTAATGAAGCCCAGTCAGTCTGTCTAATTTGAAGTGGGTGTTTCCTTCAGGAGGCCAAAATCTTCACCTACATAGCTGGTTTTGAGAGTGGAAATCTTTTTTTCTGCATTTTTTGTCGCGCTGTCTTCCTCTGTCTCTCTCTCTCTCTCTCTTTTTCTGATCTGTAATGTTGGTGCGGTGTAGTCTTGTGTTTACACGCTGCTGGTGCTCAGTGGGATTTTTTTCTACAAATCATGGTCCATGCAGCTGACTCAGACACCACAGTGTGCTGGGCTCAGTCCATGTGTGCTCAACTGTATGAGACAGAGGGAGAGAGAGAGAGAGAGAGAGAGAGAGACAAACATTGAGTGACAGAAGTAACCCCCCCCACCCCCTTAATTCTCTGGCTAACCTAGCTTCAGCTCTGATGTTCTTATGCAACACCACCCACTGAGGACCCATCAGCACCTCCCACACACACAACCAGCCTACACACAAGGAGTAGCCTTAAGCATCTTTGTTCTGTGTGGGAGACGAGTGACATCATTTAGTCCACCTGTGTTGTGTGTACAAAACAAACACTGCAGCATAAATACAGTGTTGTCTCAATCAGGGATGGTAATCTACTCAACAAGCCCTCCAACCTAAACAGCCACATATCATCTCACTGTCTAGAGGTAACAAAACCCGGCTGCCAGCACACTTAATACTCACTAATTAGCATGTTAAATCTTGTTTGTGTCATTTGTTTAAAAAAAAAAAAATTAAAAAATAACAATATGCTTCTTTAGGAATCCACTGGAATAATAATCTTTAGGAATCCACTGGAATTTAGCAGCATATAATAAAATGCACAGAGCTCCCCTCAAGCACACAAGGACAATCTATAATACTGAAACATATGACCACAAACAAACCTCTCATTTACATAACCCTCCTTTCAAAGTACAAAGTATTAAGACATGACCGTAGTTGTATTATGTATGAGAATCAACAACTTCTCTGTAATGTAATGTGTTACTGAGTCTTTTGTTGTCACAGTGCTGCCATTGCTTTGAGGGTATTGTGTTAATCGGATCATAATGATTGGTGAAAGTTGTGACGTGTATGTGTGTGGGAGAGAGAGCCTGCAGCACAGTGCCATGTACTGAGAGCAAAACAGCACAAAGATATCTCTGACAACTATTGTTCTTGTTTCCCCAATTGATCCACGCATCAGCAACAAAGTCATTAACGTGATAATATAAGCTATGTGTGTGTTTAAGCGTTTGATAAAGTGCTATGGGTCTTTGAACTTGGTGATGAGGTGAGAGGCGATTGGTTCCTCCACAGCCCCGGATCCCATATGTGTCAGTGTTTATTGCTGAGAGCATATGAATTTGCATCACCAGTCACCCACACAGAGTGATTAATTCAGCCATTATTTCGGATGCGTCCTCTGCCCAAACTGGATTCAGCAGCAAGTTAACAGGCTCCAGCGATTCCTTCTCTCTATTTATTTGTGTCATATGGTATTGTGGCATGTGACAAATGATGAAGCCCTTGTAAACCACCCTGGATGATACCTGACAGTTTTAGTTAGTTTCATAAGCAAGCATGCCTCACACAACAACACAACAATACACAATGCAATGAATTATGTTTGAAGCAATTAAACATATCTTCTTTTAATTTCTTTTTTTATATGTTCGCCAGTAATAACTTGACCTGTCTTGACTGCAATTGTCCTGATGACTGTATATTCACATACATTTGGTTTTTAGAAATAGATTAGGTTTTATCCTCGGATGTAAGAAATAATATTTTGTGACCAATCCACCATATTCTGTGTAAGAACAATATAAAAGGATTGCAAACTAACAGCTAAAAGAATTGAAAACTATAAATAGTCTTCATGGGGAGCTGACTTTTCCTCTCGAAAGTCACTTTAAGAATTATTTTCTGAGTACTGATCCACATAAAAGCTAGAAATAATTGTACTCTCTTTCATAATAGTGAACACAATAAAATTGAGAGGGCTGGTGGAGGAATCTCTATCATAACCACCATGTCTGTCTTCATTATAGGCTCTCTGTGCAGTGCTGTTGGTTGACAGGTGTGTGCTACATTCCCGAGATCTTTGCACAAACTGGGAAAGATCTACTGTGAGGACACTTGGGGAGGCTCAGTGGATACAATCAAATTTTTAGATCTCGTCTAAGCTGGAAAGTAGATAGATATTTTCACCTGACATGCAGACCAAGGTCTGTTAAGTCCATTATAACTGAGTGTCTGACGCAAAGGCAAAAACTGAGGGACAACACATCAGTTTTCAAAGACAGGAAGGAAGACAGCCTCTTTTATTTTCCAGTGGATGGCAGCCAAAACATCTGCTTGACAGTGGTGGTGAACTTGGAGACCAGCTGCAGGCAGTGAAAAGCAAAAGTGTTATGAGTCCAGTGGAAAAAAAAAAGGTCAGGCATATTTTGTTTTGGACATTCATCTCAAACATTCATACTGTTTAGTGCTCTTATATGTCTATATGATGTTGGATGTCAGCCTCTTCGGGGAGCTGTGTTAACCACTGATCTCTCCAGATCTCACTTTGAGGTTAAGCAGTGCAAACATCAGAGCTGTGGGAAGTAACACGCTCAGGTAAAACAGAAATGTAAATGAACTAGACGTGGAGGTTATACTGTTAATGTAACATGTTTTACATTTATCAACGCAAACAACATGTCTAATTGTTGTATAAATACATGTAAATAAAAACAGTTTCCATTTGCATAGAGGCACAGACATGCCCCAACACGCTATGTGAAGATAAGATTGGCAGCACTGAACAACACTTAAAGTGAGACTATTTAACCTTAAAGGCACCTTTGCTTTATTCAGTATACTAAAAGGCTTTGTTGATCTGGTATGACACTTCATCTTCAAAGGTAAAATAGCAGAAATCTTGGTGAAAATGTCTCAATCTCTTGTTTTTCTCTTGGTGTTTATGTAGGTACAAGTCGGAGAAAGTGAAACGGGGAAGTGTGTGTTCAGGCCTGCACGTGAGTGTCCCAGGCAGCCTTATTAGTGGGATGGTTTAAATTCCAGAGTCCTTAAGTCAGTCAGCGCTCCTCCAGCTGTGGAGACATTTCCTGGCGATGCCTGAACAGGTTCACTCAGACAACAGAGACCCAATAATCTCAGCTCTCAACTGCTGTCAAATGAAAACACTTCTCCTTAGAAACCGTTACATTCTTTAGTTATTACTTGCAATCACATGTGCTATTTGCCACTCTAATAATCATAACTTCACTTCTTTTTCTGCAGCTCTAAACACACACTCACTTTTTTTTCCTCTGCATTTCTCAAGGGCACACATCTGACACAGAAGTGTTCATTTACGATTGCTGTCCTGCACCGCTGCCAGTAAATGATACAGAGATGGCTTTATCGCTGCATGTTTTCCCTCCCTGTCCCACTGATCCATATGAGAGTGCACTGTGCTTTTTATCACAACAATGCCATCCTCTCACATTTTAAAGAGACAAGGAAGGAAGAAAGTGTACGTCTCATGACTTGAAGTTAGAATTCAGAAGCTGCATGGCCAGACTTCAGCAGGGTTTCTTTCTCTTTAATATGTTATTCATGAAAGTGTTCAAAGCATTCTGAGGAATAAATCAGGTAAATCCAGCCTGACTCTAAGTAGACAGAAAAGGTGTTTTGAAAGCAATAGCATTTTTTTTCTTAGCAACAGAGAAGACTTTGCAGTGATGTGCCGGCTACAGATAATATGGATTAAGTGGCTGCGGAGAGAAACTTTCATATTAATATGCTTCTCGAAAGGACTGTGGTCTCTACTGGCTTTTTTGGATATGCAGAAGTCACACTCTTGTATTTTTTTCTGTTTGTTGTACATTGTGAGTGCACAGTTTTCATCCCCAGTCTCTCCCAGCATGCCCTGGCACCTCTCCTCTCTCTCCTGCTTACAAATCAGCCTCTTCTGGGCATGAAGCCTCTCTGAGACACTAGAAGATTCCTTTGTTGCTATAGTGTTCTCCCTCTCTTTCTTTCTGGCTCGAACACACAGTAGGAAGTGATGAATAGCAGGTATCCACCCCCATACCTTCCCTTACTCTCGACTCCCCAGCAGTGCCACAGATCTGCAGATTGCACAACATGGATTGATGTCCACTTTACAAGCCGAGTCACATTCATGTTGTTTGGACAATGTTGAAAACAGCTGAATTCGACACGAAAGTCGGGAGTAAGGGGCTTATCTTTAAGACACAACTGGAAATTTTATTCTAAATGCAGTACATTTAAAAATGTGACTTGCTGTAACAGATATCTGACCTCTCCATCTTATCAAATCATGCAACAGTAAAGAGATGTGATGAGAACTGAATCCAGACAAAACAACAACAACATATCAGATGTGAGATAAATCTTCATTTATACCTGACAAGGCAGAACATGTGGACTTAGAAAGCCCTTGTTGATTTACCCAGTGGCAAGGATTAAACTTTGGTTAGTTAGATTCCTGTCTCCACCCTTCTGCTATAAAGTATCATGGGGGACCCGGTAGAAGGTACAGGAGTGGTGTGATAGACTACACTGGAAACCAAAGTACATCAACACCACCCCCCACCAGCCAGAGAGGGGTGGGGAGGGAGGGGAGGCCCAGGACTCTGTGTTTGTTTTTAGCTTCCTTCTGCAGATAAGAGCAGCTGCAGTTTAAAGGGTTGGGCGCACGAGTGTCTGCTGAGGATATCAGTATACAAAGCAAACCGGACAACTCCCACTATGCATCAAAAATTCTAAATACAGTTTACATTGTGTGTGCAACAGCGTGTACAAAGGAACACAGGAAAGTCTTGACAGGAATCACCAGACATGCAGGAGATCTATCAAGATCCACAATGCTAAATATGCATCTACTAGATACCACCTTGTCAAACTTAAGCCTTAGCTCTGTTTGCATTTGCACAAGCCACTTTGTAGCTTCAGGGTTTATTAGTACAGCACTGCCTCAAGAGTATATTGAATGTAAACTGTTTCTTGTCTGCCTATCAGCAACAGCTCATGTGTTCCAAATGGGTGTGTGAGCAACTGTTTAAAGCAACTGTGTCAATACCCTTGATAGTCACTTAAGCTTCAACTGTGAGACCAGTCGACAAATGCTATCGTTCTCCTTAATGTGTGCTCAAGGCAAGATGTTTAAGACATCTAATCTCTCATATTTGATGCAAACCTCTGAAACATATTTTGCTTTTTTTGCCTACTCCAAATTGGGGCACAGACAGATTCTTCTACGTTGGGTTGAGATCCTTTACTTTCCTCTGTGAGATACAGATAAGGTGTGGAGAAGTAATGTTCAGAGGAAAGCTCAATTCCTTCCAGCTTATCATTGTTCAATCAGCTCCAGCATGTTTCCAGAAATAGATGGGGTGAGGGGATGGACTAAGGCAAGGGACTGAAAAGCCATTAACCGTTTTTTTGCTGAGGAGGGTGACATTACCATACGGCCTTGTCGGCTGACTGGGACCACAAGCTGAGCTGAGCACCACCTGTTTTTATGACAGGCAGAGGGGGTTCTGGGCTGAGGGGTGGGCTTGGCACAGGATTAGTATCAATAATGGTGCTGGCAGTGTTTCACTCTCACTCTTTCTCTCTCCCATTCCCCCTTCTTTTCATCAAGCCTCTGTGTCTCTTTGCCATCCTGATCCCACTCTCAGTCTCATCTTACTTTGATTTTCTCCTCACTGGTATGCTTAGTGCTGCATTTTTATGGCATTCACGTCCTCAACATCACACTTTCTCTCTCTTTCTGTCGTTTGCCACTACCTCCCTTTTTTTCCTCTATTGTCCTTCAGTCACCTGGGGATGTAGGCAGCGTTGGGAAGTAACAAAATATATGACTTCGTAACTGTTATTGCCTTTAAAATCAAATAAAGTTTAGACAGTGAATGTCATATTTGCATGTTGCAGGTAACAGTCAGGGAGGTGTGTGTATGGTAAGAAATATCTTCAAGGCAAATTGGTGGGGTCTCCTGTGGTTAAAGGAGACAACAAGTACTTAATTTTAAAAATGAAATGTAATTTATTACTGACTTTATTCCTGACGTAACCTGCCCAGTCACAAATGATTTGTTGGATTTTAAGAAATTACTTGAGAATAACATAACACTTTTTAATATACCAGTCCCTATAATTACAATTGAATTTAAATGAATAGAGGACAAAAAACACTCCAGTGGTGATAGTAATACCTGGAATTTATAGTAAATGCTCCTTTTCATTTACAAATACAGGACATCACTTGTCTTAACCTTGTAAGTTGTATTGATTCTCAGCCCTTGCAGAATAGCACAACTTGGAGAAAGAGAGAGCTGATGTCCATGTCTGCTCTGCCTTCTCCTACACAACCTTGGATAGTCACTACTGAGTTGTGATCTACAGAAAACCATCAATAAAACGAACGTGCTGGGCAGAACAAATGTGCAAAAAAGAAATCATAATCCTTCAAAGGCGTTTTCAGAATTTCCAGTTCCACACAAACATCCACCCGGATGATTGTACATGCACACAAACACAGCGTAGATAAACAAATACACCCCCACTAAGACTCTGTAACACTCACAGTATCAGCAGCTGAGATAAACCCACACACCCGCAAGCCCAAAGTGTATCAGGGGACACGCAGACAGACAAGCGATGATGAGCCAGCCCCAGAGGGACCATGATATGCCAGCAGGGTCAGGGCGATTTTAGTCAGCCAGGGCTGCCATGATACAGTCCAACAACCTCTCATCAGAAGCAACAGCAGTAACACCACAGAGGTCTCAACTTCAGTACTGGGAGCTCAGGAACTGGGCTTTTTAACTCTGATACAGCACAGTGAGGTTTTTGCTGAAATCATAGACTGATTGTTAGAAAAACTATGATTTACCTTCAACGTTAAAAATCAGACTCAGATCCTCAACTGCGACAGTTATGTCTGCTACCAAAACCCAGTTCTTGGAAAAATGCTAAATGTTACTTTGTGTTAACACGTAATGAGGAAAAGTCAAGAGAGTTTCTCTGGAATAGCAAAGTTGAAATAAATGATTCAGAAGATGGCTTCAGAGTATGAACCTGTTCGGATTAGCGATTCTATTATTTTCCAAGCCCAGTGTATTAAATTTCTCTGTTTAGATGCGCATGTTTGGGTCTCATTCTACGCTCCATGAAAATAACAGCCAGTTATCCATTAACAGGCCATATCCTTGGGGACACTGGGTGAAATGTAACCGACCAGCTTGGCATTCAACTGCACACTCCTGTTTTCCAATGCTGCATGATGTGTTTTAGTATAACAGTTAATAGTGATTCTGCCTTCTCCCTGGAGGGCGGGGGAGGTTATTCTGGTCTCCTCTTGACAGGGAGGTCAGAGTGGAGCGGAACAGCACCCTAGAGCTGGTAGGGATTCAGTACCTTGCACAGAAGCACTTCAGCGTTCTGATTTTCACCTGAGAGGATGTCTGGCTAACCTGTCACACCCACACAGTCTAAGGGGTTGATGATGGAGGGAGAGTTGCTACAACCAGTTTTTTTGGTTTGGTTTTTCACATGCTCCATGAAACATGATGGCACTTCATAGGTACAGTATTAGATATATGTTTTCATCAGACTAGGGTCATCTATAAATGCTTCTACCTGCAGAACAAGGTTTCCGCCAGTGTCGTGTAGTTTGTGCCACTGAAATGTGTTTGACGGTTTAACAGGCTGTTTGCTAACAGCCATGTCATACATATGAGGACAGGCTTTAGTTCAGGGGGTTATCAGGCTTGACACTGTCAGGCTCCCAGTATCCATATGTGTAATGACACTAGGCCCAAGGACAACTGTTAACCAACACAGCCTGCATGGTGTGAACAAATGTTGCTGACAGCTTGTGGTGACATTTGTGTACTAATATATCAGGGTTCATGGCAGAGGATATGAAATGTGTTGCAGTATATATTATCTAATGTAGCATTAGCTCCTGTTACGATTCACTAATGTAACTAAAGCTGCAATCTCACAGCTCAAAACATTATTCCTAGTGTAAGTGAACTGTCAGAGTGTTTGCTAACCAGTGGATGAAAATGGATGTGGGCAAATTTAGGAAAAACCTCATTCTTCGGACTTCAGGACAGAATATTGTATTTGCCCAGACATGTTGGAAACACCTAAAATATTCTGCATGATGTCCTTCAAGGCCTATAACTACCACCTCCACCACAACAACCAATGACAAATTGAACAAGTGTAATTATTTTCAAACTTTTTAATACAAACTTAATAAACTATCAGTCCCTCTTAACATGTAAGACACTGACTCCGAATACTTTGTTATACCGTTTGTTTTATCAAGTATTGCACAATGTAGGTACAAAATTAATATACGATTACATTTTGTCCATAATATAGCAAAAATCTTTAAACTCTTAACAGAAAATACAACTCTTATGTTTTTCAAAAAAGCAAATATTCTTAAATCCCACCACTACGGAATATTCTGTACACAATCTTTAGAATAGTCAATGTTTTTTTTTTTTAAGATGGATTCATTTTATAATTTCAATAAAAAAAGAAAACATAAAGTTGCTGCAGCCATCACAGATCACTGGAGTAGTAAAAAGATATAAATGCAATACCATGTCGTAGAAACAATAGATACTCTGATATTTTACAAACTCTGTACTAAATTAAATTATACAATTAGAAAAAAGACCAGAAAATCCCACTTATTTGTGCCAATTTCTTGAAAAATTGGCGGTGTCCAGTTATGTTTAAATACTGAAAGAGGCCATGACTTGTGGTGGTGGTTTTTTTTTTTGTCTTTTTTTATATCTTAAAACAGTCACATAAAAAAAATAATATTTTGTGCTTGGTTGGCAAAAGAAATGACAATGATGCATGTTGAAGTTTAGGTAACCAAGCTTGGACATCTTGTACTACAAGCTTCATCATTTGAAAAAAAAAAAAAATAAAATAAAATAAAAGGTATAACTCAAGGGGGCAAAATAATTCACCCTCGGGCTCATGCTCTTAGACTTGTAACACAGATCTTACAGTTGACAAGTCACTTTTTCCTTTTATCCTTGACATTCTGTTCTTGTTTACACTTTTTTTGTTTGTTTTCAAAATGTGCATTTGTGTTTGTTTCCCCCCATCACATTATCTCTGGTCATTTCTGTGTGAAGTAGTAGCTTAGGTAGTACCTTTACATGTACTAGTTGGCCATAACTGGCTGGAATTGCTGGTTAGAATACTGCATGTTGTTCAAGCTGAAATTCAAGCCATCCATAAGGGACTTGTCGTTAAGGCCACCATAGGCCGCAAACATGTCGAAGGCATTGCTGTACTGCAGCGGGCTGAGGCTGAGCGAGCTGTCCCCGGGAAAGAGAGCACTCTGGCTGCCCTGGCCCTGCAGGCTGGGGAACACAAACTCCTTGGCATTGGGGGACAGGGCCGAGGGCTTCTGGTGCTGCTGCTGCACTCCGAGGCCTAACCCGTACAGAGAGTGCATGGAGGTGGAGATGGCTTTCTGTTTCAGGAGACTGTTCACATTCAGGCCCAGGTTGGTGGGAGAGGCGCGTGCCACCTTGTTCGCAGCACCACTGCCGCCATTGTTGTTGCGTCCACTGCTCTTCATCTTAGTGGAGCCAAACTTGGTGGCAGCGAAAGTGGCTGTTGTGAAGGTTAAAGGCTGCGTGGAGCGGGGCATAAATGTAGGGCTGACCGCCGCTGAGTGGCCAAAAGGAGGAGAGGGTGAGCTGGAGCCCGGAGAGGTGCCATTCACAGGTTCATTGATGGGCATGAAGACCTGTGCATCAGGATTGAAACTGTTCTTGATCTCCTTGTCCAGATCAAGCCCTCCACTGCTAGCTCCACTTTCATTGCTGTCATCGACATACAATACTTTGACGGGCCCTTTCTCCCCGATCTGATAGGACACCTCGAAGGGGTCAATCCACACGCTGAGGTCCTGGGGCAGGTTGTTGCGGACATCCTCAATGTCCAGCCCGCTCTCTTTGGCTGCCTTCTCCACCACAGGGTCCACCTTCTCTCCCACGTGAATGCATCTGAATCCTGAGCCCTTGTATGGCTTGTCAGGGTACCAGTGTCCCTCGTATTTCTGCTTCAGCTGGCGCTCCAGCTCCTCGCCGAAAATGTTGACCCGCCGCCTCGGCAGCTTGTTATACAGGTATGAGATGATGAAGTTGAGAGCTACTTGGATTTCAAGCTGCATAGCTAACTGCTGAAGTTTACCAGGTGTGTGAAGAATAGGTGTGTCTGACCTTGAACGTGTCCACTGGGTCTGCTTTGTTTATCCGTGGTTGGCAACACAGATGCTTTCCAGGCAGGATGGCAAAAGCAACCAGAGCTTGGATAAAACAGGTTCAAAAGCAAAAGTGCTGGTTTTGTAGAAGTGGTGTCCTTCCACAGGGTGTGATAATTTTTTTCCTGCAACAATTGGGAGAGGAAAAAATAAACTTCTTATTCATTCATTTCAAAATGTTTACATAAATTCATCAGTAAATGTAAATATTTTTAAGAGGATTGTGTTGAATATTCACTACAGATCTCCTAAGGTTGTCTGATCTTTTTTAGATACTTGAGGCAACTACTGAAGACTTTTTTAAGGGGAATACAAGTAAGTGCACTTCAATTATTAGGTGTCTGTCTGAAGTGCCAGTGCATGCTGCAGTTTTGACTACTGTGAGCTCAGATATAAAAGCTGAGTCTCATAGCAACAATCAGATAGGAGAGAACGGGCAGCTGTTGAAGAAAAAAAATATAAATACAGAGCCAGCTGATCTGTGATCAAACCTTATTTCTTGCTCATCTGGCACTGAGCTATGCCTACATTGTTTATCTGTGGGAAAAGTAGGTATTGTACACATTAACCTCTTACTGGGACTCGGAATCCTGTTACATAATAGACTATTGGATAGCATCCGTACAGCAGGAGACGGGAACACTAATGCGAGGTTGTTGCATTTAATTAACGAAAACGGTCAACCAAACCGAGGACGTGCCCTGTCAGTAATGCCTAATGGAAAATAAGTTGGCGTGGAAATGATTTTGGGTGGATTTCAAAGCTGACAACCGTGTCACTGGGGCTGGTTATATGCGCGCAGCACCGCCGATTAGTCGGATCGCTTCCTACACTAAAAACAATGTCGAAAGGAGACTTAACCCACTACGGCTACACCCATATGTTTGGCAATTTAGCACAGAGAAAGGGAAATGCTCGACGAAAATGGAAACGGCACAAACTGTAAAAACCAAATTCAGAGAAATAGGCTGTGCTACAATAATCCTCGCTATCTAGAAAGGCTGAGCCGAAGGACACAGAGAGTGAACTAGGCTTGGCTCTTTAAAATACCTAAAAGTTGACTATTATTATTATTATTATTATTATTATTATTATTATTATTATTACTATTATTGTTATTTACATCCGATGTGGACAAAAAAGGATACACGGGAAATTAACTGCAACATTTATCGCCTCCCTCATGAAACTGCCCTCGAAACAGTAGCCCACAGAGGATTCCTGACAGTTGCGAAATGGCCACAGGTCTTAATTCATCGTACCGGTTTTATAGGTTAAGAGATATTATATTATAATTTGACTGAAACTGCAGGACTGTGATGGTGATAACAGACTGTACTGACACGAATGGAAATTAAAAGATATAATAAAGTAAGATACGATAGGCAACACTGTAAACGAGCACAGCAGACCGACTTCGAGTCATTGTGGGAAAAAACGACACAATACACACTTTTATCGCACGCAAGCGCCTGCATACACATTCGCTCTCTATCACACACACACACACACACACACACACACACACACACACATACATACACACCCCTCCCTAACTTAGTGGACTGACGCAGCAAATCAGCTTAGTAAGTATGAATAGAGCTACAGTACGACAGCAAGCAAATTTAAGACAACAATATTACACACACCACAAGTAATAGAAACGAGTCAGCCGGAAAAATACTTACTTTTTTGTAAAAAATAAAGATTCTCAGTAGTTCTGAAGTACCGTTAGTTAGTGCAAATAGAAAAAAAAGTATAAATACTTTCTTCACATAGAATATATTATCAACAATACAAAAAAGTATTCCAGTACATATAGATTTCGGAGGATTGGCGTTTACGGTTTGCTTCGGTTTTCTGTTTTTTAAGGTTATTTAGCGTTTTTTTCCTCTTTCAGCAGGCTTGCAGAGTAGCTCCCTCCTACTCGGGAGTTTTGCAACTTCGTCCCCCTTCTGGTCCAGCGTTGCCTTTATTTATAGCTTTCCTCCGCCATGGGCACGAGTTAGGCGGTGATGCGGTTTCAGAGGTCAAAACAATACAAGCGGCTGCGATTGGTCCAAAGTGCGAGTCCCGCCCTCGAAGTGCAGCCCGAGTCGTGCTCTCATTGGCTGATGTGCTGCGTCAGTCAGAGACATATGATTCTGTGAAATGGGAGAGACGCCTATGATGAGCGTTTGCGTCAGAGACAACCTAGGTCTGTGCTGACAGCAAAAGGCAAAAGTAATTAATGTTAAGTCAGAAACGATATTACATAAAGAGATATCCTGCCTTTGTTTCAGTTGACTTGAAACAAACACTTATATCGATGTGAGAATGTTGGATTATATATGTTTTACTGGCTAAAATGCTTCCCTATTGTCCTGGGACCATATAGGCTGGTGTTACCATCGTTATCAGGCTATATTAGAGACAGGGTGACATTAATTGACACACTCGAGCGCTGTACGCCTGACTGGCTTGTCTTTTGTAATGCCTGTTCCATGTTTACACCACACAGCGTAGCACTAAAATGAGCCATTTATACTTTCGTCTAATCTAGTCTCTCCTTTGTCGCACATTATTCACACTGGACCATAGTTTTACGTGACCTGCCACGAAAAAACTGCAGGAGTTTTGATGAATATATACTGCCCGAGAGGAGATTCCCTACAGCGGAACAATACAGCTGGCAGCCGTGTGGGTGGTGCTGAATGCTATCTAGAAAACACAGGCGCTGATTGGTCTAAAACGGGGCAGGAGCCCTACGGTGAATGGTGTGTCCGTATCCAAGGTGCTGATGTAGGCTGCGCACGTCATTGCTCGGCTGAACGCACGCTGTTGCCAAATTTAAAGTGCACTAACACATAGGGTGTATGTTCATGATGGGAAGTCAGTGCTGCACAATGTCAGGTTGGATTTACATTAAAGTGTGCGTTGAAATGTGAATTTTAAAAAAAAGTCGTTTCTGCTATTTGAATTAAACCATTAACCACAATAATGAATGAAACAAACGGTCTCCTATTGATTAATGCTGTTGTTAAATGTCAGAGAGAAAAAGGTGAGTGTTATCCTAATTATTTTATTTGTTAGCAGAATCTATAAGGCTGGCATCATAGACAGATAGATAGACAGACAGACAGGCAGACAGACAGACAGACAGACAGACAGATAGATAGATAGATAGATAGAAGGAGCAGCCATTAGACCAAAACAAATGAGGTAGACAAGAAACAAATGCGGCCAAAACACGTGTAAGTAAAAAGAATTTATAAAAAAGAAATCTGAAATAGAATAAAATGAATAAAAACAAGAAAACAATAGAGAATAAAGTCTAAAAATAGGACATTTAAAAAATGAGAACAGAGACTAAAGATAGGAATAGATAATGCCACAGTGTCTTGTATCTGTCAGTGTGAGAGCTGTACTTTTGTCATCGCAGCAGCTGGTCTTGTAAAGGGAAAGGAGGGCTGTCGGTATGTGTAGGCCTGCGGACAGAGTGGACTTTTAGACATTCTTCATGCACTTAGGTTTGCCAAACAGAGTCATGTGCTCGTTATGAGCTGTAAATGTGAGCGAATGTGCTCCCATGCAAAGCGCTGTGGGGATCAAACACATGAGACAGACGACAGATCAAGCAGGGGCAGAATAGAGGAGAAATTTTTGACATTGCCCCGTGGATTCAGATTCACAGTTGAGCTTAGAGTGGAAGTGGGTGGGAGAGTGAGTCGGCTGCCAACAACACAGTGACTTCCACAGTCCTGGCAAGGCCTTGTGGGTTGTTTTTACTGTAAACAGCTCAGCGCAATCTAATGTCACATGTCCTCCAGGACCAAAGCCAAATAGACTTTCTCTGGTAGATGCTTTTTATGGTAGTTTATATAATGTACATGGTTGTGATGCTTTTCAGGAGTGTGTAAATTGTGTTTGTGCGCTTGCTTATGGTGTCTGCAGTCCTAACAAACAGTCGTCACCTGACAGAGCAAGGTCAGCAGCCATAATGAGGCATGTTAAGACTGCTATATTGTCTTAGGGTGTAATCCTCTAATGCATCCTCCACTCACTGCCACTTCTGTCACTTGTGCTTATGAAAGAGTGTAACACCCTAAGATCTCTAATCCACCCCCCATCGGCCTTCAATCGGAGCCTGTGCTTTGACTCTAGGAATGAGAATGTGGGTGGAGGGAAAAATTAAGTTAAATGAGTAATTTGCCAAATGCTGTTGTTCGTTTTCAGGTTTTACAAAAATCCAACCCATGAGGGCTTGGCTGAGCTGTTTTAAGGCTTGTTTACACTGAGCGAATACAACACCGACCTAGCAGGCTTTCACTGAGAAGGTGTAGGATATCCTGATATTTACAAACCATTTACATTTGTTATCCCAGTGAATTGAAGGTCACCTTCAAAAACAAAATTTGATTGCATAAGCTGCATTTGTCATAAGACCTGAACCTAACATCCCTGTAATAAAAACAAATTCGATCTCGCCCTGACAACAGAGGATAAGCAGAGTCTGTTCTCCTTCGCTGCTACCCTATGACATAAACATGCAGGCTCCTGTGATAGGACCATATACAGAATTATGCTCAGCAGCAGATGTGTGACGGAGCATAATAGACCGCTTCTGCTTTTCCCTGAACCAGTAGGAAAAAAGAGATATGTTGCAAGGAAAAATCCATTACAGTAATGTTTTGTGAGAGGAGGAATAGAAATCACAGCAGAGTTAAAGGCCAGTGATTAAAAGAATTATTTGCTGCATAGTGTTATACAGCAGCGGCACATAAACAAAAAGAAGGGCAAGTGACACACAAGTAGAGCAGGTTTCTCACACACTACCTCCTCCATGTCTGTCTCCCCTCCTCCCTGTCCTTTTATCCCCTTTTCGCCCCCTCGCCCTCCCTCTTTCCTGCTCAGGCAGAGAGAGCCTTTGACGTCACTGGTTGTTATTACTTAACACAACTCTGCAGAGCGCCCTGGGCACCTCGTAATAGACAGATGCTTTGCTCTCCCTTTGAAGAGTAAATGAGGTAGTGGGTGAGGCATGCAGCAAAGGAGACAGAGAAAAGGAGACGAATACTCTGGGTGCAACACCGGTGCTGAATTTAGGACTTTCACCGTATTTTGTTTTTCATCTGCCAGAATGAAGGGATTTATTCCAAACTGAAACAGTGATCATTTTAAAATAATATATTTCTAACAAGAAAGTAAAAGTACCTGCTCAGAAAAATTGGATTCTCTGCAGAGCCTTCAACAGAAAATTGTGTCATTAAAAAATTTCATTACAGAGAGCCCACATTTTAAGATATGGGGATCATCTAAGTGATGGGGTTTTTTTTTCAGATTTTCTCTTAAAATAGTTGATCTCTTTGATCCAATCTGTCCTGTGGACTGAGTAGGGATATAGATATTGATTCAGTGGAAAAACCGATAGACTGCAGTCAATTATCATAGCATGACAACACAACACAATACCTAGAATTCATCAGAATCACTTAGCCTTAGCATTAGCAGCACTGAAGCTTAAACAGCAGAAGATAGTCAGTATGCCTCAATGCCTATTAGAATTCATTCAGTATACATACTGAATATTGAATAGAAAAAATAATCTTTTCTGTGACTTTCAAAATAAGTCAATACCTTATTATTCTGTCTCTAATACATAAAATGTCCCCCTGATAGCAAATCTCTTTAGCTAAATTTCATGAGTGACTGAGTTTTTGCACCAGCGTTTCATGGTGTTACCAGGGAATGACAAATTGGACTTGTTCTTTACTCTGGGACAGTCTGTCAGCTGTGGCTGCCCATTAAACATCATGCTTCAGTGGCCTGCACTGAGTCACACAGCATGCGTATACACGGAGGATTTACATTTACATGGCAAAGTGTATGTAAATACAGAGGTTATGTTATCAGTTGTCACGACAGCAGCGTAAGTACTTTTTCTCCCGCACAGTCGCCTTCATAGCCCTGTGAGGCGGTTACATAATTCATCCAATGGCAGCCCACTGGGGCAACATCAATAGCTCTGTGCACAAGACTATCTTAATATAACCAGCTCTAAGCTGTGTAAAATGGCTCATTTTTGATCTACGGTCAGTTTCAGAAACATGAAATAAGAGAAACATTTTTTTTTTCTCCAAACATTCATCCTGTGCATTGCTGTGCTAATTCAGTGATCCATGCAAAAGAGTGATGCTATCTCTTGAAAGGCATTTTATATATAGTATAGTACTTTTTTTATAGTGTGGTACCCTTGTGAGCGTTGCGCTGAGCGCTGCTTCTGTGCATTGTTTCTCTCACTCTGACCTTGTAGTGTTGCTTAGGAAAGCCAGTGGCAGAATGCTTCAACTTTAACTTCCAGAAAGAAAAAACACAAGTCAGTGGCTAATGTCAGACACTCAGACATAGACACACACATGAAAGGGCCAGTAAAATGTACATTCTCATGAATGGGTTGTCACATGAGTTCTTTGGAAAGCTAATTCTCTTCATCTTGCATTTCACCCACCGTGCTGTGACTATATGATTTTAAAGGCAGAAAGAGGGAGGGAGGTAGTCAATGTAATAAGTCTGTATGTGCTCTGTGTGTGCTCAACTGAGTGCACACACACACATACACGTCCTCCTCACCCCCCAGGCCTCTTTACGCATAAACTGTCTCCAATGATGGAGCAACACCTCCTGTGCCTCAAGGACATGGAGAATCAATTTAGTAATGAGACGTGGATAGTTGATGGAAAGATAAGAGAAAGGTGCCGAGGTATTTTTGATTCATCTGTGGCAGTGACAGGGCACATCACTTTGTGTGGTTTAGTGCCTGACATTATGTTGATTGCTTCACATTTTTTATTCTACACTCTTCCCTCTGCCCAATCACTCATGACTTTTTAATGCAGGGTCCTCCATTAATATGACAAAACAGTAGCCCACACTGTGCACAGGATCTGACTGGAGGGGTGGAGGGTCCTCTGTGAGGTCTTGTGCATGTTCCACATCCTCTGAATGAGACTTAAATAGCAGGAGCTGTTGATTTAAATAGTGAAATAAAGAGAGTTGGTAGACCTTCTGCAGCATGTTAGTTTCTAAGAGCATACTGTGTTATTAATTACTGACAGTAGCCACTTACCACAGCTACAGTATAAACAACCTGACTTGGCAAACACCGTGTATCTGTTCCTAACAAAGACCTGGTACAACAAGTCGTACATTCTACAAATAAATAAAAACTGAAATTTAGGTTACAGAAACATTTTTTTCACAACTTTTCCCAAGTGTTTGCATGTGTTTTTTCCTTTATGGGTTTTCTGCTTTGTTTCAATGTAAGAACCAAAACAGCATGGGTAAATAAGCAGATTTATTTATACCTCACTTTTTTTATTTATCAGGTGAAAGGATTGGATTGTGGAACATTAGTCTTGAAACAACCTATGTGGTCATCCTTATGTATAATTCATGTATGAAAGACTGATCGTTACTTCTGCAGTGATTCTGTTAGTGGTGGTCTCATTTTCCTTATTCAAAATACAGCCTTTATCTTAACTAGTTCAAGTCTTTTTTCCATTGTAGTTGCAGCTGCCTCTCAGGAGCCTTATGAGTGATCTTTGCAGAATCCTTTCTCCAGCTCCAGCTCCTTTGCCTTTAATAATTTTTATTGCATTGAAATATATCCAGATTGTTTTTGGATTCAGATGAGACAGATTACAGTCTGGCATCTGAATGGCTCAAAGTGCTTTTACTTCTCTGCTCAGTATGCAGATAAGCACATACCTGTGCTCCAAATCAGAACAAGACAGATCGCCATCTACTCTTGGCTTCCTTTATGGTAAGCTTCTAGAAAACTTCCTGGCATGAATGAACTCACACCTCGTCAGTCCTTCACTGTAAACAGGGGCACATTTGCATCCACATCATACGACATCTGTGGCCAAATGTGTCCTTGACTGCCTTCAAATGTGGCTTGAGGAAGTCAGTGCATCCCAGTGGGTACATTCACACCTGTATATATATAGCTGTTTACTTGTGATTGGATCAATCAAGGCGCATTTTAGGGCTTGGTGTGACTCTTTTGAGGTGTTGGAGAAGCAATAGTCTCCTGGTTGAAAGAGTGTGGAGGTGCAAGAATGGAAAGAGTGTGGAAAGGACGGGAAATACAGAGGTATAAAGGACAGCTGGGATGATATGAAGGAAAAAGGAAGGGAGAGAAAACAGTTGTGCCCTGAGGCACCAAGGGTGACATCTAAAGGCTTACAATGAGAGAAAAAGATGAAAGGGAAAAGAAATGAAGAAAGAGCTGATGTAGATGGGATGAAGGCAAGAAAAAAATCAGTGGAAGGATGAAAAACAAACACCGATGGTCGGAAAAAAGATAACAAAAAAGAAAACAATTCGGTTCATCTGCAGAAAGCAAAATCTATTTTATTTTCTAAGAGCAAAGTCAGCAAAATGGAGAACACCTACTGACAACAGTAGAGCCCATGACAGAAACACTTCAGGCGGTCTGGAGGCGGTGGCTGCAGAATCTGATGCACTTATCATAATTCTGATTAGAACTGACCCTGGAAAGACACAGCGTGCAATTAGGATTCGCAGAGAGAAATTAAAAGTAAACAGCAGGGGATGTCTGCCGAGAAGTGTGCCTGATAGATGAGAGGAGAGATGGAGCACGACAACAGAGGAGGAGGACAGACGATGAAAGAGAGAAAGATGGGGAATAACAATCCCACTGTTGTGTTTAATAGAGGGAAGGGGGGAGGTGGGAAGGGGGGGGGGGGGGGGGGGGGGCGTTGGGGGGGGGTGAGGGTTGGTAAGTATTCTGTATTCACGGCTGTGGAAAAATACTTTGTTGAATCTGTGCATTCAAACTCCCCACACACAGATACACGCACACATTCATACATTTCTCAACAGGCCCAGGTCCCACATTCCCTGAACATGTAACCACATTCATTTGCACCAACCATATGTGTGTATATGTCTATTTCTGACGTGTGTGCACGTGCGCTAAGTAATCAGTGGAGATGAAATGGTCACACTCCAGCAGAAATCAGAGCATTTGAAATGTTCAAATGAGATTCTGACTGTTAGATAGGTTCATAAACCACCTATATTATCTTGAAATATGCTGCTTGTGCTTTTCCCCTAGGATTATTCAACTTGTTATCATCCACCCTGTTACAGGCAGCAAATTAGACCTTGAACCTTGTTTTTTTTCCTTTTTATTTTTAGAATCATATTTTAAAAAATTCAGCAGAAAAAAAATTGAAAATTGGAAGGGTAAAGTGGCCTGTAAGGTCACACTCTTTGCTTGCATGACACTTGTGGTTCTCCATTGCATGCCTGTGTTGAATATGAAAATTTTATCCCACCTCAGAGGCACATATGTTATGGCTAACAAGTCCCCTTACTGTAAAGACGGCAAGCCAGAGTATATGTGCGTGCGAATACTGCGCTACTTTCGTGTTTCCATATTTTCTCTGATGACGTAAAACGCTGAATTATTTACCAGCTTAATCAAGTGCTGATCCAAGAATAACAGTGCTTTCCAGAGTGTACAAACTGAATTTTAATGCGGCTGTTTATTGTATCTTGTGTGGCCAAAACAGGCCAGGAAATGTTATTAATCAGTGCTGATGAGAAATCCCTGCCTTCTTTTAACCCTGGCTATTTGAGGCCAAGAACACTGTGCAACAAATAGAATTGAAGGAGGGGCAGAAAGCACAAACATGAAAACAAACATATTCTTTATTATTTACATTTTTTATCATCTCATTAGGATTTATTTATTCATAAATCCTATTAACTTGCATCAAATCCAATGTATGACTTTTATCAAATTATCTACCCAGATAAGAATTGTTCTGCATGTCCCACAGCTACATCCACATCATCAAGAAACTGACTGATGGCCAACCCCTGATTCCCCCTGCTCTTTTGGCCCTGGGCCTGAACCAGAATTATGTAGCCACAGAGAGAGATAAGGCTGAGAACAGTCAGCCTCTGCTTTACCCTGATGTCATCTGAAGTTGTTGCTCTACACTCCCAAAACAGAAGAAGACAGAACGACCTGAGACAATGCATGTCCTTATTTCATAGAAGGTTCCAAAAAGCCTCCCTGCTATGTAGAGCCACCATGCTGGTATCAGACAGCCTCACATACAAACATGCGACTGTTCTTTACTGTAGATCAAATGTTTATTTATGAATAAATAAACATTTTTCCCCATCTAATTTGTCTGTGCACTGTATGATATATAAATTATGTTGTATGAAATTCTGTTTATAGCTAAACCAAATAAATTATTTGTGATGTCTGTTACTTGGAATGGTACATGGAAGGAGATTTTACATGTAGTGGATAAACGAAACTCTGGGTATATGACTCTTTACGCAAGTCTTTATCTCAGACTAGGGACTTACAAATACTTTGCCCTGCGGTGCATCTGGTTGGAGCAGTCACAATGTACCGCATTCATAGTCCATAAATTCTGCTGGTCTGCTGCAGTGTTTCCAGACATTCTCGTCTCTTGGCTCAGCACAGTGGGTTTGCATGTATGTGTTTGTGTGTGAGGCAACAGGTCTATGTTAGGTGTCCTGCTGCCTTATCGGTGAGTCTCACACAAACATACTAACATGCACACACACACATACACACACACTGGTATCAGCGCGTGACTCCCCAGCAGCTAATGGCTGTACCTGTTTTGGAAACAGATATGGTATCATGGAGTAGCTGATGCATACTTAAAATGAGTACAGCACATAATCCTTTCCTTTATTTAGCCTGTGTCCTGCAGAGTCAGTGTGCTCGATGCTGAATTGTGGTGAACCAGTATCGAATGGCAAACTGACTGGTCATGAATGAGAATCAGCATGCAGGCAAATCGAGCTAGATTGTAAGAGACAGCAGCTTGGATGAATCATCTTGTGTATGTGTATGTGTGTGTGTGTGCGTGTGTGAATGTTTGAATTTCATATAATGGAGATACAGTCAGAAATTGCAGTTGTTTCTATTCAGTGATGGTTTTCTCAGATTTGTCTTTGGAACCACAAAAATCAATTTAAAACAGCAGCAATGCACTCTCATAACATTGTTGGATTGACAATGGACATATGTCTGGGTCTCACAAGGATGAGAGACCCAGACATATCTTTTTTCCAGGAAAACATGTGTTCTTCTTCCTTGTGGAAAACTACCTGAGCCTGGTTCCTACATTACCCATTCCCCTTCACCTCTGAAAGTCCTCACACTCTGGGTGCCTCGTAAAAAATCTCCAACAATCAAAGTCTTTGTTTACTTTTGTGTTTCAAGGTTTCCCCCAAAACAAAGACTTCTCACCAAACAACACTCCTGCCCCTCCTAAATCTTCTCACCAGCTCCTGAAAGGAAATGCCCTGCTGCTGCGCTTCACACTCAGAAGTTTGCATCAGTCCTCTGAAATACACTTCCGAGGCCAGAGGTGGTGCATGACTCACTGAATCAGTTACAAATGCCCTTTGATCCTGAGTAAAACACATATGGTGTCACTGCCTACACCGGCCCCCCACACTCCCCTTGAATGTCGACCATGTCAATAGGACAGCCGCGTCGTGTCTCTTGTCCTGACCTTTGCCCTATCACACACACACAAATCTTATTTTGACGTAATGGTGCCAGAGATGATATCTTTGGACAACAACTGGTGACTGCTGTGGAGAAGGTGGAAGGGACTCTGTGAGCATGTGAAGTCTTGATTTTTGAGGAATTTAAGGAAAGTCACATGAAGTTGATTTTAATGGGCACTGATGTTGGACTGTTTGAAGTTCAATGTTTATGTACTTTTTTGAACCACTTAAAGATGATTGAAACCGCCAGAATTTCCTAGCACACACTGGGAAGAGGGCAGGGAAGCACCCTGGAGAGCATCTTTGGACAGCGCAAGCTTCAGTTTGAATTTCTCTCTCTAGCTTTCTTATTTCATTTGTTATACAACTATTTCTGTCACCATTCATGTAAACAACTGAGCGTGAAAATGTGCGCTGTTATCCCCATATTTCAATAATATTGCTTCTTCCTCCTCTCTGTGACAAGTGTGGCCATTAGGAGCATCTATGGGCACTTTTGATTTCCAGCTAGGTTGGATGATGAGTCATACAAACAAATTATTTTTGAACATAACCCGACCATTAGTGTCACCTCTCCACCTACATGTCATTGAAATGTGAGTTAACGGTGGCACAGAGCACTGGCACTGGCAAAACATTCAAATTTCACACAGAAGGGTCAATCCTCACAAAGAACATTTTTATTTTGTAGTAGTACTTATACAGTTTCATGTTGTATCACTTTACTTTTACCCTTTAGCTTAAGGATCATTAAAAAAAAACTTTCTTTCATACTTGGACATTTGAATGAACAATGCTGCTCACAGATCCCCAAAATAACACCCCAACAGCCCCCCTGGAAGGCCTACCACACAACTGTCAATTCACATCAACATCCACACTCAGGTCAGACACTTAAAAGCAGCTCCAAACTACCTCTGCCAGGTAAATAGGCACCCAGCAGTGAGGAGAAAATGGCTGCAGTTACAGCCTGTGGGAAAGGGAGCAAAATGAATAGAATCGAGGAGGTACATCATTACAGTTATTGTGTCTGAAAGTCTCCAATTGCGTGCTTTTTCTTTTTTTGTCTGAGTACAAGTGTTCCCATATTAATACTTATATGTCTGTTGTGTCTCCGGCTTCTGCCTAAAACTCTATTGTTATAATGTTCAGTTTTTAGAGTGTTGTTTAACTTTACGGTTAGTTTGGTCATTCTGGTTTGTAGTCTGTGATGCTGTTGAGTTATATCATACTGAAAGGTGTTTCCAGTGTTTTGTCCACTTTCAATGATATAAATGGAGTGGATGAAAATCAGAGAAATGCTTCAGTAATGATGTACCATAATGCCAGCAGTGTGCCCTGCACTGTCTCTCTCCGTCTGTGTCCCTCAAGGTAATAACTCAATTAAAAATGACTGAGCTGACTGGAACATGAAATTCACCTCCACACCACCACACTGTGTTACAAACATGTTGACGTAACTCAGATCAGTTACAGCAGCCGCCCACGACAGAGAGATGCAGGAGGAAAGGGAGAGACAGCAGCAGAGGGAAAAAAAAAACTAATTTTCCTGATTGTCCTCGGTAACCAGGAGCTCCGAGAGCAGCATTTCTGTCACTTAAATTTCACAAAGTGCCTCCTCCTGTCGTCTCGAGACCGTTGTTTGCCTTCACCTCGACACAAACAAAACTCCCATTGAGGCAGAGCGCACAAGCCTCCGGTGATGTCATGGTCACCATGGTAACTATTCTCACGGTGCCCCCCCGCCACCACTCCCCTTCCCTTTCACCCTCTTTGATCCTTTAAATCTCTTCTGAGTGAGAGTGCCATTCCATCTGTCTGTCGCTCTAATACGTCCTCCTGCAAACATACAGGCTACACTGTGTGACTCTAATGTTGCCAGTACATCCAGAGTCAAAGTGACACAATTTCCGGGACAGGATGAAATGGCAAAGAGGCTGGGTCATTGCCATGTGGCTGAAATGCTGAAAAACATTTTTTTTTTTTTTTGTGTCTCCCCTCACATCCATCCTTCCATCAGTCTTAGTATCTGCGATGCAGATGATGCCAGATATCTCTGTGCCTTTGGGAATTGGTGGCGAACATTGTGCTGTTTCTATTCTTGCATGTCTACATCCTGTGTACAAGCCGCTGGATCCTATCATTATCCTGTGTGCATGCGTGTGTGGTCGTGTATCCTGGTCAACAGGCTTGCCTCTCACCCAGAAACAATGAGTCTGTTTAGTGATGCTTTATTGCAGAAATGCTGTAGGGGAATTTACATGAAGTGCGCATGCCCAGGCACAACACATACACACACTGAATCTTAATGTCATAATTAAGCAAAAGGTACATTCTGTGCATCTCAACGTTTCAAGTAGAATAAAATTTTTTTAATTGCACGACACCTCTGATGTGATGTCCAGCCCAGGCAAAGGGAGTATTGAAGGCTTTAGGTTTTGAGAGCCTCAGGCTGGAATATGAGGAGCATACAATGACAGAGCAACTTCAAGGACACTGGAGGGCCAGAAAAATGTGGCTTACCTCCAAGTTGCCCACACAAAAAACACAAGAGCAGATACAATCAATACAAAATGGAACTCGGAGCTAAAAATATGTGTGGCCAAGCAGCCGCGAGGTGAAATATGAGCGCTGGAAATTAGAAAAGGGACAACAATAAAGGTAGCATTTAGTGATCTGACAGCACAATCTCACATTACAGATGGACCAGGGCTCGATTTACATCTTGACATGCAGTGCATGAAAGTGCTTGATGTACCACTGAAATAAGAAACTTGAATTTCCTCTTAATACTGTACCAGATGAACTGGTATATAGACTGTGCTGTTATCAGTCTGCTGTCACTGAATACTCAATTGGGAAGACTTTGAAATGTGTGTCTATTTCTGAAACAAACACGCAGAGAGCGAAAGAGCCAAATCTACATATTTTAATGTAATTAGAGTTGTAAATCTATCTCAGCTTTTCCAGGATTTAATAAAAAAAAAGGCTTCCTCCTTTATGTGGCACCATCTCTTGTATTTCATGTGCTGTATGCTGTCACATTTATCACTTAAACTGTCTCCTTCCTCACTGCTGAAGAAAACAGTATTATATTAGAGCAAGCAGATTAAATTTCAGTCTTTTATTACACTTTTCCCAATACATAGAATAATAACAGCAACTGATGTACATTGGACCAAAGATCCACATATGTTTTGCAGTACTTGGCACATCGTGAGTCTTTGTTCAACAGATGTATTTGTTATCATATAAATATTGGATTGACAACATTCAGTAGATGGCTTTTTCTCCTCTATAATTTCCATGTATAATAAATTATACATGCACGAATGGAAACACAGTTGTCAATGAGACTATTCCCCATCTAATTATTTAAAATAATGTCATCAATGGTAAATTAAGATCTGCTCTAATGGCATAAATACAGTGACAGAGATTTTAGTACTATTGGAAATTTCACTGAATTTATGCATCAGATTTTTACTTTTGGAGAACTAACTAATGTTCCCTTAAGATTGAAGTTACTCGTAGTAGTAACGCTAATAAAAGTCTCCAGTCCTGCAAGTTTGAACTCGACTTTTCTCAGTTATACTGCTTTCCATCAGCGATTCTGCTCGCCGCCTTGTTCCAGCTCTTTTATTTTTCTATTTCTTTGGTCCCTCCAGAGTATTGCCTTCAGCCCCCACAGCTCATCCGGGATGCTGCAGTCAGCGTTACCCTCAAGTATGCAGCATGGAGTGGCCCTCCTGCACTTCATCCACTGGCTGCTTGATGGAGGCTCATCCAAGATTCTGCATGCTGGTGCACGCAGCTGTTAAAGAGTTTCATTTCCATATACAGCAGTTTCTCTGCTCCACAGTCCAACCTTTCACTCCTGTCCCTGCTCTCAGGCACTTACTTCATCCTCCCCTTGTGGTGACCTAGTGAGCTATAACTACACACAGACTAAACAGTCCTCTAAATTTATCATTCTATGTTATTTTTTTAGTTTGCACCAATTTCTGCTCCAAAACCTAATCTCTGACTCCTTGTCGTCTCAGTATTTTCACTGATATCTGTTCATATTGTTTTTTGAATAGCCTGCTAACAAAACAGACAAAAAAATCTATTACTTTCTTTGGGGAACCAGTTTAAGAAAGACTGTCAGCGGCCTTATTTTGAAAAGGAAAAATCCATTCAAATCTCAATTCACCATCTTAATTCATTAGTGCTTTAACAATACACTGATGGTTTGTGTGCACCTCCAGAGAGGGTTTTCTGCTGCATACGCAACACAACGCCATCATAATCCAAAAAGCAGTACAATAAAATATAAAGTAATAAAGAGTGTGTATACAGCATGTATATCTATGTCTTTATAGTAAAAAGAAAATCTCATATACAGATGATTGACCACTTAATTTGTACAAACAATGCTCTTTTCTGAGTTTTTGATGGTCAAGGTCTATGCTCACACTGTGAAATCTGATTAAAAAACAACAACAATGACAACTTTTAAACTAGACAGATTGGTTTCTGTGAGAGACAAATAATGCACTAATGAAGGATATGCTTTTTCATTCTGGTGAAAAGAAGAGACTGTCAATAACACTTAAGGTAGCCTCGGTTATAGCGACTGATCTCAGGTTACCTTGTGAAGGGTCACATCAAACAAACATTTTTCCATAGGGCTTACATATTCAGCAGCTGAATGATTGGGATGAACGTCACAGATGTCTGGGCTCTGAAAAGATACTCTTGTGGCAACAGGCTCAAGGAGAAATAATTCATGCTGGAAGAAAAAAAAGGATCCTATCAAATCTATTCATCCTTTCCACTTTTTCAGTGTGCCTTCATGTTTCTCATGAGAGGATCAAATCTACATGTGAATATATTGTATGTGAACATGTTCCCTGGTGATTTCAGGGGTGTAAAAACAGCAGAATATATAGTGCTATCTCTGAAGAACAACATCCATTATGTGTTTTTTTAAAAGACCCATAAAATGCCAGCTTACACACCTTTCCAACATCTGCTTTGAACCAATTGAATTCATCTCTTTATACACACACACACACACACACACAGTAGCACCTGCCAAATGACTGAACTGTGAGCTGATGAAAGCAATGTTTGATGATGTTTAATACCAACACCCTAGTGTCCTAGGAGAGAGGATACTTGAAGTCCAAATAATCTGCCCTGTGGTGTGGCATCGTGGGTCCACAGTGTCATTCATCCTTGAGATTATTTCATTTATCGCCTCAGCCCAGCCAGATCAACTATTACATCACAGTCCACCTTGTCTCCAAGGACACACTAACGACCCCATTAAATAAGGATGAGGAATCCTGCGGGTGTGTTGCTGCTGCCTCCCAAGTGTGTTTTGTTACTCCATGAGTAAGTATGCGCCTACATGAGTTTTTGCATGCGCCGCAAGATGTGGCTTCCACAGCAGCACTCAGGTCTTTACAGACATTATTACATTTTCCTCTCATCTCTTCACCCAAAAAAGTATCTTCTATTTACTTTGTTTCAACAGTGTGAACATCAGCAGTGTCAACAGCCTTTGGAGTGAGCGATGATGATCCCCTGCTGTGGCACAATGTGATGTGACAAGGTTTGCGTCATCACTATTGCAAATTAAAAAAAAAAAAACACACAGAAAGCGTATGACAGTAAAGAGAAAGCTGTATATCTCAACCTAGTTTTATTGGCACAAAATAGTTATTTGCCATTCAATGCTGACAGCACAGCGTGGTCATGGGCACCGAGATGGTCCAACATGGCCAGTGGATGTGAGGAAAAAGCTGAGTCACTGTTGTCCTCCAGGAACTCTGAACATATAATCAATACCTCGGGGCACTTGAGGCATCAGACAGCACAAAGCAATTGGAGGCATTTTCTTGCTTTGTTAAAGTGCCAACAAGTCACCTGAGGAGTGGCCTCAGTTCTAATGCCACCGTGCCAGGGCTGCTCAAGCAGCCATTGCAATGCAATTCTTGTTTTGGCAAATGTGAAAGAAGAAAGACAGAGAGAAAAAAAAACGATTCCAGTAGTCTTCTGACAGGTCTATTTACTTTCATTTTTTTTTTACAAACCAAGATGCAAACTTAGAATGCACTTTATTTTTCAGGAGCACTGCAGCAAAATTGCAGTTATTTTGGTTTGTCTGCTATTCTGAAAAACTCACACATTATATTTGACTGCCGTGCCCTCATAACAAGCTGCCATTTGTTACACATTCAAAAGAAGATTTAATCAACACGTCTGGTTACATAAACCACAGAGATGTACTGAATAGTAAATGAGCCTGTGCTTGCATAAATAGCCAAAACTCCTTTCTTCCTTCCCTGTAACAAAGACAGGCATTCACCATCTTCAGTGACACTGGTTCTTTCAGATAAATTCTGGTCATGTTGCCATTGTTCTACTTAGAGACAAAAGCATTGTAAAAAAAAAAAAAAATATGTAGCTCAAATCAGTTAGGATGCTATGTTAATGCCATGCTGACAGCAGTAGTAACAGATGTCTCAAATCAAGTAGGTATGTAACACACAACACAATCCAAATTTTACTGAGTTTAAAGCCTGAGGTGTCATCATTGAATTCATTTATGCATCACGCAGTTGAGCTTATTTCACTCTCCTCCTCCACACATGCTGCAGCTCCAGGATTCAGCATTATCCTTCAGTCATTTCTGACCTACACTGTCAGCTGTATACACTCTTGCTACAGGGCAACACAAAGTACTGGCCTGACTCCATACTATGCTAATAACAAGTCAGTGAGCATGCCCAGACTTTTCCTCAGCTCCTTTGGGCGTTAGCCAGCAGAGAGCTGCTTTCAGTGCTGGACTCACATAAACCTGGAGAGGCCAATATCTTACCCTTGTTATCTTCACATGGTCAGTAATGGCAGATAATAAAGAAGATGAGACATGTTAAACAAACATCAAATTGACCTTATTCTTCATGTTGCCAGATATCTCTGTGATCTTCTTTTAAGTGCACATTTATAACTTTGAACTGATGCAGGCGCAAATCAAGGACACGTCTGTGTCTGTACTTGGAGGCATTTTAGGAAGTGACCCTCCACCACACATCCTGTCCACTGAAATATTCTCTGTGCAGAGGATCGGGCTAAAGCTCAGGCCTGTGCTGTGTTTGGATAAGGAGGAAAAAGCCGCTGGCCTCACCGTTCACACAATAGAGTCCTTGAAATCATGCAACACCTTAGACAGGGCGGAACCTGTTTTTATTACTGGAGTTAAGCAACTTTGCTTTCCATCCTCACAACCTGATTAGAAGAACTATGAACCTCAGAGCTGCTTATATTTAGCCACCATCTGAGATAGTCAAACTAACTCTTTTGTCCTCAATAAATAATTGGATGGCTCATTTCCATAAATTAAGGCACAAAGCTTAGCAAGTTTGGCAAAGACTCCACCCCGCTCAGTTGGCATTTGAGCATTTTGAAGCTGTGTTGTGGCCCAATTAATACTGGGCTGCACACAGCGCTGCTACTGGAAACTTTGAGTCCTGAGGTGGCAATTTGTCTGATATCTTCACTTATTTCTCAAACACAGTCCGTGTGTCTCTGCCTCTATTTGACCAGCCAGAGTACAGCCTGCAGCTTCTCTGCTCTTCTATATTTTCTGTCAATGACTTCTTGTAACACTTGCATCCGGACACCTGACTGATTAATCAAAGGCTACAGTAACACATTTCACCTAACTAAAAGTGTTGGTGATAATGTGATTCCTCTGGCTGAATTCCTCCCCTATTTTTTCCCTTGAATTTGGAATGACCACAACACTGCTAACTTCACTGCTGGCCTGAGGAGGGTGTAGCAGGTTCTGAATACACAACAAGAATTCGGTGTGACGCTGTCCTCCCAAGAAGAACAATAGCATCTCTGGTTTCAGCCCCTAAACAAGATATGTTTAGGTATCTGACAAAGCCTTCTAGTAGGTCTCGCAATTATAATGGGAGCATAACAAGTAGGAAGTAAGGCAAGATTACTATAGGGCAACATGGTCTGCACAAAGAAGAGGTCACAGCAAATAGATAGGTCAACAAAACTTTGGACATTGACACCAGAGAGTGCTGTTTGTTTCCCGTTTCCAGCCGACAGTCAGCATTGTCTTTTTGTAAGCATGACCAAGGTCACTGCCCAACCTTAACGAAGTTGTAATTTTAAACCAAACCACAAGGTTTTTGGGCCTGAACCTAACCAAGCTTCAACCATTATACTATCAAAACAAATGTGTTAATTTTTGGATATAATCTATGTTCAAAAATTTAAAGGAAGGACAAAAGGAGAGAAGGGAGAAAGAGAGCATGTAATTCTTAAATAAAATTCCATGTATGCCGCAGACCATGTCTGTTTTGATGCTACACCAAATTCCAATCACAATATTCACAAAGATATGTTTGCAAAATTAGTGCACTGAGTCCCTTAAAGTATCTTGAAGGGATCAGACTGTGAAAATCAATGTAAGCATGACCAGCTTTGGAAATGCTTCTCTTCGTTTCTCCTTGCACCGCAGCCACGTCGACCGTTCACAAGTTAGTGTTTCCCACCAAAGTACTTGGAGTCGTTTAACACAGCGAAAAGCACGGCTCTTCTCCTGCTCCCTCCTATCCTTGTATCCCTCTTTGGATCTGCTCCATCAGACTGTGTCTAAGTACCATTGATTGATGCAATAGTTGCTGTGTGATGGTACTGACGTTTTTTGCTGAGACAACAAAGTGGAAAGTGATAACTTTGTGGCTACATTAACAAAAATCTGAGCAGTGCCTTGGTGTTGATGAAGTGTGATTGCATTGCTTAGAATTAAAAAAAAAAAACATAATTTGCAAAATGTATAGTGTGTAGATTGTATATTTTTAGTGTGTGCTCAGCAATCTCCGTTATTGCATGATTGGTAATGTCACCGCTGTCACACTCGCTCAGTGATTTACAGTTTCAGCATTAAGAGAGGTGTCAACACCAAAAACAAATGGTCTAGAAGTTAATATGCTGGCGAGCACAACATGCGAGCCATATTTTCAAGGACAAAGTGTTTATGCATGCATTAAGACCCCCCTTTTTAATGTGAGAATATCTCTTAAAAAGTGAGCGCAGTGTAAAAGTTCAAAGTTATATTTGAAACCCTAAAGCAGTGATAAGATTGTACGAAAGGGTGCTTCAGGCTGCCGTGACTCTTGATAAGGAATGTGAGGGGAGAGGGGGCGAACTGTTAGTGAAAGCAAAGATTAAGATGGTTATTTCTAGATTTCGGCACCTTTGCTTTTGCATACGCGTGCAGTCGCTGGGCAGCCAGATACACACACAAACAATCACCCACATTTTATTTGAGGCTATTGAGATCTCTCCTTGTCTTGGATCCAGCTGTAGTTCCTTTGGCAGTAACAAAGGTTGAGGAGTGTTAATGTTTCACTCACTCTGCCAGTTTATCTGCCAAGTTCCTAAAAATGCACTGTAGGGCCTCCTGGAGAGAAAAAGTGCTTGTGCAAACACAACCCTTCTCTCTCTCTTGCTCTCTCTGTCTCTCTTCCCTCTCCCTCCTTTCCTTCTTGACATTTTCGATAACTGTCCCTCATGTAATGCAATATGTACTTTTTGCTGCCTCATTTTCTCCTTCCCCTCTTTGCTGTGTCAACACAGCTACCACGAAACACACATCAGCTTGATTGAAACTGTTGAAGTCATATTCAGTGACTACTTTCATACACTAATGCTGCTTCAGTCAAAACCTAAAAGCATTTGTTATAGAGTCAGGAGAAGTGTTTTTCCAAATTAGCCAAGTTTTTTTTTTTTTCTTGAAGTCTAACGTCACACCATTCAACATATACATCAACTGATGTGGACTGTTGTGAGTTTTTTTCAGGCTTAAGGCTGTTCTGTCAGCCCACCTGAGTCCAGCTGAGCAATGGGAGACCCTCTGGGCCTGTTGCCGGGTAGAGGCACATCTCCACCCCTCGCTGCGATTGGTGGATGTAGTCTTGATGGCCCCACCTCTTGGATCGCTGGTGTCTTCTCTGAGCACAGCCGTCTGTCACAAACAGGCGGTGGAAAGCAACCCCAGCAACTGGGGCCAGGTATTTGTGATCTGTTGGCTGCTAAAGTTAGAGAACAGAGGGTTAGGTAATCTGATCCAACATCTTTCAGTATACAACTCTACTCAACTAAATTTCAGACCTACCCAAAAGTTACAAAAAGCTAATTTTACCAAACTAAGCAGTTTCCCACCTCCCTGTATCTCCATCTCTGTGAAAGTTGACAGTTCCTTTAACTATTTTCTCCCCTGACGACAGACACTTGTATGTACCATCGGTGTTGTCAGATAGACAATGTGACCTTCACAATAAAAGACACTTGACAGTGAGCAAGAGAACGTGGCGGAATTAGATCAGTTAATCATCCATGGCCATTAAATGTCTTTCAATATGTTTGTTTATCTGGTGCTCCCTCAGTGGTCAGACAGAGGGAGGAGGCAGTGTGGTTGGATGGTTAATTTTTACTCTCTACATCTTCTACCCTCTTCTCCCTGACCTGATACGGAATAAAATTTATAAGACAAAATATCAAATCGAAACAATGAAGATAAATGATGTAGTGACACACACACACTCAACTGAAAGTGAAACTCTAACAGTGGTGTGGTGTGGAGGATAAATTTTATAAGCAGTTTTAAATGCAGTGGTGCAAGAGGGATTCACATTCTCAAGTAAAAGCAGAAATACCATCATCTAAAAGTGCTTTATTGCAAGTTGCAGGTTTAAAAGTAAAACTATTAAAAACAGTGAACAAATGGAGAGAAGCCAGGCCTCTAAATAAACCGTTTCTCAGCAAACATTTTGTCTTGTCATTGTAGGAAAAGCACAAGTGTAACTAATCACTCATTAATAATGGTATTAGTTACACCAGTGTTTGAACGCTCAACAAAAAAAAAAAAAAAAAAAAAGCACTACTCAACAAAATCTGAGATGTGGGCGGTGATTCAGAGACCTGGAACCAGACTATCTGCTTGGATGTTCAGCATCAACAGCACAAGGCAGTTTGAACCAGGGGAGGTGGTGTGGGGGGCGCCCAGGTGTGAGATTGCATAATGTAATCCTCCCTCAAACTGCAGTTACTCCTGCGTACAGCCCTTCCACAGAGACTCATTTCTGTGAAAGAGGAGATGTTCCTGTTGTAAGTCTTGTCCTCTCCTCAGCTTGTGCCATCTGCACCTCCATCACGATATGCAACCATCTCAAACACCCTCTCTTTCATCCTAATCCCCCGTTCTCAATCTCTAATTAGTTGGCATGAGTGTCCCGGCAGTCTGTGTTGTATCACACATGAAAATGGAGGCTGTATGTTGATGTTGTGCTGAATTCTAATCTCTCCAAATCAAGGCAGTGCTGATTCAAATGACTGATAATCATGTTACATCATGTGGTAAATGGATGCAACCCCCCCTTTCCACGTAAACCTCTTCTCACAAACAGAAATGTAATCAAATCGGTTTGGTAACAAATGCTTTATTAGTTGGCTAACCTCCTAATGCTTTTTTTTTTCCACATTTATTTTTCTGTCAGTATTTTCCCTCCGGGATGCAAACTGTTTTGTTGCAGTGTTGTTTACTTGGTTTTAAACATGCTGGTCCAGGTGGGAGGAGAACATAACTTTTAACGACACGGCCAGAAGCGAAAGCAAACACTAAATGAAAAGTGACAGTTCTGCTTCTGTTTGTCCTCAAAGAGATTTTTTATCAGGAGACAGGGACACAGGCACAGGCCTCACAGACTCTCCATTATAAAAATGAGGGCACCTCTTCATCTTCAACAGGTATTGTCTCAATTCTGATATAGTTATTACATGTGTTTGGCTCATGCGTTGACAAATTGTTACAAAGTCCTAGATAAACAGTGCCGTTGCACATGTAAACCTCAGGACATAACACAACAGCTCTGCAAACAGTGAATCTGAAAATTAAACATTTGGATAGAAGCCTGATCCATCAAACACACAGGGAGAGGCTGTTTGGAACAAATGTCACAAAGCATGAATTAAAAAAACATGACTCATATTTTGCACTGTGCACATGTTTTTGAGTCTTTAAAATGGGGAACTGACATTTCTCAGACCCCTGAACAGTTGATTGTGTAACATGTTTTAATGATAAAACAAATGTCAAACCTATAATATCATGTTTGCATGAACAATTTTCATAAAGATAAACCCACTCATCCTCATTATGCCTTTAGGTAAATAAGCAGTAAGTAGAAGCTGTTCCCTGCTGATACATGTTCTGTCTCCCTATCTAATGGGCCTGATTCCAAAGGATCTGGCACTGGCATGGTCCCCCCCACAAACTAACATACACACCCAGACAGACATACCTACACTTGCACACACACATACACAGGCTGCCAAAGCCTGAAGCAACGGTTGAAAGTACGAAAGAGGGAGGAGCTGCATCACCAGGTTGTGCACAATTGGCAGCCTCTTGAACAGAGTTATCCACCTGCTTTCCTCACCTCCCTGCACGAGAACAGGGTAAATAAACTCCCCAGAGATGACCTTTCATTCTCGCAAAGTGTACACTTTAACCCAGTATGTTAACTTGACCAAAGCAGCCACCGTAACCTGGAAGAAGAGATCTTGAGCAAGAAAGGTTTACTAAAGATGCAAACAGGAGTCAGTTTTGGCAGATATTTGCTTGTTTGCATTTGTGTGCCCAAGCTGTCTGCATGGCTATCTAATGCCCTTCCAGAGACATCAGTTGATCCCAAAACAAAAATAACAAAAAAGAAAAAAAGAAAAAGAAAACAGCAGAGGAGAAGGGCAGGGGGAGGAGCAGGCAGAGGAGGTGGGCAGTGGAAAATTTTCCTCTAACATTGTCTGTAAAGAGGTAGGAGCCTGGACAAAACACTGTCATGTTTAATGTAAAACCAATGCATTACCCTGAGCAGTGTAATGCAGAGTAAAGCATTTGCTCTTTGGATCACAGGGAGATGAAGCCAGCAGTCAGAATTAGCTATGACATCCCTCTCATGTTTTATTCATCACGGTGCATGCTGTTGCTTTATAAGATGAGACAAAGGAGAGTGTTGTTAAAGAAATTCTTTTTCCATTTTAGCACTCACTCTTAGAAACAGCTGCCTCATCTTTCAATGGTAAGCCTATGAGATCACAAAAGAATAAGATTGAAGTGTGTAACGAGAAAAAGAAGACAAGAGCAGGAAAATATCAGGTGATTTCTCAGTCGCCCGCTGCAAGCAAGGTCAAAGATCTGGAAAAATCCACATCATTTTCCAAGGCAACTCAGGGAAGGGTCATCGCTGTCTTATCACAGGTCAGCGCAGACTGCACCGCTATGCCATGACCGCAGCAGTACACTTTGACTTCTCCTCTCTCGTCCCCTCCATTCATGCCTCCTACCCATACGCCTGTCTATCGTTTGACCACCTGGCATCACAAGGCGCGCTCCCCATCCATCTGCTCTTATTCTCAGGCTGAGGAAACACCGAGGGACAGATGGATGGATGGAGGGGTTGGAAAAATAGGAGAAGGAAAAGTAAACAGCCAGGTCAGCAATGAAAGCAGCTGACTATCTTTTATCAACTTTGGGTTAACAGAAAAGTGGAGCACTACTTGATAGCACACATGATAAAAATCAGCAATTATTAACTCCTGTTTTGCGCTGAGGGAGGGGAAACATAATCATCTGAGGTCGTTTTTGAAAGCAAAGTCTGACATTTGTATTTCAACAGCATAGCTCTTGATGTCCAAATGAGACTGACCTGAATACCATTTTAGCAGGATTATTAGAGACGTCCTATCTGCCTCATACATGAGAAAAATGTCAAGAGAACATGTTGAAGTGGACAGTCGCAGCCTGCCAACGTATTGATTGAATGTGGCTTTTCTTATCGATTCAGATTAAAGCACCTTTCCTATCGGACGTCCATCTGTCATTTTTTTTACGATTCAATCTAAGAAAGTGGCTTTTCATTTTCAAATGTCGGGGTCTTGACATGCATGTTTGTGCCATGCTGTAATTTTTGTATAGAAATTGATCATAAGGCATGAGATCAATGTGCGTATATATGTTGTGTTTGTATTGTGTTGTCAGACATTTGGTGCTTAATTGATGTTTGCTTGATGAATGGGTAATGGGTGGTGGAGTACACGGGGCTAAAGTAACGACATGTTTGAAGGGCACAACATGTACTGACAATTGTTTACCATAATCATTCAGTGGATGTCAACACAGACTGTGTGTGTGTGTCTGTGTCTCCACCACACAGAATACGAATTAAAGGGTTTCTGCTCGTCTCTGATGTCAGAGACACAACCTGGCAGTTTAATGTCTCAATTAATATGTGCAGCTCAAGTGATCTGTGCAGGAACACTGCGCTGCAGTGGTTTGTTGGCCCTCACTTTCATATTTCCCAGCAGCCATAGAAATGTAAATCAGCTTAGGTGTAAATACATAAACAGGCTGCACATCAAGGGATTCAGAACTCACACCTTTGAATGGATTGTCAGAGGTTCAATTTGCTACGTTTGTGGGATGATCAAAAGATAACAAGATCCGTGGAGAAAAAAAGGGGGTTTTCAAACTTTGTTTCTGCATAATGAACTCATTTAGTGCTGCCGGTTCGGCTTCACCCATGCGAGCCTCAGGGGCAGCACAGGACTCTAATTGAGTGCAGAGGGGAGGGGCCAAATCAAGCCATTTAAAGTAAAACATCACTGCTGAGGACACACACATGCACTGGCTTCATTTCAGATGAGGCTCATATTTTTCCACCAAAGTCTCAAAATCTGAATGCCACAATCTCTTTAATATTTCCAAGGCTCAATTCTGCCAAACATGTTCACAGCAGCATCTTCAGTCTCCCACTGGACAACTGCTAGTTTCTCCACAGCAATTTACAAAGTCAAAGGGAGGCTCTGCAAAACTTGACACTACTGTCTGCAAATGCGATTTAATGTATGCCAGGGCTGGTGTGTGTTATCACTGTTAAGTTTTGTTGGTATCTTAGTTTTAGTTTTGTGACATCTTTAGTGAAATGCGATCATTACTGCAGTACGTCCCAGTGATCACTTGGCAACAGAGTTACCACAGTGCTGTTTTGATTCACTGGACTGACAGCAGCTCCCCAAACCCCAAACAAACAGCATGCTCTGCTTTACTGAAACTGGTAAGGCCATGATAAATAATGGAACGCCAAAGAACTGCAAAATAAAGTAACACTTGCACAGTACAAATATATTCTGCTTAACAACATTATGAAAGATTTTTATTGAAATAAAAAAAGCGATGGTTGAAACTTCCAGCTACTGCTACTGCAAAACTCACAAATAAACAACACTTTCAATTCAACTGCCTGATAAAAAAATACTGTAATAATGTCCATTTTTATATAATTAACACTCTGTCACTGTTTATAGTCCCTTCAAAAGAGCATGATTACGACATAAAGCACAGTACAGATGGGTTTACCCAGGCCTAATCTGGTTGCTCTGTGCTGGTACATCAGACAACAAAGGATGGAAACCACTTGCACACAGCTTTACTGCTCTATTTTGGACTAGAAGAAGAGAACTAAGTACTCGAGTAAAGTGACTATTTCATTCAACTTGAGCAAACTATCTCAGCAGAAGATGCTCCTTCAGCTGGATTAGGAGCATCAGAGGGGACGCAGCAGGGGTCAGACGAAGCAGCCAAAAAACCAGGAGGCTGTTGTTGGATCAATTAGAGTTTTCATCATCAATCAAATCTAACAACCACAGGAGCCTGTTTAGTCAGTGAGCATCAGACAGTCAGTCTGATTGGCTGCTGGACAAGTATTGGACTGGTCTCCTCCCTTTCCTGAATAACCCTCAACACAATTGATCCAGGTGGTGACTCATGATCGGTGGACACCGGAGAGGTGGCGGTTCTTTGGCACAGAGTGTAGTGAGCACAGCTGTCAGAGCATTTAACATACAGGGGATTTTCACAACCGCTCGATCAAATATGGAGCAAATGATGCATAAGAACTCAATGCATTATCACCATCAGATATGCATCTGTGGTTATTTTGTGTAAACCTGTAAACAATATGTTAGACTGTAAACAATATGTTAGACTTAACTATACTGTAAAACTAACATTTGGTTTATTTGGGTAGGAATAAAGGAGTAGATTCAAAATATCAGTATCTATATATCTGTCAGCTGTCTATATGTTCATGGTGTAAACACATTAGAGTAACATCCCTTCTAAATTAGATTGAATGTGTTATTTTGTGTTATTTACTGCTTTGCTCGGGTCATGTCATGAGAATATCCTCGTAACACAGAAATACCATCAGAGCTAAGGGTCTGAAAATTCAACACATGTTCACTGAAAAAAATTCAAACTGAAAATGCATCACGGAGCTACATCACTTTAATAGGATTTTTCATTTGTGAAGTTATGCATGTCTGGATTAAATTTTAATTCTATGTAGTATAAAATCATTCAGCTAAAGTCACTGTATGTTTAGTCCTTACATTTTTACCATACTTAATATCCACTAAACTCCAACAGGAACCTGCGGTTGAGGCAGAGTGATGGGCTTGCTGGAGGTGAACCACTGGACATATATTACACTCCCTATGCTCTCTGCACTCCAACTGTGATTCATATTAGAGTCATAAAACACAGGGCGAGGGCACTTTTTGACAGCGGTGGTATAAATCCCACAGTAGAGGGCTGATGAAAAAGAAAAAAAAAAATGCTGCGTACTCAAATACAATCCACTTCTAAACACTGAAAACAGGCTCTTTTTTGTTGGTTTTGCTGTTTCTCTCTTGAGCTACAACAATGGCCAGAGTTTCAGGCACTCTTCAATCGGAATTACTTGCTGTTTTTTTTGTTTGTTTGTTTGTTTTAATAGATATAGAGCATAACCAGGTAGAGTCTGATGCCTGTTTCACAATGACACAAAGCCAACATGGTGACCTTCAAGTTATTAAGGCGTGTCCATCCAATCTTTCAGTCTCCCCCTGAGACCGTCATAAAGCACACACTGCTCTGACACCTCAGGGTGCGACGCGTAGGGGTGAGAGTTATGATGTGCTGTAAAAAAAAAAAAAAAAATCTAAAGATGACTTACTGTGTACTGTGCAGAGTGTGTATGTTTATGTTCTATGTTATGCAGGATTCACCTGCTGACAGTGCTCTAAAATCTTCGGACACTCATGTCACCACATCTGCGTGAACAGAAATTTACAATGTTTACAATCAGTTAAAATCATACTTTGCAATTCTGTTACGCAAAATAAGGGACCCACTATTGGACTCACCACCTTCCCGTCTACCTCTATAGAATACACTTTATTGAATGTTCACCCTTCAAGTGACACGCTGTTTGTGCATCTCCGGCTTTAGGTAATAGTTAATGTAAGACAAGTGAGTTCTTTAGTAAAAGATGTTTGAAGGACTGTGAGATAGGACCTACTTTCTCTGTCAAGATATCTAAGCAATATTTACCCAGCAAAGTCAGTTAAATTTTAATCCATTTTGCTAATGTTTGTTCTGTGCTCAGCATCGCCCAGAATACATAAAACAATCTGTGTTCAGAGTATGAGGGACAGCATCAGCAAAGTGGTGAAACCTGCTATCAAATATGCTCTTTGAGAAAATCATTGGCCTTGATCTGGACATGTTTAAGCTATAGCATTCCTATGTGTTTCTGTGTGTTGAAACATCAACAACTTTTGTGCTGCTGAATATCAATAATGTGTGTTTCCTAAGCTGAATTTCCCAAAGACATCGCTTTGAAACTCATGTTTTCCACCTTCAGTTTTCCTTGATGCTGTTGTGCTTTGGGCATGAAGTTACTCACAAGCAGAAAGGTTCAGGCTAATTTTGGAGCAGTGCTGGGTTTCTTAAGCACCAACAAACAGGCATAATCAAGAGTCCGACTTGGTCATGGCATTTACTGATGCAGTGGGCAGACTCACTCTAATGTTTACCTTGTCAACACGGCACGCAACTGCAGACTGTCTGCAGGAAAGAAAATAAGTACACAGTGCTGCAGAAGCGAATGTTCTTTATGTTGATTAATCAACAGTCGTTTTGCTGAAAATGTCAAATGTGTACAGTACTTTTCGGATGGATGGTTCTGACATTGCAGCACTTGTATTTCATGCTTGTATGGTGTTTTACAAATTTGGTCATCGTTGATAAAATTATCCTCATATTCCCACTCAGTTTTCCTGTCACCTCACAGAACTGCTGCCTGTTAGGAGTAAAAGATATCCTTACTGTCTTCAGAGCTGTTTTAAAGAAGCAAAGAGAGAACAAGAAGAGAGAGTGTTTCTCAGTCAATGTGTGTCCCATTCTCCTCTGCATTCCTCAGGTTCACTTCCGTGGGGTGAGTATTGGCTTTTTTGAGAGCCGGGGCAGGTCTGCAGCTTTCCCTTAAAAGGTTTACAGTGTCCAAAAAGGAAATAAGAAGGGTATGAAAAGAGACAGAAAAAAAGGGACAGAGATTCTGACAGTAGGTTGAAAAAAATGGATATGTGAAAGAGAAATAGGGAAGGAAATAGGAAAGGTAGGATGCTAGAGAAAGGAAATAGAGAGAAGGGAGAAAGGAAGACAGAAGCCAAGAGAAGACAGAGATAGAGAGAAATTAATATGATGCAGCTGTTGGAGAGAAAGCCACCACTATCCCTTCTGCTGATTATTTCTCAGGCACCCTGGCAAACTGCTAAACCGAGGATGCAGGGAGCTTAGTTTGTCGTTAATAGCTCTGCTGACGCCTACGAGTGTGTAGTGACCTGGCACATTCACAGGTCAAACTATCGGCCAACAACCAGTCCAAAACAGCAGCGATTTCTTCACAAATTAACCAGTGGGTTCTTATTATGCGAGCAACAATATTTTGGTGTTTTGCAGACGTGTGATCTGCAATCTTCTACAGCAGAGCGGGGAAGCAATTTTTGTTTCCTTTTTCTTTCTATTTTTTTTTTTTTTTTGCTCAGGCTGCATTGGCTGAATATGAATCATAGAGTTAGAGGCAGAGCAGAGTGAAGCTAGCAGAAGAGCTACTTGTTTCCACTATAAAACTTGGCTTCTTTTTCTATTCTTCATGATTTTTTTTTCCAATTCCACTTTCTGTCATTTCAATTCAGGTCATGTCTCAGATCCATGCACAAAGCCGCAGAAGAAGATGAAGGAGCCAGATTTTTGCCAAGGGGTGTCTCTCATTAGAACTTGAACAACATTTCATGTGTCGCAAAATTTGGTGGACGTAAATTGATAAAGCTCTAGGTGCCTAATATTGTGGTACTGGGTCAATGTGCTGCAAAAATAACCTCTGATTTCAAGAGACTTCTGCAGGATTTGTGAGGCTGGTGCGGGGCTCCATGACCTACACACCCGTACCCTTCATGAATTCTAACAGCCCCTTTACGTATCAGAAATATTGACAGGGAGAGTCAATAGGGAATGAAAAATTTATGGACAGTGACTGGGTAGAGGGGTTGAGAAGCAGTGTCCTCATAACAGGTGCCGAATGACAGGATTCAATTAGAGCCAACATGTTTCTCAAATTGGGAGGTGATCATTGAAGGTCAGATGCTGTTAGGATTTCTTCGATCCTGAAGGAACTGAGCACCACTGGGTAATGATTTTCTTACTGTGGCTATTGATATTCAGTACTGGTTCATCAAGAGAGAGACTACTCACTTTGTAGGCCTTCAAGGATCATATTTTGTGCAGGTTTTAGCTTGAAATGCAGCCATTTTGATGAAAGCCCAGTCACATGAGTCACATGATGTGATGCTGAATGTGACAGAATGAAGGAGCGTTTGAATATTTGCAGTTTTTTTTTTTTCTCCTTTTAAACTGGCATTTTAAACCACTGGGCAAAAACAGAAATCTAATTTACCATGATATCCTCTGTAAACGAAAGACAATATGACCTTACTGAGCACAGGATACTGTCATTGATATGAACTAGCATATCCTAAACACAGCATATACATTATTAATGCACAGTGCTGCTGTGTGTGTCTGAATTCAGAGGTATAAGAAACAATCTCAGCCAGGCAGCATTGTTAATTCTAATCCAGGCAATGCTGAAGCTGTGGTCGGTGCTGTTCCAAGTCCACACTGTGCCTCTGGGCTTTAGACTGTTCAGACTGTGCAATCATTATATAAAGTTACACTTTCTGTAAGCTCACAAAAGGCTGTTTGAACAACTCTCTCTAGCTTTCTTTTACCCATCTGCCGGGTACATACACTAAAATAACTTCCAATGCTCCTTATTCCTCTTGTATAAGCTTGAGCTAGCTTTGGTGGCAGAGAGTTTCAAGCTGACCTCAATCCCCTCCCACTGTGGGTCACCGTCCTGCCCGGCAGAGTGGCTCTCCGGCTGTCACACGAGGCAACAATCCGGCATATTCTTAGCCCTGCAGCTAGCTGGTTCCCATGGCCTGGGGCGATTAGCCTTGCTATTCATACCCCAGCAAAGCTACTCTCTCAGGCTCTCTGTCTCCTCAGCCGCTGTCCTCAAGGATGTGACTGGTCAAATACTCTGGACTGCAAATCTACCTTAGCTAAGCGGCTGATTAGCACGCTTCTGTCAGACAAGTGTTTGTGTGTGAAGGAACGTGTGTCCCTGTGCATGTGCACGGTCCATGCACAACCTAATGAAAATCAAGAGTCAGTGGCCACACAACGCACACACAAAGAGTTAATACAGCCAGCCAATAACCCAGTTCAGCACCAATCTGTTAACTGTCACTAATATCACACTTTGACTTTCAGCCACATTAGTGTGAGTCCTGCACCTTCACACTGAATGAGATGTTTCTCTCCAGTTTCTGCCACCCACAGATCTGGCATTTAAATTTCACATAGCTGAACCTTCCTCTCTCTCCCCGCTCCCGATACTTTACAGCAGCCACGTCTGAGTCTGAACAGTTGAAAACAATATTTTTGCCATGGGAATTAATTAAGACAGTCTAAATCTAGACTAGAGCCCTTTTAAACACACACAGCAGGATGGAAAAGGCAGCGAAAGGGATGTGGATGAGAACTAGAATGTGGAAGTTTGTGAATCTACAGAAAGATGCAAAGACAGAAAAAGATGGAGAGAAAGGTAGATGGAGGGCAACAAGAGAAGCAAACAGAATTTCTCTAAGGAAAGAACAAACCTCTTGTTTAACCATTTTTATGTTTTGCCTTCACCAAAGGTCCTGATCATCAGCAGATGATGACAGACACAGCAAAAGGGACGTCGAAAACCGCCGTTCACTGCACGTGATTAGCTACGAGTAGGCTTGGCAAGCATTGAAGGTTGGGATCTGATGGTGGAAAGTAACTAACTCAAGGCTTGCACTCCAGTATAGTTTTGAGGTACTTGTACCGGAATAATTCCATATTAGGCCTATGCTACTTTATACTTCTACTCTACTTCACTTCACCTGTCTCGACCAACTACAGGCATAAACTGCTTTTTACTTACAAATTGTTGCATCAGTATGAACAGTCTAATAATGTCATATTTAAAAATACTTCACATGGAGGACATTGATGACAGCTGGATTCACAATAAAGTTTTGCTCCATGACAAAACAAGTTTACACAACCAGATAGCAACAAGGCTTACTTACAGCTATGGGAGGACAAGGATAGTGACATAATGAGTCTGTGACGATTGCCTAGAAACGGATCCAAGCACACACAAACACACACACACACAGGTTTCAACACAGTGCTGGCCCATGTAAAGGTCACACCTCATCTTTTGATTCATAATGTGATATTGTCACGCCGGTGCTCAGTCGAAGTGGCGTTGAGACAGAGCAGTATACCGAAGCACTGTGCTTCACAAGCTGACTGTAGCCGTTTTGGTGAAGTGCAAGAGGAAAGATGCTGTTAGAAACCTAAAATCACTGGTTCAGCATTGTGAGGAGCAGCCACATTCAGAGCTCAGCTCCCCTCCCTCCCACAAAAAGGGTTAGAAGTGTTTAAATGAATGGTGCTCACATTCCTAGAAAAGGTAAAATGTCCCTCGGGGTTGGAAGTGTTCCCTCCACCTCACTGCACAAGAAGTTTCACAAACATGGCCATTTTCACACCCAACCAGCTCTCCTTCACTAAAAGGGCATTGCGCAATACGCCACACCAGCAGGACACAAGAGGAATGGGCAAACTCTCAAGCTCCTGCTGAGAGACAGGAGGGACAAAACACTGTGATATCCCCACTGCAGAACAATACAGCCATGTAGAAGGAACCTGTGTAGGCCCCTGTAAGGGTTATAATGCAGTTATGAAAATGAGATTTCATCATGACTGAGCTGATCTGTGATAACCTCCAATTTCCTGGCTGAGAGCCTGGAGCATTTTGCATGATTTTACACACAAACACTTATGTTCCCAGGCTCCACAGAAATGTGAAACGTGTATCACAGTTGTGACATAATCTGATTTCTATGTCTATCTTCACCAATTATTGGGTTTCACACTTAAAAATTACACCACATTAAACTGAATCTACCGACTGTTCTCAGCTCCAAACACCCATAACACCAGACCTGACACCAGGCTGTATTGATTCCTGATCTATTATCTGTCTGTTCCTATGTCACATAAAAAAGGGAAGCTTGCACACTCAGGAATGCTACTCTTCCCTTCAGCTAAGATGTACTAGTTCTTCACCTCAACTTGTCACGAAGGAGACAGATGCCTCTGTGAGGCGCCCCAGAGGTCAGACAGCCATGTTCCACCACTGCAGCCCAACCTTGGCAGATAAATTAGTAAATTTAATTCCCCTGTGCCCCTGCTGCATGTCTTTTAGTTGTGCAGTTGTGTGCGTAGTGTCCAATAAAAGCCCAAAAGCTGCTGTATTTCAAATGTGTCGGAGAGAGAAAGAGGTAGACATGGACAAAGAAAGAGAGAACAGAGATTAATTTAGCTTGACATGTATGAAATACAGGTTCACATCCCTGGAGGGGAGGTTTATAAATTGGAGTTTCAGCGAGATTGTATCTCAAAAATTGCAACTCTGAAGATGTGCTTGGTCTTGCAAGAGTAGTGTGTAAAAGAAAAAAAACGTTAGTATACTTTCAAGGTGTTTTTGTGGGCTGGATTTCAAGGAATATCAACAACAGATATGGATAAAAGATTTTGCTCTTCCATGTTATGGAGATATGAGGACGGGGAAGGACAGTAAAAGAAGGCTGGAAGAGAAAGCTAAAAGATAGAGGGAAGAGAAAAGTGGAGTGTGTGGTTGGTTGCGTTCAACCCACAGTGAAGGAGAAATTACCAAAAAAAAAAAAAAAGATAGGAAGATAGGTGGGAGGTGCAGGAGTATGCTGTGAGTGACTACTTCAGGCAGTGAGCTGACAGGTGCCAGAGACATGTCACAACAGGATTTATTTCACAAGAGGACACACTATCACTAACCATGACCTATTTTCCAGCTGTTTTCATACTTATTTAAGCTCATGATAATGATCTCAACAAGGCAAGCTGTTATGTCAGTAGTCAGTTACATTTTTTTTTTCTTTGCTCATTGCTTGTATAAAATGTAAATTACATTTACTTTTATGTTTCAAGGAGGACGTTCTGGTGGCATATCAACACTTGTAGATGTCCTTCACCGCTGAGCTGGACATGACGTAAATAACAACACAAACACATCCAGCACAGTCTGCTCGGATCTCATCCTGCTGCAACTTCATCTTGCTCACAGGTTGTCCCGAACGCGAAGGTGAGTCTGTGTGTTTGTGTGCATGTTTCAATAAATGCAGATGCATTTGTGTTGTACTTTCCATTCATGTGATGAAATGACAAGGAGGTGGGGTAGACAAAAGTTGTTTGATGTTAATTTTACTTGTGAACGCAAATTAACATGTACTTCACTTCAATGCCCAAGTTTCACTTTGCTTCACTTGAAATTGCTGCTGCCCACATCAACTGTCTGTTGCTCGCTCTCTCTCTCTCTCTCTCTCTCTCTCTCTCTCTCTCTCTCTCTCTCTCTCTCTTTCACACAAACACACACACTTGGATATTCCCTGACACTTCATGTTGCTAATGCTGGATGGAGGTTGTCATGGGAACACATCTTTGACAGTTTTCTCAGCTCACTCGCAGCAAAGACACAGAAACTCACACAGGAGGCAGGGGAAGTGCAGGCGTTAGAAAAAAAAAAGCAGAAGGGTTGAGTGTGACAGGGCAACAGGGATCATCAGGGGCCCACAGAGCAGGACAGTTGAATGCATCGTGATACTGTAGCCGGGTGGTTGATCTGTTTGCTTTTGACCTTTTGGACAAATTATCGTGGGCAGTGACAGCCTACAGAGTTTGGGCTCAACTGATTTCACAGATCCTTGCAGAAGTTAAAACAGCATAGATTTCAGTTTAATTTTCTATACACATTTCAAATGACACTGTGATTAGGGATTTTTCTGCATTCAAATAAAACTGCGATACAGGAAATAGTTTGGCATTCTGGGAATACGCTCTCTTCATTGTTGGATGAAAAGATTGATACCACTCATGGTTATTATGAAGCTGCAGTACCTATTAGCTTAGCTTAGCATAAAGACTGGAAACAGGTGGGAACATCTAGCCTGTCCAAAGGTAATAAATAAATAAATAGTAAAAAGGACAAATTGTTGTTTTCACACTTCTTGTGCAAATTGAACACAAAATATATATTTCCTGCTGTTCCTGGTCTTCATGCTAAGTTAACCATGCACATTGAAGCTTCATATTTATTGGACAGATATAAGAGTGGTACCAATCTTCTCATCCAACAAGAAAGGAAATAAGAGTATTTCTCTAAATGTCAAACAATTCCCTTAAGACTCATAAGGCACTCAAAATGCTAATGCTCCAAAAACTCTAAATCTAGCAAGTCATTTAAAAAGGAAATAGAAAATGGACTCGAGGATATCTTAACTTAAAAAGTTCCCATCTAACAGCTCTGACACACGCCTACTGTTTGCTGTAAACTACATTAGTGTTTATATTCAGGATCAACTAGCTTGCAAAGTTTGCACTGTTAACTGAAAAAGACAAATCATCCCACCACCAAAGACATGTGGTGCTCTTACAGTAAATGAATTGCAGACTCAGTCTCCCTGCTCCCATCTGTCTGGTTGTCTATCTCTCTGTCTGTCAGAGATTTATGACTCTGTCTCACCACAGGCCTGCCACTGCACCCAGAGATGCTCAGTAATCACATCATGGTGCAAGAAAGCATTTGCTTATGCATGTGTAGCCCACGGTGTTTATGTACATGTGCGGGTGTCTGAGCAATGTAAATATACATTTCCATCCACATCCCAGTATACATGCACGAGGATAAGCACACCTTCATTTCCAATTCCATGTGTTATTTATGGAAACCAGGAGTAGGTATAATAGAGCCACCTGTAGCAAGTTATTTTTCTAGTCTCACTTCATCATCTTTTTACAGTGCATACAGTATGTTGAATTGCTTTTTCAATGAAATATGATCCTGTCTTAATTTTTTTTTCTTTAAAACATGTAGTCAGCAGTGTTCTGTGTTTCAGGCAGTTTTATATAAATACAATATAGGATACAATGAGGTGTGGATTTCTTTACACTATGTTTTTTCTTTCGCCTTTTTTTCCAATTTGGTCCCGAGGCATTTGAGGCACAAATCTAGTTTTCTCAGCCTTCCCAGGGTTCATGCAGACTAGCAGCTGTAGAGCAGGATATCTGTGACTATAGCCTTTAGGTAAAGACAAATCATGATGTACAGGAGCGTGAATGTGGGAAGGTGAATCTGGGGGAAGGTGAATCCAGACATATTCTTCCATACAATACAACATGCTTTACCACTAATTAATTTCTAAATAACATTATCTTGTGACTTCTGACAAAACACCGCAATAAAGTGTGTTACCAAATGTCAAGTTGTCACTGTTTTAAACAGGGTGCAGCTCATAGACTTTCCAGCTCCTAAACACACAATTACATGAATAACTTCCTCCAGTGACCATGAACACCATGGCCACACTCTAGGTCCATTACACAAAAAAAGACCAGTTGCTGAGCAACCAGGGGAGATTCCAGGGTGATACTGGTCCCAGCCTGGACACAGTCCCAAAAAATGTCTGGTGCATAACCCCTCGTGAAATGGCAAATTTTCTTTCTTTTTTTTTTAAGATACAGCAAGCAAAAGTAGGTAGGTTTTGTTATGTTTGGACAGAGCCATGCTTGCTGTTTCCCCCCTGTTTTCAGGCTTTAAGTTAAGCTAAGCTAAGAGGCTCGGGTACACTTTTTGTGCACACAAGAAGAAACAACCTGAGCATCTAAGCTGCACAAGATGACTCCAAGAAACTAAGTCCACAATCACAATATAATGCCAACAAACGTTTATTATTTAAACAGACAGTATAAAATGTATTAGGCACTGTTCTCTTCACAGCTTCCAAGCTCTCACTAATCTTTTTATGCCTTTAAGTTACCTTGACATCATAGTAACAACTAACCTTGCAATATCAGTCCTCAGGTTCGCTTATCTCTGTGGTGTGGCAAGGACGTGGATACATTTTCTAGGGTCACACATGATTTGTAGAGGGCTGTACACAAGATGATTGACCGCTCTCTCCTTCACTCAGACATAAACATGGCCCCGTTTGATTGAACAAACACACCACTGAGCTGCAACAAAAACAAAAAAAAAAGCAAATGACAGTTCTGTCAACCAGAATCAACAAAGTGTCTACAATTTTAACAAAAAGTGCAGTTAGCATGATACACATCAGTTCAATTTGCTCATACATACATTTACATTTTGAGAATAGAACAGCAGCCACAAAAGCCACCGACACGAAAGGATCCATGACAGAAGCCACGTTCAAGGACAGACATTATGTGAGTTGTTCTTATAAATGAACAAATTTGCATTTTAATGAGCCATCTCATAACTGTGACTCATGAAATGGATCTTGTGGAACAATATAGACCATCTATCACATTTCATTTCTCATATGGCCTGCAGAAACACGTGGGCCACACTGTGCACTTGTGAGTGGTGTGATTGTAAAAGATGGTTAAATGAGCAGCACTTGATCATATTCATTAAACAGCATGCCATTTTTAAACTGCTTATGTTCACTGCTGACCTATAAATCTCAGCCTTCACACATACATGCACTGTACAACAGTGCCTGCCTCCATTAATATGTTTTGAATAACAAACATGATTGCAGGTGCTCACTTGAGAGAGCATGTGAATGATCTTTCAATCAGGCATAGAATTATATCCACCTGTGCTTGTTTGTGCAGTTCTTACATTAGATTTCTGATTGTTCTCTATATAGAGAAAATACGAACTGACTTTCCATGTTGCATCCTTGGGAGTTAGTGAACTGAGGCAAGTGTCATATATTAACCAGAAAAACAAAATAGAATGAATATATTTTATTGTCCAAATGTAGACATTTTAGTCCTACATAGGTTAGTTATATTCATCTAAATGCCCTCTCACCCAGAGAGCTTTAGGACCCAGGAGGATAACACCTCAGTGAGATCTAGACTAATCAGTATTAATCAGATATGACTTCAAAAAAGACATCTCTGTAAGCTGTGCAGAGCACTTACACACACACACACATTTAGAGAAAGTATGACTGTTCAGTTCGGTCAAAACTAAAGAAAATTGTCACGCATACAGACTGTGCACAGAAAGATGGCGGCTTGTTGCTGCTTTTGATGATGGAAGATGTCAATATTTCCACCAGCCTCCCTCCAGGGGTTTTCAGATGAACGTGACATGGGAGGGGCCCCTGGGAAAGGTCAGCACAGCTCAGAGCCCCAGTGGGGCCACATCAGACACTACACTAAGGGATCAAAAACTAGGATGTAGCCCACCAGTGAGACTTCGCAGTGGGGGCATCTAGGAGGACTGAGACTGAAGAGGTGCAGGAGACAGAGGATGAGGAGAGATGACAGGGAGACAAGAAAAAAGGGAGTGGTGTGACAGGGGAGGTTGAAAGGGAAGGGAAGGAGATGGGTGCATGATGGAGGACAGACGGGAGCAGGAAGAGGTTGCAATGGTAGGCACATTGTGAGTCACCTGTAAGTCAGGCACCTTCATTATTCTGTCCCACTTTACTGTGCAGCAACCTTCACATACCTCCTCTTCAGGCAAATTGTGTTTGACACAAGGTGAAGCTAAATCATAACCTACGTTGCATATTTCCACTTCTCTGGGTGCAATGTGTACATTATTTGGACCTGACAAGTGTTGATTAGATAATTGTGTGTCCACTAAACAGAACTGATGCAGCTTCTGTGAGGCTGTTTAAAGCACCGCAAGTGTGAAATTAACTCTGAAGGATGTGGACTCAACTGTCACACCATTACATCCACAGCACCGACACAAGCGCCTGTAGCTAATGAAGCTACAGCAACTTGTGTGCAGACATTCACACACACAGACACAACCAGACTATGACAGGTGATCAGATTCATGAATGGAAAGGGTGGGAACAGGGGGTCAGGGTGAGGGTTATTAGAAAATTGTGTGTTTGTTTGTTGTGTACGACTGAGCTGCTGTCCTATGGGAAAGACATGGCTGTAAAACAAGATGGTGAAAGCTGGAGAAGATAAATTGCTGAAAAACAGGGAAGGAAACAGTCTGTTCTTCATTCACTGAACCAAAAAAAAGGCTAATTAAAAATTTATTTTGTCAGTAACTAAGATTGTGTGCCAATGACTTCAGCTCTCTGCACCAAATAAACCAATACAGAGAACTGGTACTATAAATACCATGTTCCAGCAAGTTTTCTTACAGAATTGCCCAAGTTTGTTTACTTTCCATTTGGTTTAGGCAAATAATCCAATGCTGGATACATGAATGACTCCATTTCAATTTTACTTGCCTTCACTTGTCAGGAAATTAATGTGTGATAAATTAGTCTAATATAGCCTATGTGGTATTTAGGAATTAAAAATCACTTTTTTTGATTCGTGATGTAGACGAGAATTTCTCACTATCAGTCCGCTCGCCACTCGTGTTTACGCGTGTCCATGATTACAGAAGTTATGGAGCTCAATCGCAGAACTAGAATGATTGTCAGAAAGAGTACAGAGCGCCTGAAAGCCTAAAGTGCCTCTTCAGAGAGAAAACCGCTGCCAGCCCCATGAATCATAAAATTCAAAAGGCAAAAAAAAAAAAAAGAAAAGAAAAGAGAGAGTGACTCATAAGACTAAAATCATCCAGTTGCTGCCTGCATGCAACACACACAATAGTGCAGAGGAAAAAAGACAGAGAGAAAGAGGGAGAAGGAGAGCGATAACAGCAGCATGTCTACGTCATCGATGAAAGAGTAACCAGACCCTTGGGGCAGAGGGGATAAATAAAGGAGGAAGGCGCGTGGGTAATATTACCCACATCTCCCTGCTGCTTGTGGCCTTGCCGCCTGTCATGCTCTGTTGGGCAGTTGGGCAGTGATGTCACTCAGACTGCAGAGAGGCTCGCTGGCCCTACCCCTCACCGACATACACAAACACACAGTATGCAAAGAACTGCACACACACACACACACAGACACACTGCAGATGCTTAATTATTAAAGGCACCACATATATATTTATACACACACACACATACAAACAGACACAAACACATGATTCCTCATCGATATCATTCTGGTCAATAATTCATGATATGCTGTCGGTGCAGAGACTGCCAACAGCTGACTTTCACATACACTGGACAAGGTAAACTCTTATCACTGCTCCACGTGTATTTCTTCTTCTTCTTCTTCTTCTTCTTCTGCACATTTGGCCACACTGTCATCCACCTAACTGTGATTGAAAACCTTTTTCCAACATTTTGAGTCTCACTCCCAGCATGTGCAGGAGGAGACGGAGGGCAGCAGGGCGGATAGGTAAAGATTCAGGTCTCCTCCTATTCCACAAACAAGGTTAAACCGCACACTTGTGTACTTCAAAAGCTCCCCCTAAATATAGGAGGGGGGGGGGGGGGGGGGGGGGGGGGGGGGGATGAGGAGCTGACTGGTTTGCACCCATATATAACCTCTGCCTTACTGCCAGGCAGCAAAGCACATGGTGTCACACTAAACTGTGTCCCTGCTTTCAACCCCAGTTCAGTCCCCTCAGCACTTTAGTCATTTGCTATAAATAGGCATACACACAGACACAAACACCACAGCCTCCACTTCATGTTGTCTATCTACCTTTATTTATTTATTTTAGTTAAAGGGATTTTGGCTGTTTTAAGGCTTCACCTGCAGGTTTGTGTTGTGTTCACAGTGTGCTCCCCGCAAATCCTTTGTTGCTTTGCTGTATCGTTTCAGAACAGCCCATCACAGTGAAATACTGCGCACCTCAACGGGAGGCCAAGGGCGCTCTCACGAGGACTGAGGGAGGCTTTTAAATCACATTTGATCACAGATGCAAACACACAAAAACACACATGTACTGCACAAGACAGAAGCACACACAAAATTCATGCAGTAATGCTGTGTGAGTAAGACTGCTCTTCTCTTTAGGTTTTTAACTATCCCATTAAATTTTGGAAGAACACGAACACTCTTTGTCTCCACCAGATGGGGACAAAAAGCAGTATTTTATGTTTGCATGTTCCTAAAAAAAAAATCTAAATATCCTAAAACGTGAGATTAAAAAAACTACTGGTTCAAAGAAAAAAAGAAATATGGGCTGTATCTACATTCAGTATGATGGCATTTTTAGAATAGATGTGGAGCAAATCCAACAACAGTGAGGGGATTGGTTGAATCACCAGAATTTGGCTGAGCTGATCCACACGCCTACAGTAATTTAAACCGTAGGATAAATGATAAAGCGTACAGGCTTTAACTGTGTAACTCATATCTTATATTCAAATGCTGGCGTTTTTCCTTGTGCAGACTTTAAATTTAAAGAAGACCTGACCCTGATGTCTGGGTGAGGGTGTGTCACCGTTGCAGCTTCCTAGTTAAAAATAGTTGGCAAGCAACCTCTCGAGATCTCAAATGCTCCAAACCTGCAAAAAACCACTGGAGAAATCAAGTGAGAGTGATTTTATGTTTCTGGCATGCAGCAGCATCAGGTGTTGTTTGAACTGAAGAGAAGATCCTGTACTTAAAATGACAAATGGGTCATGATGGTTTAAATGACAAAAAAAAAAGAAGAAGAAGAAAAAGAGCAGTAGAAGCACTGCACATTCAAAAGCAAAATCCAGGCAGATGTCACAACAGTATTGGAGGAGATCTAACGTTTGAACCTCAAACAAATGGCCACTTGAGACCAAAAAAATTTGAGTATTTCTACTGTTTCTTCTCTTTCTGTCCTGGGGAACAGAACATCAGGCCTGCAGAGAGCATCACACTTTGGGAAGGTGTGTCAGAAAGTGAGGACTGGGCATAATGTCCTCATTTTCCTAAAAAGTCCTCACTTCAGTGGTTTAAAATTCTAACTGATCCTCACATTGTATTGGCCACACAAGTACACACACACACACCTCTTCTTATTTCAGCTGAACTACTGGCAGATGGGGGAGTCCTGGTAGTATATAGCAGATGCATCTCTTCCTCTCTCTCCTCACCACTGCCACATTTTTCACACCAGTGTCATCTGGGGAGACTCTCCTCTTTCCTTTCCCTCCCCCACCCACCCACTCACCCCTCTCTGTGTTTCTAGAATTCTTGTATTTCTCACCTTCCTCTCTTTGCTTTCCATCCAGCGCACTTTGCCACGAGCCAAGAATGACTAATTTTGAAATGTCTTCTAAATAACTCAACACACTCATGCACCGCTAAGTTGACACAGGCATCCTTGAAAATGTTGCAGCCGTTACATCTATACACTGCACCCGATGAAAGCTTTCATGAGGGCATGACAAGTAATGAAGCTGTTATACAGAAGAGAAAAAAAAATTAGTTATACAAGCAGTGACACTGCCCTTGTTATCTTTCTCTTTCCACTCTAAAGCTCCTTCTCTGAAGTTCTTACAGGCTTAATCTCGCGGGGTGATCACAGCATTGATTTTTATGATTGTTTGCCTGTGTTGCATGTCTTAGACAAGCACAGGTGTCGACTTTCACATCACACAGCAATCCCCCCCAAAAAATAAAAAAAGAAAAAAGAAATTTAATTAAACTGAGTAAGAACACAAAAAGGGACCTTCTAGCTTTTAGTGAAGAATGGATTTTCTGTGATCACAGATAACTAACAGAGAACAAAGCACATCAAAAGGTTTGACCTTTGACGGGGGATTGACTTTCATGAGGCTGAGAAGGACAGAGAGAGAGAAAAAGAGAAGGCAGCTGGGGATGTTGCATAACAGATGAACCCTGCATCCGCATACTAGGGCCTGTTGGGTTTATTTTATTTTATGTCTTGTATGGCCAAGTCAAGCTCTATAATAAACAATGAGCCTTGTGAGGACGCCACAGCACTTTGAATTGCAGGTGCGTAACAGTTTCACATACATATCTCTCTCATCAGAACATTTATTTACTCAGAATCTGTAATTTATGTTGAAAGTACTTTTTCCCCAAACCCCCATCCATAGGATAAAGCTCTGTCACAGGAAGTTGGCATCACTTGTCTTTTTGTAGCATCCCAGCTGTAATGCCGAACAGGCCTGGCATGTCACAGTCTCAGAATCCCCTGTCTGGGCTACAACACACTCTGTGACGTCAGAAACCTCTTTGTATGTGTGTGCAGGCCTCGCTGTCAGCCCCCGCAAGGCTTAAGAGGAGGAGGGGTGTATGAGGTGGGATGGAGGAGAGAGCAAGAGAGAGTGAGAGTGAGAGAGAGTGAGAGAGAGAGATGGAGGTGGGCTTTACACTGTGATGTAATTTCATGGAAACTGTTATGTGTGGTGATGTTGCATCCTACAGAAGCTTTGAACCGCACAGCCTCCTCGCTGGGCGAGGAAAAGACCACATGAACTCACTGCTTCACTGAGTCAAGTTCAGAGATTCTGACTGTGGAAAAATATGATCTTTATGTTGCCACCTTACATTTAGCAGCAGCGTTTCCTCATCTTGAGCAAAAACAAGCCTTTGTCCTTGGAACAAATGTAAACATCCACACAGTTATATAATCTGGAGAAAAAGGATATATTAATATAGTGTATTTATACTAATTCTTCATTTGCTCTACACCCTGAAAAACAAAAAAAGAAAAGAAAAACACCAGCAGAGTGCGAGAGCTATAGGCCAGATGATGGGAGAAAATAGAGATTAACAACAGTTAATTCTGGTCTTCAATTAATTCTTTTACATGTAATGCTATTATTTTTTTTAATATGTTAAGCTTCAGGTCTTTTGAAAATACAGATACAAATACTATTTGAATGTGAGGTTGTGGAACTGAGAGGATGCTTCAGCTTATTTTAAAAAATAAACATACAGCACCATCTGGTGGCAGAGTGTTTGTTTTTTTGTTTGTTTTTTTTGAAAGAATCAGTTGTTTTATGTGCTGCTCATTACTTGATAAACTTGAATAACTTCAGTTCTAAACCATTACAGTGTTGCTGAATCCTGATTGGCACATAGAAGTATATGACATCACCTGCCTTCAAACCATCTCTTCATTTAGGACCCAATTCCTCATAGTAAGAAGCCTTTAACATACTTTAAACCTTAAACACTTTTCAGTGGGGACAAAACTGTACAAATGAATTTAATAACAATGAGACACAGCAACTTCTCCATGAAACTGATTTAATAGATTGTTAAAAATAAGGCTATGATGCTGTTTTAGCAAACACTGACTAGAGGAACCACCATTGTGGCGTCCAGAGGAGCCTGGTACAATGGGTAAATGTGACCAGTCTCACTGGGGTATTACAGATGGACATACAGGGAGCACACCTGACTCTGCAAAGTCAAACACACACTGACCAATCTTGCGTTCAGACTCCAACATGTACACGCATACACACACGCACATACTATAGACATCCACCCCACCCAAAACGGTGGCAATAGACAGAGATTATGCTGATAACATAGCAGTGTTCTCTTAAAAAAAACATGCATAGCTTAGTACATGAATGTGTTGTTCGAAAACCACCAAGTTATTGTTTTAACACTTTGATCTTATGGTTTGTCAAAAATTTCCAACATGATCACATTGATTTCTTTTATTTAACCATTATTAACAATCATGTAAACTCATTGGACTATTTTGTTTTACAATAGCCTCCCATTATATTTTGCTCATGTAGAAAGTTACATTCTGAACCAAGATAGGCTCGATAACAAAGGAAATAAATACTGGAATGGCAAAAACACAATATAAAGTTGTTATTTTGAAATGGACTGAAGACCAATCTTGGCCCAATTTTTCAGATATAAAAACAAATTAAAACACCTGCTTAATATTGGTATCTTATCATGTTACAGTCATCAACAAAATACTCTTTACTTAATAAAAGTGTCTCACGGATGAATACAAAACACGCACAATGCCCAAAGCAACAAAAAAAATAATGACAACATTAGCCTTCCAAATTGCCTCCAAATGTAATTTGTAACAACAAAACAAGGAATGATGAGGCAGTCAGGAGAGACTCTCTGTAGTGCTGTGTGCATGTCCGTTAGAAGGTGCCGCACAAAATGTTATTTTTAGTCAGATTCCCTTATTCAAGCTTATTTTCCAATAAGATACACATGTATAACCTTCAAAGTTTTAGACTCATAAGACTTTTAAAATTGGAAAAGATGGAAAAAAATTAAATAGTCAGTTTCACGGTGCTTCTTCTTTCGTCCTTTGGTTACTGGGGTGTCACCTCCCTACAAATATTTGTACATTTTGTTCTCTTCACACAGTTAGCACGCAGTAGTGTAGTGTACATTACCAATGGTGTTCTTCCAAACCTTAAGCGACTAACATCTAACTTTTTAAAGTGCCTAAGAGCTGAAGCAAACAGGAAGCACCAAGCTGGTGGCACAGGCAGAGTCTCCTCACACGACAAACAAGGGTTTAGCTTTAAAACAGCCGAGCAGGCGCACACACACACACACCCACCCACTTGGAAGAGTATACAGGATTTCCCCATGCAGGCTAATGCTAACCTACACTAAGCTGGGTCTTCTATTCACAGGAGTACCCACACTGCTTAGACATTTTTCAAAACATAATCCTGTGGCAAACAGGGCTCGGTGTCATTTGATATTAATACAGCCTCTCGAATAATGTTTTATCCTACAACTTTTGCTCAATAAAAGCACATTTAATTATGAGTAACTGTTTTTTTCTGTGGACCACTTGTACGTGCAAGCTGCTTTTCTAATACTCAGACAGTACAGTAGAATAATCGGCCTCAGAAAACACATTCAGACTGAACCTTTTGATATTCTGTATGCATTTTGGCTTATAGGTATCGTGCTTTGACACCAAGCCCTAATGGTAAAGATAATAAAAATGCTCAACACAGGAAAGACATCAGTGAATGCATTCACACACCGGATGCTCACACATGTACAGACATGTGGTTTACAAATGTAAAAGTCTTACGTGGATGTAATATAAAATACTCTTTAGTTCAAATCAAAACTTCCAGGTCCCTTTTTAAATAACAGCAAAAATCCTTCAAGTGCTTTTCCCTTTTGTCTTTCACATCTGAACCATTTTTTAACATTTGCGAGACAAACAATGTGCGTTCGTTACCTGATCAATCTTCGCCCACACTTCTATATGTGCTCACTTGGCCTGCTTCCTGTGTGCACCTGCTTTTCCAACATGCAACCCAGCAGAGGGGAACACTTGGACCATGGACGTATTCTTTAACTTAACATAAACTTCACCTTACCTATTTCAAATTTGTAAAGAATAAACTGTACAAAACATGGACTAAAAATAATTGTTTTTGTTTTTTTTTTTACAAAGTAGTCAACTACTCAGGCTTTAAGAACAATCAGTAATATCAAATTAAAAACTTAGAGGAGATCATGCGGAGACCATCCAACTCACCGCCTTCATCGCCTGAGGACGAAGACGATGAGTCAAACAAACACCCTACCAGACGGGTCACCGCGGAGATATTTGTTGTTTTGTCATTGGTTTAACCAGTTTTACTAGTCAGATAGTACAGAATCAGCTACATTGCTTTTCATGTTGATTCAAACGCAACCTTAAATATTTTGTAGGAGAAACACAGCATACTCACCCATTCTGAAGTCAATGTAGCCTTCGCCTCCACTCATGACCAAGAACGTTTTGGGCTCAGAGGTCACTGTGTCAGAGGATTCAGAGGCAGGGTCATCAGAGCCTGAATCTGCACTGCCTGGAGGAGGCATTGCCTGCCCTGTGACAAAATAAGAAAAAAAAAACAAATAGCCAAGAATCAAAATACAGTTTTAGTTTAATAATTCCAGATTATTTTCTCTTTTAAAATCAACCAATCAATTCATCATCGCAGAGCTACCTAAATGTCACAATATCATCAGATGTACATACGTGCAAATAATCTGACCTATACACGTGGCTCCCAAATTTCATTTAATTTTACAGCATTTGTCTGTTCCTGCCTCCTCATGCCACAGTTTTCTGGTCTGCACTTGCCGGTTACCTGGCACGGTGACAAAAAACTTGACAGCATCTCGATGTCCATGGAAACACAGCTGGGCGTGAGCCATGGAGCAGTATGGCACAAAGCTGCCTGGCATGGCACAGTCTAAAGTGTCATCACCGTAAACCCGTACTGCGCTGCCGGGCCGATTTGGCACTATTCCCGTTGTCCTGTTGGCTGCAGAGTAAGAAAGAAAGAAATTAATCAAATCTGCTGTTGACAAAAGGTGCATATTATCTTGAGCTTGTCTCATGTGATTATGCAGATTTTCCTGTGGTGTATTAAAGCAGTGAAGGCAGCGACTTCAGAACAAGTCTTATCAGCCTAATGGTCAACAAACATGCAAATGAAAGAAAGGCTCACTGAGACACACGCATATGTAACAACACACTCACACAGACACATATTTACACAACAGAGTATGAAACTGATTGCCCATCCAGAAAACTAGACAAAGCAGGGTTATGAGCAGAACTGGCCTGCACACAGTGTCTCTCAGACACGCAGCAGTGCGATCTGTGGTTCATGTCACTCATGACAGCAGAGGAGCTTGTTTGCCCTCATTGTTTCTGAAAGCGTAAACACCCATGCTCTATGTCTCCGACCAAGGTGGAGAGAAGCTACAGGTTGAAGAGAGAGAACCTAGCTGTCCTCCATTTCCAATGAGAGGAGAGTTGTGCAGTATAAACCTGCCAAACGGTGTTGTGTGAGGTTCACAGTGATGGTGAGACCTGTATCCATGGCAACCCCGTCGTCTTTTATTCAACAAGTAGCGCCTGGGAGGTAACAATTGTTGCCCTGTCTGAATGTGCCATAAGAGAAATGTAGGACGCAGATGCACAGTGAGAGGACACAGAAAGGACATATGGCAGCCAGTATTTAGAAAGAGGTTAAAAAACCAGAGAGAGAGAGAAGAGGCGAGGCTGTGTACAGTATGATGCTGAATCATCCCCGAGGCACCTCACGGTGTCTATGCTGAGGGTCTGCGGCTTCCTAAAGTCTAAAGCGGAGGTGGAATATGAAAGAGCAAGTGGAGGAGGGCGTCGAGGGGGCAGCAGCGGGGGATATGAGCTCAATAAGAGCGAGCCACTTGTTTCCACTACTACACTACTACTGTGCTTTGGTTGAACATGCTTTGGCATGGTTTGTCAAACATGGATAAACATAAATGTATAAGAAGAGTTTCATTACACAACATCCAATCTTGATGGGACAGGATCTTACAGATGCTTTATAGATGCTTTTTACATTTAAAGCATTCAAAAAATATGTAAGAAATATTCTACGTATTTACTTTACCCAGAATGAATCTTAATTCTCAAATTCAAGAACATAAACCTTACTGAACTTTTATTAATACACACAGACACATGAAAATATGTTACATATCCTGATGAAAACAAGTGGACATTATGGAGTAAATCTGTTGATGTGGCACAGGAGTGCAATACCTTCAGACAGCGGGATGGAGATGATGACGCCATTTCCTGTCCCCACCCACAGGCGGCTGCAGGACACCACGAGAGCTGTGATTCTCACGAACGAGAAGCCCAGTTTACCCGTACCTGCAACACACGCAGAGCAGACAGAGCACACGTTTGGTTGCTATGTCAAAGAAGAGATAAAGATTTCTGAGACAAGTGACACGTTGGTATGGAGAGAACCGTATATATACCAAGCATCTTGCTGACGTAGGGTTCAATGTCCACATCTTGGAGGTGCTGGTAAGTGTGGGCGTGAAACAAGCGTAGGGTTGAATCCAGTCGGATGGACACCCAGATACCGTCTCCGACCCAGGCCAGCTGCCGCACCTGGCTCTCCTTGCGAGGATGAGCGTCGAATGACTTCTGCTCAGGCATGTCAGATTGAGATGATGTGATGTTAAATGAATGTGCAAATGTTAAATGTAACATTTCTAGATGCCATTATAAGATGTGTTTTACATAAAGGCAGGTTTATATAATATTTTTTGGGTTTGGACTTTGCAGAATACATTTTACCCTTTACCTATAGTAAGGTTTAATAAGTTGATGCTGACTAGAAAAGAAAGTTTAGAAGAAGAACAGAAAGTTCATTGACTGCTGTGACAGCTGTACCTCTATCCTCATGGCCTTTGGCTGGATGACGTAGATCTTGTTCCTGTAGCCGCACCACACCTTGTCATGGACTACGGTCATACAGCGGATTGAGTGGTGGGGCCGGCCCAGATCCAACAGGTGGTAGTTGGTCAGGTCCCACTGGCCGTCTGCTGGCGAGGAACATAGAGACTTGAGAGGTAAGGTCTCAGACGTTTTGGCAAAAATAAAAAAGTATGAATACCAAGATTTAAAAATGATGATAATAATTCATAAAATGTTTTTATGAACATCAAAATAGCGTAACATCATGTAGATTCACACCAAAAACAGAATGAAATGCAAACACTAAACCTGTCTTACAACAAGGAGTGCTATGTCACAGACTTACCAATGCTTCTGTGAAAAATTGCTAGTGTCCCATCAGCCAATGCAACCAGGACTCTCCCTTTAACATGCCTGCAACATGTCAAAAAGACACTGTTTCAGATCATTTTTCTTGTAGATAAAAAAAGTATGTTCAGTAAATACACAAACATCTTCGTACTCACACTATGCTGAGGATGGCGTCTTTCAGCTTGATTGCATGAAGACACTTCCTCCAACGCGCCACAGACGAGTGGACATACAGACTTGAAAATGAGGAGACAGAGAGATACGGAAACAATTACAATACTGGCTTGTGAGGAGTGGATTTGAAACTACAAGAGGAAACTAAACCTGGTGAAAGTATAATTGAAAGAATTTGCTCTCAATGACAAAAACAGAACCACTGTCAGTCTTGATTTCATAATGACTCTCTAATGTGTGTTCATGTTCATTTTTATAAAGTTGCAGTTTCATCATCACTGTATTCACTGTGTGAAGGTAACCTCTTATTTTTTGCTGAGTTTATCACTCCCCCTAGTGGGCACTGTCCTGCTCACCATCCATTCTGAGCTCCTAGCCACATGGTGGGGAGGGCACTGCTCATCCTCAGGACTTCCCCCTCTGACGGGTCAGTTTCTTCGGGCAGAGAAGTCACTCCATCCTGCCCAGAGCCCCTGGATCACAAAAGACAGGAGTTTCATCAGGCAGCAGTCTTTGAGATATATGTTTCATAATACTATGACTTGTATTTGTCAAATTGTATTGTCTAATCTAGAATATCATTCCTCACCTCTGTCCGTCACTGGGAGAGGAGTCAGTGGGTCCCACCCCCAGTGGGTCGGTGAACACATGCTCCGTGTAGATTCCTGGCTGGTTTTGATCCGCTCCCTGGTCCTCCTCTCCCTCTTCGCCCACACCAGCATTGGCCTCCGTTGCTTCCGTTGCCTCTTCCGCCGTAGGAACCCCATCTTCTGCTGGACTGGTCTCTCTGGACAGCTCAACTGTGGGCGATGTGGAACAACAGTGAGAAAGAATGATAAAGTAAAGGTTTGTGTGGGGATTCAAACACACAAGGAAAAGGAAAAAAATGGACTGGCACTAATTATTGGATTGGGAGGAGTGAACCTGGCTTCACAGAGCGTAACATCGGCAAACATAGTTAAAAACAAGACTTTTTCCAGCCGATAACTACCTGAGCCAGACATGGCGCTGTGCTCGGCTGGCTGGTCTGTGACACCTAAGCTGGCTGTCTGGGGGATGGCGGTGGTCCCCTCTGCTGCCATGGCACCATCGCTGCCTGTAGAGCCTACACTGGCCACGCTGCCGGCCAGAGACACCCCGTCACCTTGGCTAGCCTCCAGGTCCTGGGGTACCTCTTCACCTGCCGGATAATCAGTCTCCAACACCCCTGAAAAAAAAACACAAGACTTTAGCAGTCAAAAAAAATGGTGATACAATCAGAGAGGAAGTGTGCAGCTATGGATGTGAAAGGAAGTGTGCAGCTATGGATGATAAAGTGATCGATCAACCTACCCGGCACACTGGCAATGCAGACGACGTGGGTGTTGCAGGCGTAGAAGCTGTCAAGTAGGTCAGAGGGCTGACTGGCATCCAGCACCATAACCTTGGTGGAGGAGTGGGTGCTGGTGCATACCCACACCCTACTGGAAATCTCATCCTGAAGTACCAGCTCCTTCTCCTGATCCCCTTTCTCCTGATCCTGACGGACAATACAAAATCAGACTACAGCCTGGGCATCATTTAATGCAAAGTCTGAAGAACTCATTGGGCCTACAAGGTGTAGTTCCCATTCAAACATTATAATAATACAGAAACACTATAGAATAAGAACAAGTCCTTACTCTCACCTTACTCTCTTGCTCCAGCTGATCCAGGCTACTCTGAGAACCCTTCTTATGTTTAGTAAGCTCTGATATCCTGCCCCCAGACAGGTTGACCCCTGCAGCACACCACAGCTGCGAAACAGAGAGGGAATATATTATAAATTACAAATACATACTTTCCTTCACTATTAAAGGACATGCACAAAAAGCCACACGGTAAATTTAGTGTATATAAATTTTAAGGGTTTTTTAAGCACCTTCATAGAAGCATCCTTCTGATCCAGAGGTCTCAAGTACACTGGCACAGGCAAGTTCATTTTGTTCTCCACCTGTCCACCATTTGCCACCTGTCAGGGTATAAGCAGGTATACGTTTTACTAATTACATGACTGACATGAACACATTAAGTATTAACAAATTAAAATTGTCTGTAGTCAACCTCACTGATCTAATGAAAAACAGCCATACGTCCTACTCAATTTCTGTTCAAACGTTCACTTCCCACCTTGCATTTGCTGGGCAGGCTCCAGCCGTGAGCAGTGACTCGTCCGTCCTCCTTCTGCATGTGGGCCTTCACCTGTCTGTACTGGGCTCTCTTTTGCTCTTTACGCGATGGCGAACTGCACTGGTCCTTTCTACAAGAAGAAGCAAAGACAAAGAAAATGTGATCAGCTAACATAGCTAACATTATATACATTATCACAGGCCATTAGGTTAAAATATTCCCACAAGCGTTGCTGGAATGAATCATGATGGACTTCACGTTATGTGAGTTTCACATGCTGTCCCTTTTTTTTTTTTAGACTTTTCCTAAACATCTCCACCTTCATAAAACAAACCAAACTCACAGTCACCTGACTCCATTACTCACTCTTCATTGAGGAAGTCGAAGGTCTTGGACTTCTCTGTGGGGAACTGGGAGAAGGTGCTACTCCTCTTTACCAGGCCGCCCGGGGAGTTGTATTTCATGCTGGACTGACACTCCACCTTCTTCATAGCAGAGGCACTGGAGGAGGAGCTAAACAGTCTGCTGAAGCTGCAGGTGGTGAAGTTACAGAAAGCCAAGAGGGAGACAGAGCCCACAGGAGTGCAGGGAAAAAGCAAGGTAAAGAGGGGGGTCACCAACCAACCAGACAACGAAGGAATTACCACCAACATTTACTGTACAGTAACGTAAAGCATGCTGGGAGTTGTGGTATAGCTGAGCACTTCCTATCAATTCCTATTTGTGTCTTACCATCAAGTATCAACAGTATTTGTATTTTAACGAGAACCTTTTACAAGGTAGTCTTGAACAGGGGTAGTCAGACTGTAGAGGTGAATGGCATGTGTAAAAATAAAAAAACACACAATATAATGAGCAAAGTCTCTGTGAAAAGCAGCATATATTATATGTTGTCATTTCCCACCACAGACTATTTGAGCTAAAATTGAAATCAAATAACATATGAGTGTCTAATTTTTTAGACATATACTAAATCTGTTATTTCTTATAGTAAAAAAGCCAACTGATCTGCAGGTACAACCTGACTTAAGACAGAACATGAACACGTATTTAGTTTGCGGGGGAAAACTGTTCCTCTTTAGCTCCCTATGAGCAGACAGAGTGGGAAAACATCAAAAGGCACACAGCAGGCAGGAGACAGGAAAGCCCAGGGTCACAAGGTGAGTCATGTCTGAGCAGTTTGTGATAACAACAGCTGATGCACTGCACGGAGAGCAAAGATTATGGATAAAGACACATCAAAGTTGGATCCATTTGTGATGGAGGAGCAGTTCTGTGTCAATGGAGGGCAAGAGAGAGGTTTGGCAGGGGGGAAGGTTTATTTAACCATTTTTACCTAATGCTGCCAATTCAACAGAACATCGCGGAAGAGATGAGAAAAAAAAATGTATTTGAATAATTTGGAAGAAAATGTCACAAAAGTTAACTTGGAAGGTTTTCAAAACAAAAGCCCCGCAAAAGACAGATAATATAGCTTTTAAAAAGAAAGAATAAATTTGAGAGGACTCACAACTGCCAGATGCTGGATTTCTTTTTTTCTGTGAGTGTTGGATTTTCCCTCGAGGCCCTAAAGAGAGGACAAGATGATGAAGATCATGTTAACTGTTGCTTTAAAGACACTCAAATACAGGGTGAGAAAAGTAACTTTAATTTAAAAAAAATGTGATCATGTACATGTGTAAATTTGCAGCCCTGTGTTCTGTACCTAATCATCTCTGTCCACCGCACAGCTTCCTGTAGCTCCATCAGTCTCTCTTTGTACTGGTTTCTTTCCATTAGCACTCTGGCCATTTCCACTCTGGTGAAACGCTTCCTCTGGGCTGTAGGTACATCACTCTGCTGCAGCATGCAATTAAACACACAAAGAAATACATTTAGTTTTTTAGGAATGTCAAGATGCTCATTTTTTAGGAATGAGCATCTTGACAAAACAGGACAGACATGTTATATACAGCATGTATTTGAAGCTGGGATAAGTTTGGCTGCAGAAGACTCACATCTTCTTCATCTTTAGTTTTCTGTTTCACTTCCTCCACTTCCAGTCGCACTCTGGAAAAGATCACTTATTATATATGGAAGACATATAGAAAAAGTTCTGATGTTATTTTGAAATTCACATGCACTGTTGTAATAAACCATAGTCATTTCTATGTTGTAACTGTAATTTACTTTTTGAGTTCCTCCTCCATCTCTCTGTTCTTGTCCTCCAGCTTGGTCTTGGCCTGCAGCACGGCTTCCAGCTCTCCCTGCAACATCTCCTTCTCACAGGTCAACTCGTCCACCTTCAATATCAAGTCTTTATTCACCACGTTCAGGGCATTCCTGGAGAGATGTAAGGAACAAGGCCATTTTAGTATAATTATTCAGTATTTTTGATGGACATCAAACATAAAAGCCATTAAAGCAAAACCATTATGGCTTGTACTTACTTTGTCTCAAGCAATTGTGAATTCTCCTGAATAAGATTTTCAACTTCCCGGCCCATACCTGATCAGAAATGATGATGATGTTAATATTTCATTACATAAAAAACTATTTGACAATACGCTAGAACAGTGACTACATGAGTGACTACATATTAAAATGCACCACTGGAGATTATTTGTACTAAGATCAAATCCAACAAGGCACTACTTAAGATGTGAAATATCTCCTAGTGAGATATTTGTTACTGTAGGTTTCACAGTACAAGGAACTAGCACAACACACAAACCCACAGCACGTCACATGACTGACAGGAGAAGGATGGATAGAGCGGGTGAGGTCTTACCAATCAAACTAAGGTCTGAGAAAACCATGCAATCCAAGTCAGGCGGAAAGAATAAGGAAGAGAGAGAGAGAGAGAGAGAAAGAAATGCGGATATAGTTTGAGACAGTGAAATGACCAAAATGATGGAGGAGCCAGAGCTGAACATGTAGCCGTTGACTCCGCAAGCAAAAAGGAAGAGCTGCTGCCGAATCTTTAAGGCTAGTTACATTTGTCAATCGCAGCAGCAGAGAGAAGGAAAAGAGGATAACACAAGGGCAAAAAATATATATATTTTAAGCTGTAAAAAGAACAGTTAGGCCAACAAAGGAAGCATTAAACTCTGTCATTCATGCACCAAACTTTGTCAAAAATAGTCAAATGTAGGCAGCTGAGAAGCTTTACAGCTGTGCATTAGTGAACCTATTGAATGCCAACTGTTATCAAACATAATGAAGAAGAAGCCGTGAATGAAGAAGAAGCTGTAACGATGGCGGATATGGCAGAAAGTGACCAATGAGAAGGGGTTAAAGGGACATCACAGAAGAATGTTAAGCTAAGGAAAGGGTTTGAGGTCATACACACCAGAGTACTCCACTGGGAATATGGACAAAAGCCAGAGGATGAGACACGGGAGAGAGAGAGGTGATGTTAACATGGGTAGATGGCTAACACTGCGTAGTATAACAGCTGGACCAAAGCACGTGGTGTAGCATTGGAGCAAAGAGCAGGTGTTGGAGTAACAGTGAGTTTGTAACTAGTACTATCAGCAGAAAATCAGCTATTAGCCAAACATAAGAGCTGAGCTTCAGTAAAACAACCATTCTGAAAAATCCAGAAAAGCAGTGATTACAGAGAAAAGAAATATTCACAGTTATTACGCATCATTTTGTATGTATTGACCTACGCTTCTGTGATAAAGCAGGAAGCACTGCTGAAGTCATTTACATTGTATGAACTTTGGCCAAGAACACCACAACCTGACGTGGAGTCACATTTGCTGATTTTGATTTTCTTAATGGCTTTGTTAGTGACTGTAAGTTAAACTGTATGTTTGTTTTTTTTTCAGGATCAAGGACGTAAGTTCAGCAGTGGCAGTTCACATCTGACTTTTTTATACACACTGATAAAATTTATTTAGTGGAGATGCTTTCAATTGGCACCACACTTAAAACGTCTCAATAGGCCTAATTTTAACAGACACCTACCAGCCTCTTACACGAGTATTTTCCAAATAACATGTATATACTTACACCACATACAAAACAATGGAAACTGAGTTTTTTTTTTTTTTATTCCCAGGAAAGACATGTCACTACATTTCACTTGGACAACCACTGAGTCAAATCGTAACTGAACCAAGACATTTCCCTTTCACTACAGACTGTCACAGCAGTTTATCCAGAGGATCTGGCAGGATTGCTGCTACGTTATTCCACTTCAGTGCCACATTGTTCTAATGAAGATAGAGTTCTTACTCACCCAGCAGGTCGGCCCCCTCATCCACATCCCCTATGAGCCCAGTGCCTGCAGACGACAGCTCCTCAAATAGAGAGTCTGTATTGCGGTCAAATGCCATGTTCTCAATGCCTTTGGTAGGCGTACTGGAAGAGTAATGACAACAGGAGGTGATGTTTTGCTCTCCTGTGAAACTCTGGTTAAAACTGGCCCAACAAGCAAGTTCTTTGTACTACCTGCAGTGCTTGTAACCAATGAGATCCATGTCCAGTTCAGGGGTGGACTCAATAATGTCCTGCACATCTGAGCTGTCCTCATTTTCAGGCAAACCTTCAGAAGACACAGAGCATGCCAGATTACCAAAGAGAAGGATCTGCAAAAAGTGTCCTACTTTTTGATATTTTTAGATTAAAGTAACAAAACAAGTTTCTTCTATGCAACCACCAAAACTAACAAACAGCTACCTACCCACTGATATGGATCTGGTTCCTGGTGCAGCCTGCACCTCTGTGCTCTTACTGTTCCCATCTTCTTTCTCCATGTCTGAGGCGGTGGTGGACATTGGTGTGGCCGACTTGGAGCCGGTGAAGTCTGACATCTCATCCTATAAACACAGTGGACTAGTTTATGACAACATTTACAGAAAGCTGCTCAAAGTCCAAGGTCAGGACTACACTTAAAATGAACCAGTGCCAAAATGAAGGGATAAAAATGTAATAAACAGATACAGACCACAAAGAAAACAACACAGCAACACAGCTGATCCAACAGGTTAATATGGAACAGAGAAGGTGCTAATCACAAACTAGAAAAGGCGAGAGATTCACTACATACTCTACACATGCAGACACAAGTGCCCAATCTCCTTAAGCTCTTACACTGTGCAGAGCAAGAGCATTGTAATGATCTCAAACTGAAAGTTTACCTCTAAAACTGATTTTCAGATTAACGTTTAGCTCTCTTTAAAAAAAAGAAAAGAAAAACAAGAAAATTCTACTTAGACCAAGAAAAACATTCTTTAAACAAAAAATCTGAGCTACAGGACAGTTTTGTGAAATTGGAGCTCAAGAAAACATCAGGGAGCCTAAAAGAAACACTATAAATGATGATGATGACTGTATGTCTTTTAGATGCACTGAGAGAAACGTGAGCAACATAAACACATACACAGAGCTACACAGATTGCGGGGAGGGGCTTCACATGACATCAACTGAACATACATCATGGCCACAATGAGAGCTGCCAGTCTACTTCTATTACACAACACAACTGACACGGGATCCACAAACTAAAAATGGTTCAGAAGAAACTGAAATGAGAAATCTACTGGAATAAGTCTGTTACACAACTACAGCATAAAGAGAAATATAACTGTTCAAATGTATAAATGTTATGTTATTGCCCAATGGGTGATCAATAGAAATCTACATGAATGAAGCAAAAATGCAAGCATATGAAATATAAGACCCATGCATTTTAACTGAAATGAGAAGCAAATTAAGAGGCCAGATGCAACCATGCTCTTGTTCAATTTGACAGATTAATAATCCACCAATCGATAATAATCAACAACAATGTGTGACACAGCTGATTTGCTGTGTGCACTTATTTTGAGAGGCCTACAGACAGGACATGGTTGCATGTAGCACAAACTAGCACAGGTGGTCTGTGACGTGAGGGTCTATAAATGCACAAAGTGAGAGGCGACGCTTTTGAAAAGATGAAACAGCAGCAGAGTGAAGGGGACTACTGAAGCCCACACACACACGCAAAAACACAAACACTGTGCTGTCCACAGCCAATGCGGGCGTGCTGCTGCTGCTGCGGCTGGCACTTCCGCCGGCCGACACTCATCCAACTACCTTGCAGTCGTCTGCCAGTGAATTCCCCCAAGTAGAGTCCTGCGCACTCTTACCCTCCCTTTCCTTTGGGGGGTCGACAAAGTCCAACTGCTTGGGGGAAGGGGGGGAGAGTAAGAATGAAGCTCACATGTGCAGAAGCAGTTCAGGAGAAATGCATACACCTCAAAGAGTGCATGTCTGTGAAGTGAATGAAGTACTATTGTGTGAATGTTTGGATTTTAAACTGTTTGTGACGTCATCTTGGGCTATAAGAAACTGTGGTGGGAACTTTTCACTATTTTCTGACACTCATTAGTAGTTGCTGCACCTAATAAGTAAGTAAAACTGTTACTCAGTAATGATATTATATTTCAGCTATGAATTGCTTGAATGAAGCATTTTTAAAGTCCATCTTAAAGCAATACTGACTTGCCCATGTGTCTATTGCAACGGTTACTGGTTGCTGTTATTCTTCCTCATGTTCATGCGGGACACAAAGAGTTCACTTCCTAATGCTGTTTCAGTGTAAGTGGTGGGGGACAAAATCCACAGTCCTCTTTCTGTGTAAAAATGTATTCTAATTCCAATTCCAGGGTTGTTAGTTTAAATTTCCCTCTTTGTGTTTAGTCTGCTCTACACTTGATTTGTCATCAGACTGCTGAGGCCTCATAAGCCTAACCTTGGAATGTATTTTTCCACAGAAAGAGGTTCCTTTAAATTAAACTAAATGCAATAATATATATATATATATATAATAATAAATAGAATTAATCCAAAAAGGCAATGGGATGATTTAGCTTTTATGACTCATATTGTGGATGGAAATTAGCTCATGGCTGGCATGCAGGCATATGCATGTCAGTAGCCTGTCGTTCCTTTTCACTCACCAAAGCAACAGTGTCCACTCCCATAAATAAATATGACGTCTCTGTTCAACTCTAGTCTGCCTGCATATCAAAACCACTCGTGTCCAAAAGGCCATGGCTCAACAATAACCGTCCTGTAGGACTGATTACATAAGAACCAATCACATTCCAGCTAGCCTTTTTCTCCCTCAGTGACTGGCTGTGAGCCATACAGCGGCATCATTCCCATCATGCACCGTGCGGCAGAGCTGATGTCCCAGTTTTAACAAAAACGCAGCAGTGGGAAGAAATAACATTGTCACCCTCCAGGTCCTAACTGCCACAGATACAAACGTAGCTCATGTAACAAAAATGTTTTGGAGAGTCATTGTTTTGCATAGAGAAGAGCTTAATTGTAGTTGACAGAACATAACAATTATCATGTGCGAGTTTAACATGAGCTGAAATCACTGAAAATACACACCATGTGACAAAGCTCAATATCACTATCAGCATAATATCAAAAAGCAAATTGGAGTTATGAATATTCATGAGATTCATTTAGCGATCTGCCTAGTGAACGCACTAGGGGAAGTTTGCATATTCATCAATTGCTAAAGAGGAGGTTGAGGAGGATGTCTGAAAACAGAGATCGCCTTGTCAGATGCCTACTAAAATACGCTTAAGCACGCCCGAGCCCTATCAAAGGCTCTCTATTTTTAAATGAACCCAAAGCCAAAACTGCAAAACTCTTCTAAAAACACTCAGCAAGGAAATGGGACTACAGCAATCAAGTCATTCTCAATATTTTAGGTTTTTTTTTTTATGTTTATGACACTTATTTTGATAAGACAAGATAAAACAGTGAGTGTATTCAGGTGGTAGTTAATATTCAGGTGTTAAACAATTAATGTAGTAAATGTACAAGTAATGTAATTTTAACCATTTGCTCAACAGTTTAGTGAACGGAGTAATAATGGGATCAGACTACACAACGTGTTTTTCAACATTTACAATCATCAGAATTCAGACAATCAGCATTTTGAACATCACCAAATAGGACACACAACTGAGATTCTGGACCAAAGATAATTAGGAAGAAATTAGCAGGAGGACACGATCAAAAGAGCCAAAACATTCTAACATGTTCTAACATGAAAAAAATAACACACTGGAGTAAGCCTTCACATGGAGGTGCCATCCACACACCTACCTTGAGGCTAGTGTTGGACCGTGGCTGTGTTGGGTCAGGGAACCTCCACCCCTCTGTGCCCAGTGTCTCTGCTCTGGCCTGGGGGTCTGGGATTAGCAGAGACGCCCCACCAGATGAAGGGAAAATCCCCAAAGAAAGAGGCCGCTCTCTCCTGGAGTGGTGAGATGGATGAGGAAAAAAGATTTCTCATCTTGTCTCATCAAGAGACAAATTTCAGAATGTTGAGTTTGAGTGTTTGCTGTGGTAGTGTTTTTATTTGCAGGTAAAAGATCAGTCGCACAATAAGTTCACATAAACTTGTTCACAGGTTTGGTCCATAATGTTATTTTCCATGAAAGGTAAAGTTCTTTCTGGAGGGATTTGCATCTGTTTCTTAACACAAACTGTGAGATCTTACCTGACTCGACCGACCGTGCTCGACTCTGAAGTCTCACTAATCTGCTGCATTTTGATCCTCTCTACATGTTCCATATAATTATGGATCATCTGCAGAAGTCAAGACAAAAGACTCAGAGGAAACTAGTTATGAATGGCATTAATGATTACAACTCCACAACTTTTCCTTCCTTCTTTCCCCTGCCCACTTACCTCTGTGTGTCTCTGATGGAGGGAGTTGTATTCCTTCTTGAGCTCCAGCTCTCGTTCTTCTAACCTGCTGACTGAAACACATGACAACGCTGCTCAGTTGAAGGAAGTCACTATACAAGGAGTGAGAAAAGGAACATATGTGTATGATTTGCCAAATGAGAAAAGAAACTTCTGAATATTTCCATTAGGATCTGAACCATAATATATTTCCCAATAACATAACTGTAGTAGAATTACATAAAAGTGTGTGCATAATTTTGTTCTACCAGGCAGGCAGAGGGGGTAATCTCATTCAAATGGGTGTTGGGCCAATTTAGTAGGTGACAAAAACACCTAATCTCCTATTAGTGTGTCACGTTTAGCATAAGCCACAGAGAGAGCTGCTGCGACACATAGATACATAAAGCCGGGATACTATCAATTACAGCAGCTAAAGCTTCTGCATGTTGTGTGATGATGTCTCGCCCATGTGTGTATTCTGACACTACCAGGGGATTTTATTCTGCTATCGTAAGTCATCAAATTCACGGAGACATGTAATGAAGTGAAGGGTGAACAAGCTGTACACTGGCGAGACGGCTGTAGTCTGAAGTAATCCCTCCTGCGTGTTCGTATTAGTGATGCGCAGGTATGACAAATCACTGAGTGGGGAAGCTGAACGTGAGGCTGAACATTAAGGCTATGACGCTTTCCAAGAAATGTGTTTAGCACGGGTCAATAAAATAATTTTCTTTCTGTATTATTCACTCCGGATGTGTACAGCTAAACAATGCTACAGAAATGAAAACAGTGTTTGCCTGATCGGTGAGGGAGCTGCGTAATCATCCACTAAGGTCCATTTAATATAATCTCATACATCTGCTGGGAAACCCAGAGGGTGAGATGAGTGTCTGTGTATAAATCTACATCATCAGAGTTTTGGATGCCTTTTGCTTGTCCGATGCAGTATAACATGCTGAGGCCTTGCATTAGTGCAACACATAAAAATAGAAGCATATCTTCAATCAGTCAGGACCACAGTATGATGGTGCAGATGAGAGTTTCAAAGTGTCCCAAATTGGAGTACAGAACAAATAAGACAAATAAAACTACACAACTACAAAAAAAGACAAGGCAAGTGAAATTAAAACCAAAACAAGAGCCAGGAGAAGAGCTTCAAAAATCCTGTCTTTGAAAGCCTTACTGTCATTATCTATTATCTGCTAACAGCTGTAGCCTTATTAACTCTAGAGTAGCTGTGGACTCTGTCCTTGGTGCCTCAGGGCACAGTCAGCTCAGGTGCTGCCACATACAGTCATAAATAAATGATTTACCATTAAGGGGGCGGTGGAAGAGGATTGGCTGGGGCCCACTGACTAGTTACATGAGGGGTGTACTCTCAAGGGTCTCCAATTTCCCCAAAGACAGGGAACAGATAATTATGACTGACAGTGGAAGAAAATCACAAAACAATTTACATTTGATTTTCCAGCATAAGCCAAACACTGAGCTACTTATGTTTATGTTTGCCTTGTTAATACTTCAGCCAAACATTAAGACATGGAAGAAATTCATGTTTTACTCCCCCTCGCAGCTTTTGTATGCATGAATCATTCACTTCAACCAGATGTGTAGCTTTGCCATTTGATACTAGACCAGTCACTAGTGTGAATCCACCATTTCCGACACGACAGAACATCTGAGCCAATTGCTTTGCCTCCATTCCTTAATCCACCAATACGATGGGCAGTAATACACTGCCGCATTAGGAGTATGGGAATAACAGAAATCCTATAATCCCATTACTGTTACCCCTGCGAAGAGGGAGAACGAGTGTGTGTGTGTGTGTGTGTGTGTGTGTGTGTGTGTGTGTGTGTGTGTGTGTGTGTGTGTGTGTGTGTATAAAAAGCCAAGAGAGAGACATCAAAGTAGTGAGGATGATGACATGAACAGAGTAAAAATAAAAAAATAACCAATGGAGAACAGTGACTGTGAGAAGAATGACTGTACTTACTCTGGTCTGCATAGTTCTTGATCTTGAGCTCCAGTTGCCGGGAGTGGGACTCCATTCGGTCCACATTGTTCTGCAGGTCCTTCTTCTCCTGTTCATGAGTGTCCTCAAACTCCATGAACTTCTACTCAAATGCAAACACACAAACACAAAGAGCTTGCTGAGACTACCCGGCACTTAATCTAAAACCCATCATTTGCCATTAATAACTTGTCACTCTTTAAAGTGATGATTAGTGGGGTCTTTTCTCATTTTCTAACATTAAAAAATAAGGACTTGAACATTAAAAAATAAGGACTTGAACTATATTAATATGCAACTATATTAATATGCAACAAACCAGCCGTACAAGTAGTCTATTTTATGTTACTCAAAAGCTAATGTAATAGTCATAAGAATGGTATGAAGGCAATGGCTAGGAATCTGTTAAAAATACAATGATAAAAAATGCTTTAATTAATCTCCATCCGTGGTAGAAAATAGGTTAATTCATGATTATAACAAACGTACTTCATTTTAATTTCCTGTTAAAATTTTGTTAATTCATTGTTTTATTAAAAACAGGCTTGGAAAGAGTTAAAAATATACTTTGATTTGCAGATCGGGATTATTGTAATCCATTGCTCTGTGTTCGATTGCTAGAGTCTCACTCGGCCAGTAGAGGGGGGCGCGCAGCTCGCGCTCATTCGTTACAACACGAAACTTGATGGAAACTACATCGCGTCTGTGTCGTTCCTATTATTCTCCAGTTTTACAGGTAAGAATGTAGGTTTTTGCATGTATAATGATGCACATACGTTGTGAGGAATCGGCAGGCTGTAATGTGTTAGACTATGTAACATTTCATGTATATTTTGTCGGCTAAATGTAAATCGTTGTTGTGTTAGCCTGTTTGCTAGCAGTGTTAGCGCGGACCGCGGCACAATCGCGGTAGCGATTATGAGCCAATAGGGTTTATGGGTGATGAGTGCATGATTGGGTTGATTTAAGCCAGAGGTGTCCAAACTGTTCCACAGTGGGCCATGTGGCTGCAGGTTTTTGTTTTATCCAAGAGCACACAGTTTGACCAATCAGCTGTCTGAAGACTGAGATTAGTTGATTAAATGAGTCAAGTCTGGTGTGCTTCTGCTTGGTTGGAACAAAAAACCTGCAGCCACACGGCCCTTTGTGGAACAGTTTATTAGATGTGTAATGGGGGTGCTGAGGGGAGTATTGTGTTTTTTTTTTTTTTTTTTTTTTTTTTTTTAGAAATGTTGAATCCCACTTTAATGTATCTTTTGCGTTTGAGGACTTTAAAGTGCTTAGGGTCTTACAAACTTTACTTTTATGAACTTCAGTTAGTAAAATCTGGTGCTGCTAAATCTTTAATTCTTGCACCAAATGTGTCTGATAAATTCTGCACTGACGCAGTAAAATAAGTATTAAATGCAGATGCAATTTCATTAGGATCATTAGTTAAATTCCTCTGAATTCTCAGTTCATGTCCCTTTCCCTGGTTTTGCTTGCTGTCTCTGTTAGTTTATTAATGTTCCTCCATATCAATTTACTATTTCCTTTTCCTTCTTCAATAATATCCATAAAAAAAGTTTGCCTTTGCTTTTCTTAATTCATTCACTACTTTATTGCGGAGGCTTGTAAAAGTGCGTCTATCTTTAATTGATTTAGACTTCAGTGCTACTTTCAAGGCAAAATCATGTTTTTTCATCAAGTCCCACAAGTGGTCATTAAACCAGGATAGGTTACTCTTATGCTGTCCATTTTTAAAGGTTTTTATGTATTTTTCTTTAATTCTGTTTATTGTACCTATAAAGGACTCACAAGAGGCCTCATATCATCTGTGAGTAAAACATCTCTCCAATCAGTTTGACTTAGTTCTTCCTTAAATGCATTCATGTTTCCTTATTCCATAGGAGTGTTTAATTGTCTCTTGTTGGTAGAACCTATTTTTTGTTAATTTCCTTGCAATGAGAGTCATATTGTGATCTGACAAGCCAGTGAGAAGATTATAAGATTTAATAATTCTCTCAGGCTTATTACTGAAGATGAGATCAATTTGTGTTTTGGAGACATTTGTTATTCTTGTGGGACCATCTATTCGTTGAGTCAGTTCAAATTGATTTGTAAGTGCTTTTAGCCTCTTTCTAGTTGCTTTTTCAGCCCAGTTTAAATTAAAATTGCCAAGAACTATACATTCTTTCTTTATATCCAATTTTTTGAGCAGGTTCTGAAATGCTCATAAAACGTGACATCAGATGACGGTGGTCTTTACACGCCTATCACATTAAATGACATATGCTGAGACAGAGTGATAGTGATGGCAATACATTCAATTTCATTTACACGTTAGATCGATTTGTTCGCATCTAATGTCATCTCTCACGTACATAAGCAGCCCGCCGCCTCTTCCTTTGTTCCTGTGTTTTCTGAAAACATTGTAGCCAGGCATTGTGTAAGAAGCTACAGGCGATGATTTGGTTAGCCATGTTTCAGACAGGCAGAGGAAGTCCAAATTTGAGTCGGTAAACAGTTTTTCAAGTTGTTCAGTTTTTGCCCCCACGCTACGAATGTTCAGATGACCTCCAAGGAGACCTTTCGGTTTTACGCGTGGGTCCCAAATGATTTTGGAGTGCTGAACAGTTTGAAAGAGACCGATACTGAAGTGTTTTGTGATTGCAGAGTTTCCGCATGGATGTCCCTATTGACCTGTGTTACCTTGATTGGTGAACGTCCCGGCTGGGGGCAGCAGATCTTGTACAATGTGGACATGGTGAAGGAGTACAGGTACCTAGGGGTGTACCCAGATCACCAACTGGACTGGTCCAAAAACGTGGACACTGTGTACAAAAAGGGCCAGAGCGGTCTCTATTTTCTGAGATGACTAAGGTTCTTACATTGCCTTACATTGTCCTAACATCTGCCGGACAATGCTGCGGATGTTCTATGAGTCTGTGGTGGCCAGTGCCATCCTGTACGCTGTTGTCTGCTGGGGCAGCAGTCTGAAGGTGAAGGACACTAACAGACTCAACGAGATCATCAGGAAGGCCAGCCATGTTGTGGGGGAGGAACTGGACTCACTGAATACAGTGACGGAGAGGAGAATGTTGTCCAAAGTTAGGACAATATTGTGCTCTCCCTCACACCCTCTCCACCATGTGCTGATCAGTCACAGAAGCTCGTTCAGCAACAGACTCATTGTACCACGCTGCACAACAGAGCGACACAGGAAATCATTCCTGCCGGTAGCAATCAAGCTGTATAATTCAGAACTCATGTATACTGTGTATGCTTCATTCTTAAACCTCTAAACCACAAACCTCATGTACATATCTCCAAATATTAAGATGTCTTTATGTTTTTCTATTTTTTATATTATTTGTATATTTTGTATATTTTTATATTTTTTATTATTATTTTATTGTTCTGTTTGATATTGGAGTATATGTATACTGTACTGTATACTGCAATATTTCTACTTTATTTTTTATTATACTATACTTTTTATTTTTTGTTTCACTTCATTAATCTTATTTATTTTAGAAACATTTTTCTCTTGGTGAACACACTCTATGTGCAATTTTCTTCTTTTCTTCATTTTGAATTGGGAGTTTGTAGGTATGAATTTCCCTACGGGGATTAATAAAGTTTTTCTGATTCTGATACAGAGACAGGTCCCGGATTAAGCTGCACGTCGCCAGCAAGAAGAAGGGTAGTCAACAGGTAAGCGAGCAGCTTTCTATATAAACATGAGGCTTTATCTCTCGTAGTGTTGTTGGTTTGTTCACATGGAGCTCATAGTATTGCGGTGTCGAGAGTTAATCGGCTCCATTCATTGTGTGTGACAGGTTGCATTGGTGGTAGTGTAGCGTCTCGTGAGATCATCAGCTGATTGATCCCACAGCCGCGGACCGCGGGATGGACTGTTTGTCAGACAAAACGTATTTTTTGACAATGTCTTACATAATAGCACAGGTCACATGTACCTCTGTGGAAATATAACATGCACAGTAATGATGGATATATAAATACATCTGATCTGGGCAGGAACTTTAACTTATTGGTCCATTTCCTTCAAGCCAGACCTCTGGGCGGGAGCGGCGGGAGCTGTGTGTGTGTGCGTGCGCGTGCCTGCGTGTGTGTCAGCGTCCACATCCTGTCCAGCTGAGCAAGCCAAGGCCCTGATGTGGCTGGCCTCCTTCCTCTGGACACATGAATCTTACTGTACTTTGTTTTACAATTGCATGTTACAGACTAAATGTCCAGACTCAATGACAAATGATCAGAACATCACATTCACTCTTTACATTTGTAAAATTATGTTTGCTGTAGATGGGAAGTGGTTACTATAGGGTTTTCATTCATGTGTAACTTTGTGAATTCAACAATGGATTCATCTATTATATAATTTCTTAAGCAGAATCCCCAAAATTCACCATTTTCAGCATGTCAGACGTGAATATTTTCTTAGTCTTTTATGATAGTAAATATCTGGTTTTACACTGTTTGTCAGACAAAGGCAAATGAAGTGGTCACTTTGGCCTCTTGAGGCTGTGATGGGCATTTTTAGCAAAACAGAAACCAAAGAGAAACTAGAGAAAAGATGCAATTTAGTTTTATTAGTCTGAACAGCTGACTAGATGCTTCAGGCTTAATCAAAATCAATGACTTCCACACAGTCATCAATATCATAAGTAATTCATACTGTTTAATTTTATGTCTACATCTTCAAATTACATTAGAGACTAGAGGTAACAGAGCTGCAAAATGATCAGATCTATGCCTGTACCCAGCCACAGGATGACCTGAAATCTATAATCAGTTAAAAAGCAATGAATGGGCAACCCAGGGAGTAAAAGGTCTTAAAAAAAAAAAAGAACAGTCAATACATGTGAAAGCTTGAACTGATCATCTCATCTAGAAGCTCAGCTTCCCAGACAGAAACATGACACCCTTCGCCACTCTTGTAAAGTGGGGGTGTCAGTCCCCGATGCCAGGATGACACTAAAATCCAAGACAAAGAAAAAAAGGAAAGGAAAAGAAAAAAAAATGTCAAAATGCAAGCTGGGGAACGCTCCCTTTCTGCTGGCTTCTCACAAAGGAGCACATGACCTGGAAGTAATACCTTGCCTTTCCAGCAGGCTCAGTGTACCCCTGCTCACTCCTCCTCAGGTCTGTGGACAAAGAGTCTTTCCCAGGACAGTCCCGTAAACGCTGGTTTAATGACTACATGTACATTTCTGTTTGACACAACGTGTTACTAAAACAGAGCGTGATGCCATTGTCAGTGTGTTAGAGTGTTTGTGTGTCTGGTTGTCACCCTGCTTCATTGTCACAGCGTTTACAGAGGGGTCTACATGTCCCCAGCATACTGAGCCAGTGTCCCTGCTGTCCTGATGCCCTAAGTCAAAGCAGCAAGCTGGGACAGACGGCCTGAGTCACATCACATCGCCCTTCATACAGAGGATCACGCCCAGGAGGCAGGAGAGTCACACATTCAAACCACACTCATTTTCGGCATTCTCCCAGCCAAAAACACAAATTCCATAACACACACATCTAGATTTTACTGGCAATGTCTCATTATTTGACTGTTGCAAACTTAATGTAGCAGCTGATTAAATTCTATAGATTTTTTTTATCTTGATTTGTTACTTTAAAAGGAGTAATCCACCAATTTTACAAATCAAAGTCAGTTTACTTGTCGTGAGGCCATCATGCACAGTGAAAGGCTCTGCATGTATATGAATGACATTTTCCATACAGTGTTACTTTTTACTTCTACTCTAGAACATATGATAAGCTTATGAAATATAACACACATTAAGATTAAACCAGTGGTTCAAGTTGCCTCCAAAGAGACATTTCCCTCCTTAACTTCTCAGATGGTCTCATTTAAGTAACTGTATGATGCCCAAAGACGTTAAAGGATATTCCATTTAAATGTATGCCATCTGAATGTAGGTTTGTGTGATATATTTCTTTGAACTTGTGACCCTGATATATATATGTTGTGATATATATTTTTTAATTTAATGAAAAGGATCAGACTGGTAACCAGTTATGTGGGTAATGTTGGGCCAAAAGTGCTTTGCACAGGGATGAATGGTGGAGATGATGACCTGCTGGAAGTGCAGGGTGCTGGTAGTGGTGGTAGTGGTACACTGTATACAGAATACCATCATGATAAATGGTTTGGGTAAAGCTGTGGCGGGATGTTATGTGACATTTATGCTTAGGGCAGCTATTTAACAAGCAGATTTGGATATCCTTCTCTCTGCCTGCCTGTCTCCATCTTCGTTGCCCTGTGTTTCTTTTTTCTTTTAAACGTATGTTACAGTGATGGCCCAAAATGCTGAGTCACTTCACCTGCTGTTCCTTCAGTCTCACGGGGCTCAGCGGTGACTTCACTATCTGATGCAATAGGCGAGCTGCTAGATTACAGGTGTATTTGATGTTGTTTTGTTTGTTATAAGTAGATTCCTTTTCTGAAGCAGTGAGGAAGACCTTTCATCCTTGAAGTAGAGATACTGTGTTATGTCACTGTCCATTCTGCTGGGAAAAAAAACTGCCAATGCAAGGAGAGGGCCCTTTCAGTCTGATGCTAGCTGCCTTGTTTACATCCCCAGTGAACACCAGGGATGCTCCTCGGCCACGTGTATAGGTTAATTCATCGCTAAGGGATGCTGAGAGAAGGAAGCGCCTGAAGCAGCCTTCGTATCCTCCCACCAATAAATATAAAATATAAGGTGCTGACCACACAAATGTCGTTTATTATCCGCCTCCATTGAACTCACCTCCTCTGCATGTTTCCTCAGAGCTTTCTCCCGCTCGTACTGGGTGATGAGCTGCTCGTTGTCCTCCTTCAGCAGCTCCAGCTCCACTTCGTGCTCCTGGTTCTCCGCGAACACCGAGTCCAGGTTTTCCAGCACGGCCACGACCAGCGGCATCAGCTCCTTCACCACATCCTCGTCGTATTTACCGATGAGCCTCTCGAACTCGCGGTAGATGGAGTTGGCCAGGCCCGACACCCGCTCAGACATCATCGCTGATGTCCCCGGGTCGTCCTGGTACACAACTCCGTCTTCCAGCTCCATTTTTAGTCCTCTCCCTTTCAGCAAACAGGACCAATTTATCCCGCGTTACCCCGCCACTATGAACACCGCTATCCGCTCAACTGAAATAAGCGTTTCTTTACATAAACGCACACATTGAGGACATTAGACGGCAGGACTATTACGATGCAAGAGAGGCTACGTGGATTTCCTCCTCTCTTTTTTCCTCACTTGTCCCATGCTGCCTTCAAATGCTTTTCCAAAGCCTCTACTTCCCAATTTCACTGATGTTCCCGAAAGAGGTCTATTTATATATTTGCAATCTTATGGGAATAAAGTATATTCACATTTCATTCCCACAACCCAAGAAATAGGAGTTGGCCTATTCATCCAAATTTTAAAAGCTAGTGGAGTGTGGCTGTTCACTGTGGAGCGCCGCTTGGTTTTTGAGTGCTACATCAACAGGCTACGACTTGCATAAAGAATTTATCTGCGCAGTGTGTTAGATTTTTGAATATATTAAAATGTTTACACAGTGTGAACAATGACATGTAATTAGGTGATAAACAACCAAGAGCTTTTGAGTCACAGTGGTCTCTGTGTTGTTTTTACTCCCGGTGGCCTTGTAACTCCAACATTTCCGACGGTCCGTGAAAGCACCATCATAACAGCTGAGTTGTTGACGAGATCACGTGACAACGTCACGTCAAGCCAACAACGTAAGATTAGTTGCACTGACACAGAATTGTACTGATGTCCACAAAGTCATTTATTACACAATAAGTTACCCTAGATTAAGTTATACCCTGAAATAGAGAACTTCATTGTTTGTTTGCTTCGTTTGTTTGGCGTTTGGTCAGTGACAATATATAAATATTTGTTTTTAAAAAATCCCTTCATTGTCATAGTACAGGTCAGGACCTTGTGTCCTCCTGTGTTGTCTTTCTCTGCATGTGTCTGTGCATACATTTTTGTTTATATCAGCCAACACACCTGCTCCTCATCATCCCATCAGCTATTTGTGTTTTCTGCCTTGTGTTGTGTTTTCTGCCTCTGACTAATTTATGTCTCCTGTGTTCCAGGATCACCCACCTGTCTGCTTTCATTCACCGTGCCAACTGTACCGTGATCCTATTTACAACAACACTCGTGCAACTTGTTTGGCATTAAAAGGTAATCTACTGTATGGACTAGAAGTAATTAATTAATTTAATTAATTATTTGATAAAAGCCAATGACAAATTTTATTATTTATTTTATATGGTTTTACCTTAACAGCAACACAGTAGCAAAATCTTTCAATATATTCCAAGTCCAAACTACACATTGAAATAAAAAATAAATAAAACTCTTTTGAAACAACAGCTATGTAACATATGTTTCACTTTTCAAATTTTGTCCTTGTTATTAACCTAGACATTTAGATGCCTTTTGACCTGCTGATCATCATCACTGGGAAACTACAACACTTTATACACAATAATGCAAAAACTCAAAATGTACTGTAGGAGTGATGCGAGCCTGCTTGATGCATATCTAGGTTTTAATTGCATCAGGCTATTGCACGGCCTATCCATAATTAATTAAGCAAAGTATTAAATAATATAAGTATTTAAGATACTGAATTAAGTATTAAGATAACTTGCAGTAAGTACTATATAGGCTGTGTGACATGCTTGCAAATGAAAACCAAAACCAAAAAGCTATTTCCTGCCGTTGTCACATTTGCAGACATCAAAAGTTTGTTCCAAATCATGAAATGAAATAGACTTTTTTCATGCAGTGATAAACAAGATTTGCCTCAGCAGTATGTAGCTCTACTGATTGTTGAGAAAGTCTTCTCCATAGTGAATCATATGTGTCAGTGCACACAGAATCAGTGTATCAATGTCATCGTCAGTGTCGATTTCTTCGTGGTAGTTCTTCACAGGAAAGATGCAGTTCATTGGAATGCCCAGCAACACATTCAGTCTCTCCATCTAAATTTGAACAATGTGAGATTTGAGAAATGGCAGCAAAGTACTGACCACATGAGACCTCTGTGATGTTCTAAATTATATACTACAAACTCATAAAATCACCTGTAGAAACTTACCAGTTGCTTCACGTACTTGCTCTTATACACATTCTTTAAATTGCTGTTGACCTCAGTGCAGGCTTCATCAATTTTGGTGAGAAGAGCCAGCTGGGGAATCCCTGTCGATACAGAGCAGAATCCGGGTCGGTCAAATCAAGGTTGTCATGTTATTTGATTCAAATTCAAAAAGGCAGTATCTAACTCTAACCCTTACCCATGTTGCTGGCTGCAATCCTGACATCCCTCATCTTTCTGGCAGTTTCAACAGGCAGTATATTTAAGGTGGTGGCAGAAATCACACAAACCAGAACATGAACTCTGTCATTTACCCTGGGGTCTTTATTGTAGCCTTCTTCTTTCTCAGATAATGGGGCACCAGGAGAGAACTGAAAATGATGTAAAATTGGATCATAGAATGACTTTTGCATGTAAATAGTTTATGTGTATATGAATAAAATTGTGTATCCAAAACACACCACAAAGCTGCATTTGAAATGTCAGATAAAGCTAAATGAATTAAAGAATTGTACTTTGTAACCCTCCTTTACGTGTCCCTCCATGGCCAGTTTGATGTCGTCCACTCCAACCCCTCTGCTTGAGCCCTTCTCAAGGCCCATGATGTCAGTGAAAACAAAAGGGTAAAAGGTGCCTGGCCCTCCTTTGCTGATTTTGTAGGTTCCGTACTGTAAACCAGAAAAGTTTAATGACAATAGTGCCACCTACTGAATAAAGACCATAAGGCAGTGTGTCTGTTTCTCTCTGGTTTCATTGCAGTGTTGCTAAACTATTTGTCATACCTTAATGGTGAAGCTGTCCTGAGAGATTGCATCTGCCAAAGCTCGACCTGCCATTCTGCCTTTTAAAACACTGTCAACAGAGTTGATGAAACTGGACTTTCCAGAACCAGCTGGTCCATGAAGCAGGATTCTGAGTGCTTTGAGTTCATCTTTTTGAGGATAATACTCCTTCACAGTTTTCAGATATTTCTCTTTGTCACTATTCAAAAAAGAACATTTTAGATAGATATTAAAGCTGAATCAACTTTGTTGCAAAGAATGCAAAAGTTTTGTGGTTGAAGCACAGAAAGTGGTCAGACTGTGCAGGATGTTGCAAAGAGAATGATAAAAACAGGAAATTAAGCTAACAGTTTCAATGAATTATTTTGTGCGTTTTATTATGCAACATCATAGTACATTTATTAAGCATCTACAGATACTCACCCCCAGGGAATTTTCCTCCATTCCTGACTAAAAGCTGACAGGAAATTGAACAAAAATTAACAAGACAAATTAACATTAACAATTAAGAAATTACTTTAGAAACACATTTTGACAATGCGCCATTTTCCTTATAATTATCTTATAGTTTGAGCTCAGTTTGTTTTAAATATCTTACTTACTAGGAGAATCGGCCTTGACTGGTCGAGACTTCAGTGCTCCCATAACTGCAAAATACTAAATATACATGTAAGCATGCACTCAAGTAAATTGCCAAAATTATAATGCTCATGTGTCGTCCATTGTTTTTAATGGGGCAGATAAATAAGCATTTCACTTTCACGACGCCATCGTTTGCTACTACAGCGTTTCAGGATGGGCATCATAAATAATTCTTACCTGAGAAGCTGTGCCGCTGGAAACAAAGAGGTGCTGAAAATCACGATACTGGTTTTAAGGTTTTGATGCCGCCTAATGATTGTCTGATTTCGGTTTTATAGCATTTGAGTGTTAATATGAATTTGAATATTATATCAGTGTGACTCTTGCCGATAGTTGCTGATCAGCAAATGGTACATGGGTTGCAAACCACATCTAAACTAAACTTATTCTTTCGATTTCCAGGGTCACGTGTTTCCTTCTTGGTCGCCAGCGCTGGTGTGTATACAGTATTTCTTATGTACCAGTGTCACAACTGACAAAACCGATTTAATACCACACAAATAAAGTGTGCTTGAGTTTCCTTGCCTGATGTTACACCACAACAGAGATGTCCGCATTTCTGGCGTTGGTATAATTTATTGTCCCCTGACAAATGATAAAAATAATTAACAAAAACATTTGTTCAAGAGGAAGATATGGACAAGTGAAAATATAATAATACTTACAAATGACACCAGGCAATGAAACACATATAATAAAAGCCAGTAGGAGAATAGGAGGCTCACTGGAAGGGAAGCAGGCAAAAAGTGTGCTATGGAAAATTACTCTTACTGACATCCTTTCTGGAATAACAGGAAACTTCAGCTACAACAGAAACCTGGAAGTGTGTTTATTTTTTTATTTATATGTTCATTGGTTTATATGACTTGCTCAACAAACTGATCATTTTTTCATTCACCACTGAAAATCATCTCCCCAAGTTGAAAAAAAAATCTAACACAATAATGTTTTAAATTCAGTTTTCTTTTAATAAAGCAGGATAGGGGTGTTGCTGAAGTTGCCAGAAACTATAACCTGTCTCTTAATCTGTTATCTATTATAATAACTAGAAGGGCACTCAGTTGAGCGCATATTTGATGCAAATCACTTCTGTACGTTTAGTGTACTTTTTCACTATTTTGCTGAAAAATAAAGCAACAAACAGACACTTGTCACTTTGGCAAAGTGAACTAACAGGCAAAACGTCTAACTCAATATGAACTTAATACATTTGATGAATAATACAGATCAACAAAGAGAACACTGCACATTACTGCTAAAAGTGGGTTTAAAGCAAGCCAGTTTTTCACGTTTTGATCATGCAAGATTTGCCTCAGCAGTATGCAGGTCTACTGGTCATTGAGGAAGTCTTCTCCAAGGGAAACCATCTGTCTCAGTGCGCACAGTATCAGAGCATCAATGTCAGCATTCACTTTGATTTCTGAGCTGTAGTTCTTCACAAGAAAGATGCAGCTGACTGGAAGGCCCAGCAACTGGCTGAATTCCTCCACCTTTGAAAGCAACAGCATTTCAGATGATCAGTAATTGTGCAGTGGTGACCAAAGTAGATTTTCATGCTCAAATACTGAAAATGGAACATGGACAAGATTTGGACAAGGTTTAAAAAAGAAATCACCAATAGAAACTTACCTGTTCCTTCAGGTGCTTGCTCTTATATGTGTTTTTTACATCGTCTCTGACCTCAGGACAGGCTTCATCAACTTTGGTGAGAATAGCCAGTTGGGGAATCCCTGTCGACACAGAATGCTAATCAGTATGTTAAGCATTGTATTTTGATTCATGAAGTCAAATGTGGCACCATTAGTCCACACAGAGTAATAACTATAGTAACTAAGTCTGGTCTTACCTATTTCACTTGCTGCCAGTCTGACAGCTCTCATTTTCTTCACAACTTCATCAGACATTAAAGATACTGAACTGGCAGGAACAACAGAAACCAGAACATGAACTCTGTCATTCAGAGTGGGACATGACGTGTAGCCTTCGTCACCCTCCCTCAGTTGGCATCCAGGAACAAACTAGAAAACAAAGGTAAATAAATAAAATGCAATCAAATGATGTTTAATACAAAAATAGTAAAAAAAAAAAAACAACAGTTTTTCTAAGTTTTTCTATAGCTGGTCAGTGTGTTGTTTGTCTCGTCCACATGCACAAAGACACGTATGTTCATGTGGTTGAAAAAAAGAAACAGACTTTGCAAGCGCGTCATGAGAAAGGAAATGTGTTCATCGCATTTGTTAAACCTCAAAAATGAACACAATACATTTTGGTGAGTAACAACAAAAGCAAATATAACTTTTGTTTGTTTGCAAGAAACTTCCACACAGGACCTTTCAATAATGTCAAAGATCAGAGTGTTGTACCTTATAATTTTCTTTCACATGTCCTTTCAGGGCCAGTATGACATCTTCAACAGGGACTCCACGGTTAGCGTTTTGCTCAAAGCCCATGATGTCATTGAAAACAAAAGAGTAAATGTTGTCTGGATCTTTGTGGATTTTGAAAGTCTTGTACTGTAAAGCAGAAAGTGCAATTATTTGTATCACTTCACAAGTCCCAGATAATTACGCAATTCTTAACACAAATATCTGCATTTGTTAGGAACCTTTTTTGGCTTATGTGCAAAATTTTACCGTCTTTCATTAAGTGTTCGGAAAGTTAAAAACTGTGAAATTCTTAAAATGTTATGGATCATTTTTACTCAGAATCACCACAATCAATAGTTATTCAAACCTTTTGGGTAAAGCTGCTCCCAGATATTGCATCTGTCATGACTCGATTGGTTACTCTTTTTTGAAAAACACTGTCAACAGAGTTGATGAAACTGGATTTGCCAGAACCAACTGGTCCGTGAAGCAGAATTCGGAGATGTTTGACTTCTTTGTTTTGAGGCTTGTAAGAGTTCAGAAATGTAAGATTGTCCTTGCAGTTCCTGATAATTAAAAATTTAAAAAGTTATAATAAAACACTGAACACAATAAACACACTTTTTATCATGCACAGCATTGTGATTAATGCTTTGTTGTCGCATAGAACAATCAGCTAAAAGGCATTTCAGATATGTGTTAGAGCAGAACTGCACACCAAGTGCACAGTGGCAATATAATGACATTATGTTTACTGATACTCACTCTGGCAGGTCCCTCCATGGCTTACTAAAAAGTGCTAAAGAGAAAATTACACACAATAAGACAAAGCTGTACTTTTAAACAACCTCTTGATCACGCTGTTTTCTCAACATAAATGTTATCATTTCTTAAATTTTAATAAATTTTGCAATATGCAGAACATCTTATAAGAAAGTGAAGGTGTGACAAACTTACCTCCTCCCATGGCTGTAAAGTAAAACATTTAAATGTAAATGTATGTATTTACCCCAGTGGTGGAAGACATATTCAGACACTTTACTTAAGTAACAGTACCAATATATAATGCAAAAATACTTTATTATGAGTAGAAGTTCTGCTATCAAAATCCTACTAAAGTACACAAGTATTATCAGCAAAATATACTTAAAGTGTTAAGTACCACATCTGAAGATAGACAGAAAGTCCTTACCTTTGCTGATGTGACTCCCTCTGTCCCCTGGACAGTGATTTTATAGGAAATATACACTTTCACTTTCTTTTTTGAGTTTCAGTTTATAAGAAACCACATGACTTAAAAGAAGCCATTTTATCTTGGCCAGAGACCAGCTTTAACTCTTCTAATTTTATCTCACTGACACATGTACAGGGGCCAAGGTTGTTAAACTATGCAAAGGATCATTTATCCTTTACAACACTTGTTGTAATCCTTAATATACAATTGTTGTAAAGTATCCTTTACAAGAATTGTAAAGAAGAAGCTGAGACAAGAAGCTTTTGGCAAGAAGCTGAGACAGGTTACAGTCATGGTAAAGTCCAAGCTTTGTCACCTGCATGACATGTCACCTGAAGAAGAAAAGGTAAGTCACACTTTAGTCATTTTTAAAGCATTTTAACTAACTGAATAATGTACTTTGGAAATTCTTGAATCTGAGACAAATGAATACTTATTTTATCCCTCCCTCCTCCAGAAAGTTATATGTCAAAGTCTTGTGGACATCCATTTCCTTCAACTTGAACATCAGGGGTGACTCATCACCCTCATCCTCCAAGTTCACCATCAACATCTGCTCCTCTCCCTGACTGAGAGCCCCTCTTCTTGTGGGTATATACATAATAGAACTGAGCAATATAGAAATATTTTATCCAGTTCCTTTGAAATGGTTTCATAACTGTATTTTATTGTTTTCAACAGTCTGTGAAAAGCCCTTCAGTGCTGCAATTCATACTACCTATATTTAATACATAGATTTGCACAACTCATTGTTTCCCATGTTGAAATTGTTTGTGTTTGTTTTTGGGTATTTTTTTTTTCTTTTTGAGCTGAGCTCACAGAAATCTGTGAGTGTTCCTATGATAACCCAGCCTGTACCACAGAACCAGTTTGAAAAATCTGAAAAAAATTGTGTTCAAAAAGGGATACAGAAAGTTCAAAGATAAACTAAAAACACAAAAACAAAAAAACAAAAAGGGAAGCACTGCATGTACACAGTGGCCCTGAGGTGTAAAACACAACGTGTCACTAAGCATAACAACAAAGCAGAAAACACAACAACATTTAACTAAAAGGAAAAGGTAGAGAGAACAAATATTCCTCATGACTGGACAGAACCCAGTCAATTCAGAGATTAATTAAGACTGGTCAGACCAAAACTGACTGTAAAGAAAAAAGACATTTGGACTTTGTGTTACAAAGGACAAGGCAATGGGAATGTTCGACAAACTGAATCTATGCCGAACCTGCCTAAATCACAGTGTAGATATATTAGACGCACCTAAAGTTGTCTCTCATATTATTCTGCTTAGTTGATAAGATTTCACAAAATCAAGATTGCCTTGACAGTTCCTGTTTACTCAAGAAAGAAAAGCATTAGAATAAAACACTACATGATTTTTGTTACTGATTGCAAAGCAGCAGCAAACCATGAGTTAGCCAATGTGTTAAGCAGCAGAAACGCATGCCAGGGGTGATACCACAGTGTTGTATGTTTACACACACTCATGCTAGCAACATAAATTTTTTTTCTCACTCTCCACTCTCTGCCTCTCTTTTTTCTTTTGTCAGATCATGTTCTTTTTTCTTATGCTAGTGTTATTCATGGGAAGTTATGCTTTCTTCAGACTTACTGACGTCTTCAGTTTCCCTTCAGTCAGTCACTATGAGATTGACATCGGTGGTTCAGAGTGAAATATATGGACAACTTAACATCTTCAAGTTTTCAGAAGTTTTCACTATTCCAGCAAATCATCTTGACTGAGGTGTGGACACAACATTTTATATATTCACAGTTCCCTGACAATGAATGCTGATGACTCCTGACTTTATCTCTAACAACCATGATATTGACACCACAACAAACCTTTTGTTAAATTTCTCTGCAACTATGAGACAGATCAATTTTTTTTTATTTCTAAATACCTGAAAAACGAATGACATTTCCATCAGTTTTAAATGTACTTTGGGATTAGTGCAAATTAGAAAAGGTCAGCATGCTAGCACAACAAATATACATGATGAGCATTATACCTGCTAAGTGTTTGCTTGTTAGCATTTAATTTCATTCTGAGCACATTAACATGCTAACACAGTAGTCTAAAACATGGAATACATTAAAGCTGTTACAGGTTTGCATGTTAGCATTTTCATTGCGAGCATAGTGGCATGCTAATGTGAGAATTTAGCTCAAAGCACCACTGTGAGTGAGTACAGCCTCACAGAACTGCTAGGCTAGGTTGGGTGTATTCTTCCAGTCTTGTTTATCCTCTTCTGACAGAGCATAAAACCCTACATCAAACAAATGCTCTTCTTTAAAAAAAAAAATAAATCATAGAAGAATAGTTTGAAAAATGAAAGAGAAATTACAAACTTTGAAACGGCAAGAAGAAAATGTTAGGCACAATGACAGGGCAGAGGGGAAGAGCAAAGATGTCATGAACGAAATGTAAGATTTCCAGCAACTAACTAGAGTCATCACTGGACAAATGATGAGAGCAACTACAACAGTCGCCTGAAAAAAGTTAGCTTTTTTTCTGCTGTTTACAAACTATAACTCCCCACAGTATGATGCCTCATTACATGATGAGAAGAGGTGCAAAATGATGAGTCAGAACAGGAATGGCGTAAGTGTATTCTGATCAAAACTTGTGTAGAGAAAATGAGACTCTTAATAAGATACTTTGTGTATAAGAACTGAGCTTTTATCCTCTATTCACAGTCACGATAGTTTCACATTCGCTTGTATATGTAGATGACTTTGTGGCAGGATGGACAGCGATGCTCCACATCTTTACACGAATCAACACAGAATGGGATGCAGCAGCAAAGAAAACACCTGTGGGAGTATGACAAAGGCAATTAGAACTTTTCAGTTTTATTCCTTTCTTTCATACTGTTCTTTTAGTTTCACATTGATAGTTTAAGATACGTGACTTTAGTTTTCTAAAAACTTTTAGTTTTCTTTTTTTTCTTCATAGAATAGAAAATAACTAGACCTGCAGCAAGTTTCTAGCCAAAAGGTTTTTTTTTTACCCAAAGACGGCGAGGCCACCACAAATAGCCCAGGTCATCAGGCCTGCTGTGTGCTCGGTATTGGTGACCACATTCTGATGGCAGTGGGGACACATAGTTTGCCCTGGGACATCCTGTAGTGCAGGTGTTACTATCATCTGAGTGACTGTGGATGACAAATGCACAGCACATTAAATAAAAGATTTGTCTCCATATTCACTTGTACAAGCTTTAAATGCAGAGCAGCCCCCCCCCCCTTCAAGATCCATTTCTCACTGCAGACTGCACACACTGTAGTGTGGTAACACTGCCAGGTAACACTGGATAATCAGACCAGCAGCGATGATAAGGATAAATACTGACCTCTGGTGGATACATACAGACACATTCAGTCATACATGTGCAGGCACAAATCCGTAGAGAAAATCCTTCTTGGGTGGTAACTGATGCAGATTTTTTTTTCAGTAATATTTGTAAATTTTTGTTACATTTTTGTTACTACCGCAGACTGTCCACTTTAGGCTGTCACTAACAGCACTGAGTGCACTGACTCAACAAGACCAGCAGAGGTTGCCGAACAACTGCAGTCTGATAAGCAGGCAGTCTTTTGTTTCATAACCATGTTTGTTTGTCCACCAGCTCACTCTATGCTCACTGTATTGAAAAGAGAACTACTGAGCCATCCATCTGGGCCATTTAGAGCATTTTAAACTGTGTGAATCAAATTGGAACAATGTTTTTCACATGTGGGGCTAATGGGAAGAAGTAATATACCTGCGATAGGAATCCTTAGTCATGTGTTACAAAAGGCAAAAGTCAAAATGCAACTGTGCACGGAACAAACACTGAACAATAGCTTTTTGTTAAGCGCTGAGGCTACAAATGGGCTATTCTTCAGATCAGTTTGGTAGGAAGCTGAGGACTTCGCCCAAAGAATTTGCCCCAGTGATTTATCTGCTCACAAATGTGTGTTCACAGATGTGTGCACTGTGTAAATTCACCTTTAATGCATGCATGTGTGTGCATGCACATGTTGGGTAAAATGGTAAAACATATGCATGCATCCCTTTTGTGTTTTAACATGGAACATTGTTGTCTTGAATCAGATGCGTCTCCTTACCTGTTGTGGCAGGTGCACCCATGACAGGAGCAAAGGGAACACCTGGCAGATGAACAAAAACAGGAACCAGAACAGGAAAGGATGGTTTGGAATAGATATTTTCAGAAATAACCAAAACATAAAATATTGCATAACACATACATACATTGTCTGTGGACTTTGATAGGACATTGCATTTCAACATCCTTTGCCTGGGTACATAAGGGTGGTTGTGTGTACATAAGTTGTGTGAAGGCTATGCAAAGCATGTGTTGAGAGCAAAGGTTAATTTGTTTTTGGTTTTCCCACAGAAAAAGGTGTGAAAGCTTACAACAATGTCTAAAAAGTCACAGTATCATCTTTTAACTTAGGCAGTGACCTCAGACACAGACCTCCATGGTACCCAGCAGGTGGAGGTGCAGCAGGTGAGATGCCCGGTTGAGGGTACATTTGTTGATTGGGCATTGCGCCCTCATAGTTCAGAAGAGGTCCAGGGTACGGTGGAGCTGATTCCTGTGGTGGATATCCTTTTTGCATCTTCAGAAATTCTGACTGAAAACGAGAAATGTATATTGTATATTTTTAAGCTGATCACAGTTGAATGAGTTTTAGATTTTTAGCCTAAAATTCCTGCCAACATTCCCCTTGAAAGCATGCAGGCCTCTTCATCAATGGTTGGTTAGCTTTATAGTATGTAATCTACCATATACCATAAATGATAAACATAGGGTTGTTGCTTGAATATTAATTTAATTTCTGTAATCAAATGTGGTACGCTTAAAAAAATGAGGCCAAACCAACAGGGGCCTACATTACATTTGCAGAAGTAGAGTTTCATAGGTTTAGCCACCTAAGAAGAGCAGAGGAAGTGCAGATTCTCCACTGTGGTGGAAACTAATTTACATTTCCAGGGAAAGTACACTCTCTGACCACGTCTCGTGTTCAGTTTTCTGTTCCAAACCACTGTGAACCATAGTCAAATTGCTGTGAGCAGACAGTGCTGACAGTGACACTACATTAAACAACATGTGCTAAATGATATTACTTAAGTAAAAGTACCGATATCACACTGTAAAAAGGTTCCATAGTAAATAAAAGTGTTCCACCCAAAATTATAAGCAAAGTCCATAAGTATAATTACCTGTAATGTATTTAAACTATCAACTGTAAAGGAACTAAATGTATAAAATGGTCCTTGCGAGTACTATACTGCTTTAGATATTATTAGATTATTATCGCTGATGCACTTAGTATTTAGTGGTAGTGTCATCACAATAAATATAGGGGAGTAAAATGTACATTATTTTCCTCTGAAATGTAGTGAGGTAGAAGTGGCATGACATGGAAATACTCAAGTAAACTACACGTAACTGTGCCTCAAAACTGTAGCTTGAAAGTAATGTCATCACACAATGGCCTTAAGAATAATTTGCTTAGTGGGAGAGGTGTGGAGCTATACAGCCCCTGCTTAAGAGCGCTTTGTTCTTAAACATCATCAATATCCTCTTTCAGTAATGCAACCAGCATTCATACGTCCAACCGTGCCACACTTAGTTGTATCATGCACTAAATCAGCATTAGCGGATTTGCTCTTCCGTAGTCTGCGTTTTGATTATATAGAACAATGCAGTGCCTTTCTGAGTCTCATCATAAATCCATCCTAAATCAATTACAGCAACATGAGATGCATGCACTGAAGAAGGTCTTTCACTCTCCACAGTATTTCTTGTGCTTGTGCCTCGCCCTTCTTTATTTGGAAAAAGTGGCTGGGTAAGGCTGGATTAGCCATAAGTATTAGAGAAAAAAAGCTTTTGACATACAACAAATAATAAAATTAAATTAAAAACTATATTCATGCATCTGTTCCACAGTGGTATGTGTCAGCTAAATTAGTTATATCAACATTCATACGTTACACAAACACTGATAACTTTAACACAGTGGCAACAGTTAATCATTATATATCTACAAATGGGTAAAATAAGATTTACCTACCTGCGACTTTGCATCAACAAAAAGATCTCTCCTGGAGCTGCGTGGTCCTGAGTGAGGCAGGAAGAAGGTCAGTAAAACCAAGAGACTACCGTCAGAAGGAAGACAGTGAGGACAGAACAGGATACAATTAGAGCACAATTGATATAATGACTGTAAAACTAAAAGAGGAAAGGCTGTATCTCCACCAGTATGCGTCTGTGGCCTGGCTATGCAACTTCACGATTCCCCCTCCCCCCCTCTCCTCCCATTTCCCATGTGAATGGGTGGGACTGAAAACTGTTTGTTCAGACCTTAATCAAGTTCTGACCTCTATGGCAATTTGATCAAGATCGAGAGAGATCTAGAGAGATGTGGGCTGGCTAAGAAAAGTGTTCCTTGTTGATCCAACATGAATTTCTATTAAGGAAGAATTTCTGATGTTTTGACACTGCACATATGGTTTTAGTTAAGGATTCAGAGAACTTCTAGTCTTTGTCCATGTCTTTTTTTTCATGAGCAGTTTGCCAACAACAGTCACAATCCACAAAAAACAATACAATTACCTAAATGAAGAAGCTGCAGTGTTTCACTGCGCAAGCTGCATTTTTCACATCACATTATGTGAGTGTTTTCCCATTAGCTCATTGAATCACTTCACTCAGGACATTCATGGACTTTCAAAACAGCATGAATAATGTACAGCCAAATCTCCTCAAGCAGAAGTAGTGGAATAAAAGAAGAAATACACTGTGTTGTACAAACAGAAATGAATAGATTGCAGAGCTCATTATTTCCCAGTTTGGAGTGCTTTAATCATGTCTCTCACTGGTTTTTAGAGCCATACCACTCTCTTTCACAGCTCTAACTATTCATATCTTTTCTAACTTTCAGAACTGTACTTGTCAGTGCCTGTATGCTGATCCAGACATTCTCTCCCACGCTTTAACTCAGCATGAATGATCCCAATGTGAACACATGACTTTGACACATGAAGGCCTGATGACAGTCAGGGAGGCGCTGAGGATGGTGAAGAAACCAAGAGGTCACAGGACTATCACAGGAACATTACACATCACATCTGGTATGCACTTCTGATAATTACAAGCAGACATTGGAAGGTGCTGTTGACTTTAAATCCATGAAGTGCAGTTGTCCATTTTTTCATTTGTGGCCACTAGAGGTCAGACCCAACCCATACAGGATGTTCGGGTCCACCGGACCTGGGGCTAATGAAAGTATGGAAATTGTAGGTCCTGTGTACCTTCACTCTGTCCTCCACCTGTCTGGACCTGCTGTTAGTGTGTGTGTGTGAATTCTGCCCAAGCTTGCTGCCATCAGGACAGTGGGGGTGCACCGTTACAACCCTTGGCCTAATGTCACCATTAATGAGCATCTCCTAAGCCTGAACAAAATTTTATAAAGATCTGTGCTGCCTGTGATGCCACTTCCTCATATGCTTGGAACTTACAAGTCATGTCAGGTCATCGTGTGCCGCTTACCTGAAACTTACAAGTCACGTCATGTCCTATCTGCCACTTACAAGTCACGTCATGTCATCTCATCATCTGCCGCTTATCTGGGTCCAGACCGAGGAGGCAACTGCTACTCAGTCCACAATGCACTGAAATCCTACCCCGGGGGGGGTTCAAACCCACAACCCTGAGAGATTGAGTCTCGTGCTCTACCAACTGAGCTAACCGGGTGGCTGAACTTACAACAGGGAAACACACAGGGAGACCTGATGGAGGAGCCCCTGAGAAAAATCAAGAGTTGTCCTGGACATGACTCAAAGACACAACATCACATGCAACAATTTTTTTTTACCTCACACAAGCTGGGATCGGAGCTCCTAAAGAGGAAGCTGACCATGGTGGGAACAATACGGAAAAACAAGTCTGAGCTCCCACCCCAACTGCTGACGACAAAGAACAGGCTGGTCAATTCTTCCAAGCTTGTGTACACGGCTGACACGTCCCTGGTATTCTGTGTGCCAAAGAAAGGTAAGAATGTGGTACTCATGAATACACTGCACAGGGATGTGAGAATCTATGGCCAGGAGCATCACTTTGATCCACTTAGTGTGTGGCCCCTGTTTCACAAAATGATTCAGCGTCTCCATGATAGCCAGACAGGAAGTCTTGAGAATGAGCCACCAAGATAAATTCATGCACTTTACTGCTCATATGTTGTCATAACACAGACTAAAGCCCCATTTGGGCCTGATTTATTTCTCTAGGGGAGGTCACCTGCTCTGATGGGGGCACATATATGGGTAATTTCTCACATACACCCCAGTAATAATTACAGCCACAATTACCTACTGTTTTTCTGAGCTACTTTTTTTTTAACAGCTCAGTGTGAAATTTTACTTTTCTGTGATAATGGAGGAAATTAGAAACATCTGTACTAATCTCAAAGACATGTTAAACATGTTAACACCAACATACAGGTCCATTTGAGAACAAATACAATGACAAATGGAAACAAATGTAAAGATGTCATCAAACCACAGATTACAGACCGGCTCCTGTAATGTTGCAACCGATCAAAGTGATGTCCAGAACAATGAGTTAAAGTTCCAAGTAGCATGATTAATATTTTATTCCCCACTTCCCCTTGTGATGTTAATGCTGTCCAAATGAGTCTTAAGTCACCCAATGAACAGTGAGAGGCACTGTGATGAAATCAATAAAATTTTAGACAAAGATGGCCTTTCATCTTATTTTGATCTATTTAAGAATCTAATTTATACACAAATTTATATTAACACAAATTTTCACAGTTTGGAATTAAAAACTGTTGTCTAAATGTTTTTAACAACTTTTCTGATGAGTTATGAGATGATGTTGATGTTTCCCTGATGCTGCAGCACCTCTCTGACTGCATCTCCAATCTACTGCCATGTTGCCACTTGCACATCATTTACCATCCTGTCACTGCACAGAGGAGCAGACTGGGTTTCATGAAGACAATTTCCTCTAAAGGATGAAAAGCAGAATTAATATGAAAAAAGACAAGTGATAAAGCTCTTTCTGACAAAAACTGTCAATAAATTGAGGAGAGCAAAGGCACACATGTAGACAGTGAGGGAATACACAATCTGCTTCCACAGAATAAATCAATGTACTCAGAAAGATTTAAACGCAAAAACAGAAAAACCACCACAAACCACTTCCCTTGAGAACACAACCAGATGGCCACTCTAGCCCATCTGCACCTTGTTGTTTGTTTCTTTGTGTCTTCAGTCTTTCTTTCCCGTTTCATTTCACAGTGTACCTTCCATACGAGTGCTGGTTAAATAAATGGTGTGCTGAGAGAGAAAGACAAGCTGGGAGTGTTCACAAAGGAGAGACAAAGAAGGTACAGAGGCAGGGAGGAGGGCTAAAGAACAGGACCATTGTCACAATCTACTCTGAGGTTCAAATGACCAAAAAAAAAGGCTGTGTTTTTGACAGTATGAAAGTCTTTTCTTTTAATATACAAATTGCTACATTACAGAAATAAGATGGTGATCATTGCGTAGGAGTTTTTCCTATTGCAAACTATGATCTGCAGTTACAGCATGATTTCCCAGGTATTCTGTGGCAGTGGCGCAACAACAAAAATATGTGCTAATACAGAAACAACCTGCACACAGAATGCTGAGGTTTTGTTCTCAGAGAGGAGGTCCTGACATGCACAGACATGCACATGTAAACAAATCAATTCTATCTTGATTGTGTTATTGATTTTTAGAAGGCTATAACCAATCCTCTCATACAAAAACAAGAGATTTATTTCTTTGGCATTAACACAGCACATAGGACAGCCGAAGTGTTGCACTAGCACTTGAGCTTTTCTGGAAACTGAAGAATGACGTACAGTGAGTTTACCACTCTACGACCACATCCTGGCACTTACCCCACACTCACCACTGGGGCTCTTAAATAGCAGACACACCAGCCTGGCTACAGCACATGTTCCGCATGAAGTCTCTTAAAGAGCTATTGCCTTCACTAAAATCAGTACAAAATTTTTTTAAACATTGCTAGTTGCAGTCACTGCAGTAGTTTACTGTTGAGAAAAAATGATCCAACTCAGAAATGTTTCACAAATGTAAGTGCTACTTATCAAGTCAAAACAGGAACACACACACTGACCTAAATAAATTAATGTAGGTATATATTAACTAATTACCTTTAATATCAAGGAATGCGAAAGGATTAGGTGAAAGTGCTAAAGCAAGTGACCATTAGGATGAAGTCCCAAAACATAATGCTCCCGGTGCTCTCACTGTCCTTGGATTGACACTGATGAAATTAATTTGAATTTTCTAGGAGCCATTTACAACAAACACAAGCCAATCATTTAATGAACATAAACAAGATTTATTCATTTAATGCTACTCATCCATCCTTTTGAAGGTAAAATGGTTACAGATTATCAGTGTCAACAATCTCTTGGTAGTAGCAGCCCCTACTGCAGGGGTCGGAAACCCGCGGCTCCAGAGCCGCATGTGGCTCTTTCGTCCCTCTGCCGTGGCTCCCTGTGACTTTGGAAAATAAAGAATGAGTATTTAATTTAAATGTATTTTTAATTTAGTTCGTTCGTTTTTAATGTAATTCTAAATTGGAAGATTACGTTGATCTTGTAACATTAAAATAAAACGTTTTTTTTTTGTTTGTTTTTTTTTTTTTTTTTTTTTTTTTTTTTTTTTTTTTTGTCGCCCAAAATATGCGTCACAACCGCCGATGTGCGACACCCGGCGGCAACATTTTCAAGTTGGCCGCTGACTGCAAGCTCCAGTAAACGCGAAAAAGTAATGAGGGAGCACAGAAGTACACGGCGTTTTTGGTTCGCTGTAGGTGGATGATTTAAGTTTGGAGTTTTATTTCATCTTTTAGCGTCTTTTGCTCGGAGTGCAAAATGTTTTTGTTACGTACAGAAATAAAATTTCGTGATCTCTGTAGCAGTTCATTGATTTCATAAATACAACACTGCGAAACCAGACATCTATAATCTGCTCCTCAAATGTCCTTGATGGGGCATAATATTGTCAGACGTTGTCATTAGTCTCATTGGTCAAGAAGCAAGATCTTATCAATGTAGTATGAGGCTGTTGGAGGGCAGATGCCAAAAAGAGGGCAAGAGAGGAGAGAGTAAGAGGAGGTGGAAGAAGATGCAAACACATGAAAGCTGGCATGGTGCTAAAAGCAAGGAATTCCTTTATTCATCACGATGAATGAGAACCCTCACCTCCCTAATGCTGCAGGGAACGAGTGAATCGACTGCAATCATCCACATCAAGCTCACCAGGATCTCAGGTAAAGACTCTACCCTTTCTGTGTGTTGGCAATTATGGTATTACGTTTTGTTGTTTGTGCCCTAGTGGTAATTAAATCCCCAAGATGTAAGAAGGAATCATTTACCAGTACTACCTGTGCTTTGACAGCAGGTTAGAACTTTTTGCTGAAATATGACTTATTTAGTTTTTCTGCAATCAGTGCTGGCCAAACTAGCCATTATAGAAGCTGTCTGCAGCTAAAGTGTTGCTAATACAACATTGGGTGGATTGTTTTGTGTTTTCTCTTTTAGCTTGTTTTCTTGCAGACTCTAAGTGTATATTTACTGAATGTTAGACTTTATGTTAATCTTTCTCTATAAATGCCTTGTTTTTTCCCAGTGCCGTGTCCCACTACTCTGACAGCTGATGTATGCTTATCTATCTATGTAAATGTGAAACTGTGAAAACAGTAATGGGCAGTGTGTTGTCAGAGGCTGTGTTTGTCTAAATACCATCAAAGAAGTAAATATGAGAAGCTTTTATTTTGACAGGGGGTCAATGATATTTGATCCAAGCTACATGTAAAAATCAAACGATCCATTTTTATTTTTGGTTTCAAAATATGAGCTGAAAATTTTGAATTTAAGTCATTTTTTTGTTTTGGCTGTTTAAGCAACAGAACACATTTCCCCTGCCATCATTCCAGTGTTTAAATCAAAGGTTAAGACATGAACTGACAATTTTGCTGTAGTGTTTTCACAGTTTCACCATTGCTTCCAGTGAAGACCTAAAACGTAGTCTACCATTTGCATAGCTGCTGTGCACAACACACATAGTGAGGGCAGAAGACACTGTCAATGCTGCAAATAAACACAACCTGCAAATCACCCATTACTGCTTTGCTGCCCTCTGGTGGCCATGTCAGTGTAGACTTCGACACTGCCCTCAAGACTCAAGTTTGAGTGTAGGCATATCCTTGCTGTGTCTATGCATTACATCAGGGGTGTCCAAACTGTTCCACAAAGGGCCGGTGTGGCTGCAGGTTTTTGTTCCAACCAAGCAGCAGCACACCAGACTTGACTCATTTAATCAACTGATCTCAGTCTTCAGACAGTTGATTGGTCAAACTGTGTGCTCTTCATTGGTTGGGACAAAAACCTGCAGCCACAGCGGCCCTTTGTGGAACAGTTTGGACACCCCTGCATTACATTAAACTGGTAAGCTAACATTGAGTAACTGATAAATCCCAAATGATTTGGGGAGCATTTTATTGTGGGAACATTTTTAACTTTTTTTTTTTTTTTTGGCCTCTGGCTTCTCTCTAACTGAACTGTAAATATCAGCTGGGACAGAGGCTCTGAATTTAGCCTTCCCCAGTGATTTGGGGACAGCATTTCCATTGTGGGAATAAAGTGGCCTTGCATGACCACTGATTGTTCCTATACATACACATACAGACAGTTGTCAAATCAAAGAAAAAACCTAAATAAATGAATGGAGAAACATGACAAAAGCAGATGCTTCCACACAGGTGCACTGTATGGTACAGTTAAGCAGTTAACATCCAATCATGCTCTATGGCCTGTATATAAATGCCAAACACTGCTAAAAATGGCAGGAGCTTTAGTCACAAAGACTTCTATTTAGAAACATCATCAGGTCAAAATCTGAATTTGTCCAAAACTAACAGCATTCTCATCAGCTTCAGCTGGAGTTTGTGATTGGAACTAAATAACAAGTTACTGTGTTTACACTCCAAACTAAGATGACAGCCATGGTAAACATTATACCTGCTAAACGTCAGTATGATAGCATGGTCATTATGAGCATTACCATTTAGTTCAAAGCACTGATGCTGGAGCCGGTAGCATTGCTATAGACTCTTGTTTATTTATGAAGAATCAGTTTGTGTGCCCAAGGCAAACATATCTGTTTCTCTGTAAAATATTAATAAATAATCTAAAACAATGTTGAGTCGGGTTTGGGTGAAGTCCTAATGAGTCCAAAGAAACGGTGTGTGAAGTTCAGGGAAAGCAGTAATCTCTTGGTAATGTCAATAGAAGCAATTTATCTTTTCATTAGTGGTTATATGCCTAGAAAGCCTCTGTTATCAGTATGATAAGAATTTATCATAAACATAGTGCTTGCTATTCGAGTAATTTTGACAAACATTAACAACTATAGAGGAGCTGTATAAGCTGTTTGTTCACAGACATTTAGACATGAAAAGACATCTGTGTCTACAAGATGAAATGAGACAGAGACAGGCGCCCCCTTGGTTAACAGTTAATGTAAAAATATTCACTGTCCCATTTTCAGTTAATCCTTTAGTACACCATACAGTAAAGACATAGTCCAGACACATACATGCATGCATACACAGAAATGAATAAAACAAAAATCTGTCAAAATTACGTCAGTCATGATATCATTCCTCCAGGTTCTGTAGTTAAGTCTTTCGATATTTTTGTCTGCAATAAAATAGGGCCTGTAGAACTGTTGATGTCTCAATATAATAGATAAGAGCCTGGCCCTAATGGATTTATTTCACGTCCAGAAGTTCAATACATCATTTCAAGTTGAGCAAGAGAAAATTTTGTGCTGTGCATGCAGAATTAGCAGTGTGCAGTCGGTGGCAGTTGGCATTAGACAGCTTTTAATTTGAAACAGTAACTTATAGCCCTCAGTCGATTAGTCCATGTCTAGAAGCCAAAATCTGTATCCTAAATCTTGGACTTAGTTTTGTTTCCAGGGTCTCACACTTGCTTTTTTTTTTTTAATCCTTTGAGAGAAAAAAATCACCTTCCATACTCCTTTCCTCCCATTCCTTCCTATTTATGTCACCTTCTTCTTTTCACTGCCGTACTAATATCTAATTCTAAGTACTAAGCCTCTTGTAACTCGTTTACAGGTTTAAACTATTGAGGGGTGGGCAAGCCTCTAAGTGAGCAAACATAATGGATGAACAATAGGGTGAAATGAGAAGTCTGAGTCATATGTCAGAGGGCACAGTTCCTGTTACACACAAATAGTACAACATCAGAATTTTACCGACCAAGCCTCTTACAACTGATAAGCAAATAGAGGTGAACAGCAGATAGCTTCCCCCCTTCACAAACATTCCATATAACTCTGTCACGCACTTGCTCATTAAACATTTGCAGGCTATTTGAGGAAGAAGGTCTGATAAGGCAGCGACAAGGGAGAGGCCAGAGGTTCCACCTTCACCTAACTTTCTGTGTCCGTCACATTCAGCTAGCGCTAACAGGATGAGGGGCAAGGAAGGAAGATTTTAAAATTAAAGACAAAAATATCAAAACAACAAGGACAGAGGAAACACGCTGGTGCAAAGGTGAGAGATTAATTAAACATCCATCCAGAGCCAAAGTTAACTGAGCACAGGATTTCAGTCACCATGGTTACACTGGACTTCAGGACACTGACAGTGCCGGTGGGCATTGTGCGGATACTGGAGGTGATCTTCACCTGTATCTCCTTCAGCTTGGTGGCGTCGGTGGGCCACAGCACCATGTCCTTCTGGACATGGTGCATGTTCACCTGGTGCTTCTGCTTCTGCGTCACCCTCCTCATACTCCTGCTGGAATTCACCAGTCTCAGCGCAAAGTTGCCCATCTCCTGGGACGACTTCACCACCGCTTTTGCCATGTTGGCTACTCTAATGGTGTGTGCCATTTTTCACTTTATTTTTTGCTTAAGTACATTGGTGACTAGCTACTGTCATTGAATGTCATTGGTGATTCTGATGTTTTAAATTTTGCAGAAAAAAATTGTTTTGGGGAAGCCAAAATAAATGAGCACCTGTTTTAAGCTGATATGTGAGCTTTGCTAAACAGTACTCATGGCTGCTCTTTATCCTTTTTTCCTGTTTTTCTTGTGAGCTGCCTAACAAGTAAATTTCCTCACTGTGGGATCAATAAAGTCTTATCCTATCTTATCTTAACAATAACATAATAACACTACCCACGTACATTTTTTGTCTCTGTACTACACTACAATGTACTGAGTCCATCCTAATTTTCACACCCATACAACTGGATGAAAAAATAGAGTAAGAAAATCTGTGTTTTTTCGAACAATAAAATCTTTAACATCTTAATAAGCATAAACAGTCCAGAACTGGGCCTTTTACTTTTTTTTTTTTATATAGCCACAGCTGCTATAGCCACAACATCCAAGATCACATAATGATAATCACGTTTGACTGACTTTGACGTTAGGATACTATAAATGTGGTTATTTACTATTTACTGCTGCTAAAAGATTGATACAATATGGTTCTCACATGTACCCATAATTCACACTTGGTTGATTTGTGAGGACTGGACACATTTCATTTCAGTCCATTTCACTTTTACTATTGATATTTCTCTCATACAGGTGCTGGCAGCATCCATCATCTATCCCACCTTCTACACTTGCGCTAGCTGTGGTAAACAGATCGGTGCCACTGTTATTTCCTGTCTGGCCTTCATCCTATATGCCACTGAGGTCGGGCTGACCCGGGCCAAACCTGGTGAGATAAGTGGATTTCTGTCCACCATCCCAGGCCTCCTCAAGGTTCTGGAGGCCTTCGTGGCCTGCATCATTTTCATCTGCTTGGACTACAACCAGTTCTCTAAGCATCCAGGACTCCAGTGGTGTGTCGCTGTCTACTCCATCTGCTTCATTTTTGCCATACTTGTCATCATTTTTACCATCTGCCGCCTCCTGTCTCTCTTCCCGGCACCATTTGACAAAGTTCTGACAGGCTGCAATGTGTTGGCAGTGCTGATGTACATCACAGCTGTGGTCATCTGGCCGTTGTACAGCTTCCAGGACAATCCCAGACCCAGCTCCTGCCAAAGAGGTTTTTGTTCATGGGATAATTTAGTGGTTATCTCTTTCATGACCTGTGTCAACTTTGTTGCTTATGTTGTGGATACAGTTTATTCTTTTAGATTGGTCTTCTTCATCACCAGAACATAGGTTGCTATACTTCCTGTTTCAGTTGTTGGCCATCTTCAATCTCAGAGATTGAACATGAGTATTTTTAGAACTTTTTTTTTTTAATAAGAAGCCCAACATGCTCACGTGAGGGTAACATATTTCTACCATAGTGAGGAATTCTTTGAGGACAAAACAATGGTTGTGTTTAGTGTTCTTTTCTTCTCCTTGTTCTTCCTCCATTGTTTTTAATCTGATTCTTATTAACACTCTTATTTTGATACAACATTTACTAGCAGTCAGTCTCAGTTGTAAACTTGTTTTGTGTGCGTTCTTGTCAATATCATGTTAGCATGTTAAATATGAACATCTTTCACTTTAAGCATCTCAGTAACAAATTACAATGAATGAACATGATTAATGGTTAAATAATCATTAAATAGGTTCAGTTGGACCCACCCTGTCACACTCAAAGGATGTTTGCAAAGGTGTGTCATAAGGTGCATACCATGACACACACAGCAGCTACAGGTTTCAAACTCCACTCCCATTTTTTTTTTATAAAGGTCAACAAGAGCAAACAAGAGGAAAAGACAGAGAGGGAAAGAAACTTACCTGCCATCTTTTTTTTCTGTCAATAGCCACTAAACTATATTAAAAACACGTGCATGATGCAGAGCTGAAATGATTAGTCTATTAATCAGTTGAAGAAAATAATAGTAAGCAATCATTCAGTTATGTTTGAATTGAAGTTATTGGTCAGGATTAAACCCTGGTTTGCTTATTCTAATATCAGTGGTAACCATGTGCATACTTGGGCGTTACATAACCTTTGACCAGTCCAGGCATAGCTGCTCTCTGCAAAGTCAAAATGGGAGGAACCAAGAACTCAAGTGAATATTACAAGAGTCCTATAAACACAAATGAAGAGAGAGATAAAGAGCTAGAGAAAAAAAAAAAGAAAAGACAGGGATGGAGAGAAAGACTGGAAAGTGAAGAACAAATAATTGCAAATCCTGCATTCATTTTAACTCATTCTTGCTCTTTGTGCAAAAAGGGCAGGGTTTCATAATACATAAACTTTGCTTTTGGTTGTGCACAATCTTGAGACTGATGTAATGACATATGATCACATTGCTAAAGTAAACTCAGTGTAACTCAGTGCACCTGGATTTATCTTCTGTTCAATAAAGTGCTTAAAAGTAGTCCATCCATCAAACTCTCCTATTTGTCCTGCCCAGAAACATTGAATCATGTGAACTCAAGGACAGAATAAGAGTGATTTTCTTCAGGATGTGGCCTACACCCCATCAATGTTGAAGAGTTAGCCTCTGAATTGGGCTTGTGCCGGGGACCAGAGTCCAGTATGTGTGTCGTGAGGTGAACATGATAACACCCACACGCTGTCCAATCAGTCGAGTGAAACGGGGGCCATAAACTGCACAGATAAGCCCAGGATGCTCTGTTTGAATATGCATCAACACACTAGAGTTTCTGTTGCAAAGAGCACACCTATTCTTGCCTGCATGGATTTCTTCAACAGGATCTGGTTTAGAAACTTGCTGTATTCAGTGATGCACTTTGCAGGATAAACTGAGTTTGGAAACAAAACATTTTTTTTTTTTAGGTCAAAGACACTCTTTCTGTGCAGCTATGGCCCGTGTGGATTTGTGGTCACTCACCCAGCCTGTGGGCATCATGCGAACACTGGCAGTCATCCTCACTTGTACGGCCTTTTGCCTGGTGGCAACAGTGGGACACATGTCATCTTCCTACTGGGCATGGTGCATGTTCACCTGGACTTTCTGCTTCTTCTTCACCCTTCTCATTCTCATCCTAGAGTTCACAACTGTCAGCGCCAAGTTGCCTTTCGCCTGGGACGACTTCACCGCTGCCTTTGCTATACTGGCGAGCCTCATGTGCTTGGCCACCTCCATCATCTACCCAACCTTTTTCACCTGCAAGACCTGCCACCGCCAGATCGGTGCGTCTGTGGTATCCTGGGTCTGTTTAGGGTTGTATGCAGGTGAGGTGGCCCTGACACGCCTGCGCCCAAGTGGACAGACCAGCGGGTTTCTCTCCACGTTGCCGGGCATAATGAAGATGCTGGAGACCTTCCTTGCCTGTCTCATCTTCACGTCTCTGGAGAAAAGTCAGTACATCGGTTCCCCAGCAATGCAGTGGTGCGTGGCCGTGTATTCCTTGTGTTTCATCTTCTCCATCATTATAATCCTGCTCACCGTTGGACAGCTGACCTCTTTTTTTCCATTCTCCTTTGACTATCTGGTGATTGTATATAACATTTTGGCAGCAGTGATGTATACAACTGCTATGGTGATCTGGCCACTTTATGGTTTCCCCAACAATACCAGACCCACTAACTGTGGCCACCATTGTGCCTGGGATAAACTGGTGGTGGTCACCTGCATGACAATCTTAAACTTTATTGTTTACACCCTGGACACCGTCTACGCTATACGCCTTGTGTTCTTTGTCAGTAACCAGTGAAGCTGCTGTCATAAAAACAGACAGGCTTTGAATGGAGATTCTGTTTTATACTGTACCAATAGGCCATTCTAAAAACTTTAAACCTTTTCTTAAAGATTCATTCTGTTACTGTTTTAGACTTGATGTAGGTGCTGACTCCAACATATATTCTGCAAATGCTGTTCATCAAATATGAGTACTGAAATAGTGGGTGCCCAGCATAGTAAGCACAATGAGGTGGACTTAGTTAATGATTAAAATGGTAGTATCACTGTAATAAAAATAAAAAATAGCCCGCTAGAACTTTGGATCCTGATACACAGAGTGATCAAACAGTGCAAGAAATAATACTGAGCTCTTACTTCAGTTTATAACACAGTGTCATAGTCAAATTATGCCACAAATGCATCAACAGTGGGGTCCAAAAGTCTGAGACCACTTGAATGGGAAAGTCTTTATGCTAAGCTAAGCTAACCAGCTTTCAACTGTAGCGTTGTGTTTACAGTACAGACATGAGACATAAGTAGTAACTCATCTATCTCTTAACAAGACAGAAAATACGAGTATTTCCCATAATTTTAAACTATTCATTTAATCCTAGTGGCATAAAAATCCTTTATCCTGCCTTTTGTGATGAATGAATTGTGTAGTGTAAGGCAGTGACAACAGATAAATGTAGTGAATGCAGAACATGAACAGTAACAGGCAAACAGAGGAGCCAATGAAAGATGAGATGGGATGGGAAGAATAGGAACAAGAGAGAGCAAAAAAGAGAGAACAAACAAGGACGGGGAGTTTGATGAAATGGAAGCAGAGGCAGAAAGAGGAGGGAGAGCGCAAGAGACTTCCAGACTTTGGAAGGATGTGTGGGAAAAGTGAAAAAACAAATCCTTTAATCAACAAGCAGCTGCTGAATATGGAGTTGGATTTGTTGCAAGGTGTTATCTTTCTTTTTTCTTAGTTTCCTTCCTTTCTTGGTTATTTGGTGGGCTTGGTGGGGGGGGGGGGGGGGGGTGGGGGGGGGGGCATGACGTCAGTTAATTCTTTTCCTTTTTAACCAACTGGAAATTTCAAAGGACGTCACCCAAGTCTTTCTTGTAATCCTAAAGCTATTGTGCTACCTGGTACACCAATCTGTGTGAGTGAACACGGGTCAAATAGAGCAACCGAAGCGTGGAAATTTTGCTTTTCTTCTCATGTCACTCTGTCAGAAAAACAGTCCATGTTTTAGTTAGAAGTCTATATGTGTGCAGATGGCAGGGTCTGCTTTGATTTGGATTACACCAGGGACAGAAATGCACTAAACAGTAGATGTACTTAATGTTCTACATAAAACTAAACTATGCAGTCCATAGAAATAGCATCGTGTCAAACTGGATTGCAACTACAGAACACATTATTTTTACGGTATACGGTACATAATATTAACATTATACATACTTTACATATTATGATATCTCTATACAAACCATTATATTTTTTATTTTAGTTCACTGTAACCATTACATTCTTTATTTAAAATTACTGTAACCAATGGCTGATTTTCGGAAACTTTGCTAACATCAGTTTAGTCAAATCAATGGCAATCCTCCAAACTTCACTCACTGTGTTGTCTGAACAGTGACTAATAGAAAACCAGTGGGTGCGCTGGCTGGCAATGACAATCATTAACTAATATCAGTGAAAAGAAACTTAGGATCTATTATTAAGAGTCATTTCAACTGAATAAATAATGATAACTAGTAGAGCAGTCATGGAGGGGGAGTTGAGAATTTTTGACAATTACATTAATAATTTACATTAATAAATACTTAGCTCCTTATGATCACATCATAGTGTTATACCATTATTATAACTATTTATTAAATGTTTATAGACTGTTTCTAAATGCTAAACACAGTAAGGGGACTTAAAGTGTTGCTCTTTTCTTTTTATGTCTTAAGCCAAATGAAGCTAAATATGTATTTTCCTCTAATTTGATTGCCAAACTTCACAATGTTTTACATCTCAGAAGTTTTGAAACACCATCTTTAACAAATTTAGTTCAATAATGCAGCGTGCTCCCTGAGCTAAAACCAAGGTCAAATAGGATCTAAGTTATTTCCAGCTATTTAAAGTAGATTGCTGATAAAACTTTCCTCGGTTCATTTATACCAATTTTCTGATCATAATGAATTTACAAGGCTGATTTATGCAAGGCATAAACCTGAATAAATTACTTGGTGTTAGCGACAAACATCTTGCTTTTACATCAGGTAGATTTTTAACTTAAAGCTCTTTATTACCAAAAATAATCTGACTCATTTTAAAAATTACCTCAGGTTTCTGTGACCACAAACACTGAGCACCTTATCCTCATCCTCCAAAAATAATGCAGATGCCCTTTAGGACAATCAGTGACAAGACGGATCACCAATCATGTTCAAATCGGGCTCATGGTGTTGTAATTATGGTCTAGAACAAAATGTGACCTTCAGTTATAGTTCTCCATCAGGCTTATCAGTGCAGGTTTTTTAAACACCACAGCACAGTGACAAAATGTTTCACAAATGCAAATCCAATTTTTGTCAAAGTTGGTCGTGTCTGACACTTCTGTACTGCAAAAGTTAGTTTTCCAAGTTATGTGAGTATAAAGGCTGAAATCAGTCCGTGAACTAGATCTTTGCTTGTCTTCATTATATTTTTGCTCATGCCCTAATTACTGTATCTGTATCTATATATTTTATTTAAATATACACTATGTATAATATGTATGTAAGCAACCCATGTTTGTGACAATCACTGACACTGACACAGAAAGACCTTTAATGACGTATGTGCCCCTGAAGTCTGAGCAGTCTTTCAACATCCTTGTCCAGCAGCATGCTGTGATCCACTGAGGTGAGATCTACAGATAACCATAGTTGTAAGAGCAACAGCGTATGAGTCACTCGGATTCACACCTACTCTGCTTCCTTTTTTATGGTCATTATCTTCTATTAAACTTCTCCTCTGATTAGTGGCCTTTGATTCAACTGTGCAGCAATCAGAGTCTCAACCCCATCTGGGGCTGGAGGAGGACATCGTGCAAATGAAGCACCACAAATTAGATGGGACTACTTCAAGAGTGTCAAGAGGGAAGAAAATCCAAACACCTCATATTTGAAAAAATGTGTGTGTGCCTGCATGTGTGCACCGTGCACTGTGCATGTTGAGTCTATTTATAATATAGTTTGCTACTAATGGTGAGCTGAAGCCATCTTTTTCTGAACAGCTGCCTTCAGGCGTATTCACATTACAGCAAAAAGGCAAGGGTCTTGTTCCACATTGGCCGGCTCACAGTTTATCACTGCAATGTGAATTCACCTGTAGTTGTTGTATTTGTTTTATTTTATTACAAGTTCTCTTTTAAAATCATTATTAGTACAATTCTTTAAAAGAACAGCAGTCTTATTCTGTATATGTGAAAACTACTTCATGGATGGGTCTTGTTTCATCTGTGTATGAATAAGTACTTTTTCAATGCCTGAGTTAAGGACTTTGCACTCTGACAGCAGCCCTCACAGATATTTCAAACCAGCAGAACAGAGAAAACCAGGCCTGTGTCAAACCATCAACAATCAAATCAAGCTGACTCAAATTTCCATTCAGAGAACATGGCCCAGCTGCTAGATCTAATAATGCTTGTGAGTGTGTGCGCGTGCGTGCGTGCGTGCGTGCATGCGTGCGTGCGTGCGTGTGTGTGTGTGTGGGAGGCATTAATTGTGAGCTCCTGTGAGACAGATTCCTTGTCACATTGTCACTGGGCTATCTTCAGATCTATTACTGCTACGTGGCTGGCATCTCTGGCCCCCTGCTCTTCTGCACAGACAACAAGAACACATGAATTAATGTCAACATGTTGCTGTACTTTTTAGAAAGATTTATTTTGTGGCCTTGTTACCAGCCGCGACAGCAGGGCTGGTATTGTGTTCAACTTGTGAGTGTGTATGTGTGTGTCTCTCATCATGGCAAAATGTCCTGGAGACACCCACTGTGGCGGGGACTACCACAGAGGTGGTTTTGAGTAATGTTAGCAGGTGTCTCTCCGACAGATGTCACTGTGACAACATTTGTCACAAAAGTGCAAGATACAGTCATTAAACTTTACAGGTGTGTAGTTGAGATCAAAACGAAGGCCAAGTTCAAAGGTGGGTGTGCTATGATCCATGAATTCTGAATACTTATGTAATAATGGAGTAATGACTAATGAGCACTCATGGGTGCGTCAACTTTTTGACGGATGTCATGGCTGGTGTGATCCTTCTGATTAATGATGGCTATAAATCATCTTAAATCTCCACTCAGTCTAACTATCCTTTGTAAAATATTAATGCTGGGGGGAATCAGTCACCCAATTAAAAATGTCTGAACTTGTCTTGTACTCTAAAACACATTTACAACCCATGATCTGTCTACACACCTCTGTGGTAGTTCTCACTACAGCAGGTGGCTCTAGAGCCACATTTTGTCATGATGACATACACACACAGACTTACAAGGTGAAAACAGTACTGGCCATACAGTCACAGCTGGTAACAATGCTGCTTGACTGGAACTCTACAAAGTGTGACCCAGGTTTGATTTTAAGCATGCATGTATGATATTCATACAGTATTTTAATTTCCGCACTTTGAAAAATAAAACCTGACCAGTGTCACAACCTCAATTAGTCACTGTCACTTCAACTGTGCTATTTCATTTTCTCACTTGTCTCCTAAATGAAAGCTTCAAACAGGACTTAAAAAGAGAAAAAAAAGACTGTTGTGTTTAGTCATTTTACATTTGTGCTTCTCCACAAAAACATTTTTCACTAAATTCAGTGTGTGTAACAAGAGAGACAGTCCAAAGGAAAAAATACATTCTTGTATCCACCTGGGTTGGTGTGATAAATAAAAATGTAATTTAAATTAGTTGATAAGTTTTGATAAGTTGAACAGTTTCTGTTCAGAGTTTAGTAAATGTTCATTTCTAGCTATAGAAACTACTTCTGCTGGTTTCCCATCCTACCAGCTAGTATCTGACATTCATCTGGTATCACAGGTTTTACAGTAATCAGAGCAGCATTTAGGACCACAACTTCTTATGACAGTAGATTTGAGTACACTCACTGTGTATTTTTCTCAGGCTTTTTAAGATATTTACTTACAGAGGGGACAAGGGTTTGTGTGTACTGTTACACAAGTTCTATTGCCCTCAATTTTCCAGCTACGCCACCAATTTCTTTAACATTTTGCTCTCACGCACACACACTTGAGTTAAAGAGTGGTTATTTTGATCTCCTTCCACTTTGTGCGGAACCCCCCTTTCCGCAGGCAGGGGGTTTAAATACAGGCTGACACTGTCACTTCCGTAAAAGCTAAATGTTGCCTAAATGCTTAATGATCAGTCTTTTTTTTGAAAATTCTTCCTTCATTCACGCAATAACTACTCAAACTACTGACAAGTTCTAATTATGATTGTTGAACTGGTTTACTTTGGTAATAAAATATAGCCTTTCAGTCTTCCTTAATTAACTCATCTGATTTCCCCCAGGGAAAAAGTACAAAGGGGTTTTGTGAGAAGGAATATTAACAGCTACAATTTGTTAGCATAATGAATGTGATGAATGTGCACTGAAATGCCTCCTAACAGGAATTCAACACAGATTTTTACAGCCTTTAAAAGACTTTGATATTTGAGGCATTTCAGTTTGGACTTTCTCAGTCTCCATGTTTGGGGATATGTTTCCATTTACTATGGAGAATATTCAGTCCATATTGTTTTAAAATTGCCCTTAACTACTCTATCAGTTCCAGTTATCCTGGATTTGTGAAATATATATATTAAGCCAGAGGTTAGTCAAATAAGTGATGACAGAATATTAAAGCATTTATTTTCAGTCAGCAATTAATGCAAGCAAGAAGCAATCTTTGTGTGAAAAACAATAGTTCATATGCAGAAGTCAAAAGCCTACAAAGACAGTGTAGCTCCTTGTTTGAAGCAACAGTCCATATAAAGCTGAGGAATGTAGTTTTCTCAAAAGCATCACAGCTATGAAAGGAACTCCCCCCCTCAAATCCTTTAACAAATCCCAGATGAGATGGTGAAACTGTACAGCCCCTATCAAGTGAACTGAGTTGCACAATCTACTGTATCTACATGAAATGATTAGTTTCAAGGGTACAATAACAGACTGTTATTTATCTGGTTTTCTAGTTTAGCTCTTTTTGAGTTGCATTTTTTAGCATGTAGATATGTGAAATGTGAACTGTGAAAAAGAGAAAAAGATGGTGGAAGGAAAAAAAAAGCTCTATCCCTCTTTTTTGAACATTTGAGCTTTCTTTCTCTTGCAGCAGCCCCAGATTCATTTTTGAACTTATTTGAAAGAGCTGAAAAATTCTGTCAAATCATCAAGAATCCAATCATACTACAGTAACTCAGTCTTCCACATACAATTAACGGGGCACAGTCATAGCTCATGTCATCTAACCTGACATTATATAGCCAAAGGGAAGCCAGAGAAGGAGGATTATGATTGAGTCTCCATTTAATCACCACCCTACCTTATATCATTGAGCACTGGCAGCCCAAAGCGACTGGAATAGTGGTGGAATCACTCTGGAAAAAAATATAGCTCTGTGAAAAAGTTTTCACCCATCCAGTCTCACATTTCAGCAGTTAGCAGCCAAACACTTGAGGTGTATTTATGGTGGTTTAACTGACTGAAAAACTGAATGTTAAGAAATGGCTTTAATTCTGAATCTGATATGTTGTCTTTTTACTGTTTACAAAATGATGCATCAAAAAAACAAAACAAAAAAAAACGCACGTTATTTTTGCATCGAAAAAGTCGTCTCTGTTAGCTAGTATAATGTTAATGGTATTAGCAGCACAAAGATGCTGCCTCCCTGCATGTGAAGTCCACCACAGTCAACAGCTCCATCTGGAGTCTGTGTGGATATGAAAACAGTTAACTAACTTGCACACAATTCTGATAAAAATGAATCAACACAACTTTCCTGATATCACTTAATCATTTCTTGACGCATTTTAAGTGACAACTGAACCAGAAAGTAAATAACATTGAGCATAGCTCCATTATGACAGCTTTTTCTCCCCTGTACCACAACAGACAGCCCAATGCCTACATTGCAAAATTTAATTAAAACTGTGTCAAAAGATATTGCAGGGACCTATATTCCATGATACAAACAGACCACAGGCTTTAAAAGACTTGCCCATGGGTACTGCATGTCATCAAGGTTTTCCAAACAGCCAGCTCATCTCAAATACTGTAAATTGTTGCTAAGAAGCACAATAGAGTCAGGTGATGTGCGCAGGCGACTGTGAGAGGAACATGTGGACACAGAGACTAATTGATTGTTAGCATCTTCTGTCCATGAACATTTTTAAGATTATTTCATCTTCTGACCTCAACCCACAGTGTCAGCCACAGAGTCTCCACTTTGGACATCATCTCATTAATTTCTTCTGTCTTTCTTTCTCCTCCAATCAGCCCTCTCCTCCACACACAAACACACACACACCTTTCTGTCTCCTGTGGATGATCTGAGGTGAAATATTGATTTAGCTTGGTTGAGACCTGCACTGGGCCACAAACCCCACGCACATAAGTTGCACTCCTGTTACCTTGAGAGAGTTCTCCGATCGATCCCTGCCAGGTTTTTTGTCGTCAGCCAGACAAAGTCGGAGACTGACACTACTCTGATATGATCTCAGTGCACATGCCCACAGAGAGGAAGCTTGATATAGGAAGGCAGGAGGTGCATGCAAACCGCTTGAAGCCAGAGTGATTCATCTAAGCAAGAGAAAATAGAGAGCGAGGAGAAAGAACAGGACTATCTAGGGATGAAACTATTCATTGCTTATTTTTAATGTAATTCTGAGTCCAACAGCTGTCGGATTCTCTTTGAAATATTTAAACAGCTGGTAGATACAGGTCTGAAATTAATTAAAATTGAAACAATGATGAAATCATGTCAATATCAAATAAATGCAAAGTAGAACATTTATTTTCCAAGATTTGATGATAAAAACCATGAGCCAAGTAGTACGGAGTACCAGACATGCACTGTAGTATATGTTCTCTATGTGCTACTGCATTATACACTACATTCGTACAGACATATTTTCAAGGCTTACATTTAAAACTGCAAATTCCTTAATAACAAACACAACTCTCCCACAGTCCTTTTTGCACTTCATTGTTGTAGCTGCACACTTGTTCCTGAAGTATGTGTTAATTTAGCCAGTCACATGCACAGTAATATGTTGTGTTACATACATTTTACATCACTAATAACTTCCGCATCCAGCATGTGGTGAGCATGGTGGAGTACTTTTTAGATTAGTTTAGATGAGACCAATCTATGCAAGGAAATTAGATCACAGCAGCAAATGCAATAAGAATGAAAACACACTAATGGAATATGAAATAAGCAATACAAGACAAAGAGCATTTAAGGAGAACTTGGGGACACAAAAAAATTTGGAAGAATAGTATGAGCTTCTGCATCTGGCATTTTAAAAAGCGAACTTGAAGAAAATTTTACCATTTTGTCTGCATTATGGCAGCTCCATGGACAATCAAATATCCTTGTGCAGTCAACCTGTGGTTCTGCATTTTATCTCATACACTTAATACAGTCTAATACTGAATCACTGAGTAATAAAATTAAAAACACCAAAATTACACGTTTGTAATACTGTGTTCAACCATTTTCTATCACTGAGAGTAGACTGAAAACAGGATTTACTGCGTGGCAGTTGTCTTAGTCTGCATCTGTCATCAGTTGAGGTCTTCTGACCCAAATACTTTATCAGACTCCACACAGCTCCCTCTGAAATCACACAAGGCTTCATACAATTTTACTCACACTCCCCAAGACCTGCAAACGGACTCTAATGTGTCAGTGGAGGTGTCCCCGGTCTCCTCTGTGGTTTAACACCTTTATGTGTGACACATTTTCTGTAATGCTAACGGCCTTTGTTAATCTCTTCAGTTACCTAAAGAAATTGTTTGTTTTTACCATTATGGACAAATGGGTTTATCTGAGAGATAACTGAAAATTTGGTGTGGTTAGAAAGAGCGTTTGTTGACATGGTCATTGTAACCTTGAAAATGAGGTCTGGCATTACCCGTACTGGTGAAAACACAGTGTAAATGAGCCATGTCATTATCTTGGCTTCCTGAGTGCCACTACACACCACTGTCCCTGCAGGGCAAGCCTCTATACACGTGTGTGACAGTGTTTACTTATATACTTGCAAGTCTCATAAATCTGCCCATTTGGTCTGGTTAGGACCAGTTAAACAGGGTCCATAAAGTATAAGACGTCATCAACTTCTCACGGTCCCCTATTAACCCCCTTTGATGTTTTAGACTGATGGAAAATGCAGAAATGGAGTACATACTGTGTACATGCGCACACACACACACACAGATCTTCTGTGCCTGTTCCCTAGACTGGCCAAAAAACTGACAAGTGGTGTTTTGTTGTTTTTTTTTGTATGTGTGAGCTTGTCAGTATTTGTGGCAGCCTGTTGTTAACACTGCACTGACCTGGATGACAACAGCATGAAGCAAATGGCTTAAAAGTAGGCAGCTTTCCCAGGCAATTAGCATCAAATCTCTGCCTCAGTGTGCAATCTCATCCTCCCGCCACCGTTTTTCCATTTCACCCTAATTTCTCTCCCTCCTTCTCAGGTGCCCCAGGCCACCATGAAGGTGATTTATTCCCCAGGCTGAATCTGGGCATTGCTCCATTTCCTCTCCCTGTCTCTCTCTCTCTCTCCCTCTCTCTCTCTCTCACACACACACACACACACAAAAGGGGGAAAAAGTTAGTATCACTTTATCATTGACTGGGAGGCTAGCTATAAATGTCTCTGCTGCACAGGAAAAGAAACGAAAGGGGGAAAGGTGGCTACAAAAAACTGGTTTTGGCTGTGAGGTGATTACAGCCACCACTGGGTTGGACGTCCACATCCAAAAGGCGGGGTGACGTTCTCCACATAAATACTGGCAGTGCATCGAGGCATTAGATGACCCTGTGAGTGAGTTGTCATCATCCGAGGAGCGCATTTCACCGTGCGCAGGATCTCTGGACTGAACTGAACTGAACTGTGAGGAAAAATCCTGGAGAATTAATGATAATGTTAGTTTTTGCGCCTCTCACTGTGGAGATTGGATCGCGCTGACATCAAGAAAATGCGTCATGATGAAAAGTCAAGTGTGATGCGGTTTCTCTTTCATGCGACGTGGGAAAAGAGCGAGAAAGTGGATTTTGACCCCAGTGAAAGTGCATATTTCCAAAACCGCATGAATACTACAGGAGACGCGCATCACGCCACCGGATAGTGGAGAGGATACGGCGCACGGTACAGGAGCGCACAGGTAGATCGAATCCCATCAACGAATCTCTCTGCATGTACGAGAAAACAATGGGTTTAAGAAACGAAATTTAAACTCTTGTTTTATGATATAACATTTTAAGATAACATTTTTATGATAGATTATTTTAGTCATGACCCTTTAAGTTTTATTTATTTAACATAGACCTAACGAGCCACGCATGTGAAATGGCTCTAATGACTGTGGGCTATACCTATTATAATTTGGTGAACAAAAATGTCAAGCCCGATGCAGTCTGAAGGGGACAGGGGCTTCGAGTGTTTGTTTTCTCAACAGCATGCTGCGGGCTGCGCGTCACTCCCGTGTTTTGGAGCGCGGTTCAGTGAATCTGCACGTCAGACCATTTATTTGTGCAACACATTTTCACTGCCTCAGGTTGAAACGTCTGACAACTGACAGTTATAAGATTATTATTATTATTTTAGGTCACCCACAAGGCACCAGGTCAGGACATTTAAAGGCCACTCTCACCGTGGCAGCATGAATTATCAGATTGAAGGAAGGCAGTTGGTCGTTGCTCTCATTTCCGGCTTTACATTAATGCAGTGTATAATACACTTATGGTATTTTAGATACGTACACAACCTTGAGGCTCCATACAAAATTTGAAAAGGGGATAACAGTCTCATCAACTTAAGATATTTCAACAAAGTTTCACTGAAAACACCATGATATGTTTATTTTCATTTCTTGCTTTCATATAGATTGACCTACAGAATGCAAATAATAAACTCTTCAATAAGAGTGCAACATAAAGTAAACAATTAAAAAATGTTTCTCATCAAGACAAAGAGCCAATTTGACAAATAATGTCCAAACACTGGCCTCTCAAACACAAAGCAATTGTGATGAATGCCGCTTGCAGTTGCATTACAGTAAAAGATAAAGAGAGAAATGATCTGAATACAGCAAAAACAATGGAAAAGGCAGAGGCAGATCCTGAGGCATTTTAGTCACATCAACTGAAGATGATATTTTTCCTTCAACCTGAGCTAAAATTTGCTGTTATTCTAAGCTGAATGCAGAAAAACAAACTCAGAGCAAACGTCCGTACTGTCAATCAGTAAAATCTTCTTTCGAGTCTTTGTGTATTTCACCTCCTGTTGAATCTTTATCTTGGATGGCCCGTCTTTCAACAGAAGCTGCTCCGTAGGATTTTGCTTTCGCTCTGTTCCACACATGTTCACAGTTTGGGAAACAACTGATGAGAATTACTTTCTATTGAGAATGAATTCTAACCCTCGTGGAGAATTAATATCCATTTGTGTACAGAAAGGATTTACAAAACTATTAACGTTTGCAAAATGAGTTTGGCCCAGAGACCCACTTCAACAGGGTTAATGTTAACATCATATATATTTGTCACTGTAGCACTCTAGCCCTTCAAAGGTGTGGACTACTTGGCACTTGACTGCAGGTTTTTGTTCTCTCTCTCTCTCCCCCTCCATCATGGATATCTAATCGTATTTGAAACCTGCTTAACTAACACTGTCTTCTTCTAAAGTGCAACTTCCTATTAAGAGAAATGGCATGTTGGCCACTTGCCCAGACCACTCAGTGGAAAGTTTCTCTCCTCTCCCGGTAAATATGGGCATCTTGCCCAGAGAGCACCCATGTGTTTTTGTGACTGTGTGTGGTGCAAAAGGTAGACATAACTTGAATTCTCTGAAGCAGAAATTCACAGAATCTTAGAACACCCACAGTACACATTTTTTGTTGTTGCTGTTAGGTGTACCATATAATAATTGTACATCCATGTTTGTCTTTTCTATCATAAGCTATTTCCTACTGTAATCCAAACGGACATCAGCACTCCCTTCTTTCAACATGGACAGCTACAACTGGACGTCGATGTCTGAGAATGTCACCGTGTCTATCCCCCAGCCCTACCCCAGCTACACCACCAACAATTTCTCTGAGGTGCCCACACCAATGCCCTTCAGCGTGGTCACTGCAGTCATCTACGCCATTGTCTTCATTGTGGGATTTCTGGGTAACACGCTGGTCATCTATGTGGTGGTCCGCTACACAAAGATGAAAACAGTAACAAACATGTACATCCTTAATTTAGCCCTGGCGGATGAACTCTACATCCTGGGAATTCCTTTCCTTGGCACTAACAGTGCGCTTTCCTATTGGCCGTATGGGGATTTCTTCTGCAAGGTGTGCATGACTGCTGATGCCATGAGTCAGTTCACCTCCACCTTCTGCCTGACGGTGATGAGCATCGATCGCTACCTGGCTGTGGTTTATCCAATTCAGAGCGCCAAATGGAGGAAGCCACAGGTGGCCAAGGTTTTGAATGGTATGATGTGGGTTGTGTCCTTCCTGATTGTGCTGCCGGTCACCATCTACTCGCATGTACAGGAGGAGTTCAACACCTGCAACATAAGCTGGCCTGAGCCACATGAATTGTGGTCCATTGTCTTCATCCTCTACACATCCATCCTGGGCTTCTTTGGTCCCCTGTTTGTCATCAGCCTCTGCTACCTGCTCATTGTCATCAAGGTAATGAGATAAACTTGGCCTCTGGCTGTTATTGGTTTCTAACACAATTTTTGAAATTTCCTATGAGGTTCTGCTCTCATAATCTCATAAAACCTATTCAATCAACCATCTCACTTTCAGGTGAGGTCGGCAGGTGTGCGTGCAGGCCTGACTAAACGGCGGAAGTCGGAGCGTAAGGTGACACGCATGGTGGTAATCATCGTGTTGGTGTTTGTGTTTTGCTGGCTGCCCTTCTTCATTACCAACATTGTCAACCTGTTTTATATCATCCCTGAGAGCAAAACCACTGCTACTGTCTACTTCTTCCTGGTCATCCTTACCTATGTCAACTCCTGCGCCAACCCAATCCTCTATGGCTTCCTCTCTGACAACTTCAAGCAGGGATTCCAGAAGGTGCTCTGCTTCCACAAACCAAATGGTGTTACCACTGCAGACCAGATGGGAGGTAGACAGACTGCACCCAAGGTAAACCACAATCCTGTAATCTCATCCAGAAATCACACACAGAATGTAATTTCTGAATAAAGGCAGACATTCTTCTTCATTCTTTATTTTTCTATTACCACATTTTACAGCTGGAATATCTCTTGAATATGCATTGGGCTTTAAGCTTTTCAGGTCACCCCATTTCAGATTTGAGCATCTGTTGCTGTTAAAACTTGGTCAAAACAATGGGAGACATAGTTATTCTGCCTCTTTTATTATTGGAAGTCATTCTCAGTAACATGTTTCATAGTTATATTTATGCTTCAGGACCATACCCTAACAAAATCTGCAGTGCCATCAGCACCCCCCACTGTCAGAGTGTTCCAAAATGTCCTCTTTTCTTCAGTGTGAAAATGTGACCTCGAGTGACAAAGCCCACTTTAGGTGACAGACAGGAAAGAGCTGAGCCACAGGTTATAACGCTAAACAATAGCATTTTCAGAATTTTCTTTTTTGAAAAAGGGAGCAACCAGCAGCTTATGTCAATGTTTTCTGTTACTAAGCTCATCTATGATACTGTTTGTCATTCTGTCTTTATTGTATCTTTAATCTCAGTCCGCGTGATGTTGTTTCTACAGTCTCTCCAGATGGAGGTTGTTGGGAACTTTGACAAGGAGCCTTTCACCTCAAAATTAGCAGTGAATGGGCAGTGATTGCTATGACCCACCGTGTACTAGTGCACTAGCCACCACATGGAACTTGGACAATTTATCCTTGGACCTTTCATTGATTGGTATGTCCTGTCTTTATCCTCGCTCTCTGACTGAGACATTTCTGGAGAGGGCCAGAGGAGTCAATGCTGGAGAGAAAACTACTTACAGCATTCATCACATTAGAATAAAGCATTTTTGGTTGTACTCTGTGTCTTTGTACTGTTACCAGATTGACTGCATTATACAAAACAGTTTCTGTAATGATGTATGATCTCAGTATAATACAAAATGCAGTCATGAGAGTTTCAAATGCTGTAAATTCTTGAAGAGCTCTAGTGAGAACCAGACTTTCTTGTCAAACAGATGCATACTACAGGCATTCTTGGTTTCTTGATTCTTTATATATATAAATATATGTTAAATATAAATAAATATTAAATATATATATATAGTATTTTAGTAAGAATCATTGTTTTCTGATCTGCTTTTGTTTAATTTGTTTTCATTTTTTAAATGGATACTCAACACTTCCTTTATGTTTACCTGTTGCCTTGATAATTTCATTGTAATGCTCATTTCACAGCACTAAGAGGCATCTGCGCAGGAAGTGTTGAGTTAGCAGTACAAGCCATCTTAACAACTAATGACTGGAATCAAACAGGGAGTGAGAACAATATTTATGTTCAAGCAATAGTTCAATATTTTGGGAAATAGTATTATTAACATTCTGTTGGAGAATCAGATGAGAAGACTGCTCTTTGTGTTTGTCTTAGTACAGATAAGATAAGCCTACAACCAATAGGAGATTAGCTTAGCATTAAAAAACTACCTTGGCTTTGTCCAGCAGTAGCCTATCAATCTCAAATTATAAAAGCCACAAATTGCTGTTTTTGTGCCTCCATGCCAACAACAGTTGTAGCCAGAGGTATTTTGTTTGCAGGTCTGTCATCATTCTCGTTTTTGGCCATAACTCATTCGCTAATTCTGGAAAAATTTTGCACAAATGTTTATAATAGAATAAAATGATGAAGTGAAGGCATTTTATATCAAAAAGGTCAAAGGTCAACTTCACTATGACATCATGCTATTCTGCACTTTTCTGGCCATTATTCAACACCATAAATCAGAAATAGAAGAAGAGATCTTGATCAAGTGTGTAGCTTGCAAAGCATACATCACATTACTGAAGGTAAAGACGTTTTTCTTTGACTTTAGAGGACAGACAGGAGAGTGGTATCAGTCAAGCAGCAAGCAAACAAGCAAATTTCAAACAAGCAAAAAGTCCAACTATTTCTTTATAACTCAGAGCAATAGAGTGATGGAATTAATCCTGTGGAAATGTACAAACTGAATTAAATTCAGTTTGTACATTCGAGAATTTACAGTATTTGATTTGCTACAACCAGAGTGATAACTGTTCTCCTGGTTAGTGTAAAGCTGGTTGAGATATTTTTGATGATCGTGATTGTTATATTTCTTTTGAGTTGTTAGTTTTGGTAGGCTTTTTGTGACATTTCAACTTTAATGTTACAAAGCTGTGAAAAATGCCTTGAGATAGCACAGCCAAGTATTGTCCTCCAGTGGATTTATCTCTTCTCTCTCACATTGTTAAAACAAACATACTGTTGGAGTGGATAACTTGGTGGAGTGAGAAAGCATATCATTTCCCAGTCTCTGCAACATACCTTATCATATCCTGACTCACCTTTTAGCTGTGAGCTTTGACATTTGATACCAACATCATTGGGAAGGTGCTGGACAACACTGTAGCATCTCCATAGTTGTAACTTGAGCCAAGCAAAGACCATGTTAATGATGTTTATAGTGAATTTGAGCTCATGTGAAAAGCTACCCTGTAAGATGGAGCTGTGGAAGCATGGATACCTTTCACAGGAGAAAAGGGATTTATTAGTGTTAGAAACACTGTGAATTTTAAAATGGTAGGTAATTTTGAATATGGTGTTTTGAGTTCCTTGACGTCCTCACACATATAACAAAAATGCTAACAGGGTTATGTCATTGTGAATATTAAATAATAAACGATCAAGTATGTTATGCATGCTCACTTTGCATTAATCCAACACAGTACAGTGTAGGGCTGCTGACATGTGCCAGCATGAAACAAAGCTCATTTATGTGTACATTTATCTTGTGAACAGCAAGCTGATGTTTATTGTTGCTGTGATTTATCAACATTATGGCAGGTTTATGTTTCAGACTGAAGCACTTTACTGTTATTTCCAGTTGAAAAAAGGCAAGTGGCAGCTTTACACTTAAATGTTAACATCTGTCAACATAGACCAATTTAGTTTCTGATTTTTGTAAATGAAGTTAAAGAAGTTTTATTGCCAAATCAGAGGGAAGAAGAAGTATCCTTTTCCAAAGGCAGGTCACTGGAGCAAATTTGGATGCATTATGTGTTATGGCTCTAGAGCACAGGCTTGCCACAGAAATAAAACCTTTGCATAAAAAAATCTGACAAACTGATGTCAGCAAAGTTTAGCTAGAAAGTTAAAAGTTTCCCTGTGAGCTGACTTTTTTTATTTGTTGTTGGTGGTGGGATTTTGTTTATTTGTTTGTTTCATCCCAGATGAATGATCTAGCAATGCTTTCACTGTTATTTTAATAAATGTAATCATATCAAAACATTTGATACGTTAAAATTTCTTTTTTAAACAACTGTTATACTCGCACGATTTTCCTCTTACTGCTTTATCATCAGGGCAATAGAAGTAGCTGCCATAGAACTCAACACATCTGCACAGCCTGTATGCCCTTGCACTGCAACACAAATCCAAATATCCACAAACCCAAAATAAAAGAATCAAAAAGCATCTTAAAGGGACATTCTGGTATGTTTCAGACTGGTGTATTCCTCATAAATGTGGCCATCGTGATTCTAGGGGTCATGAACTAATTTGTTCACTCACTACCTCCATTGCAGAGATTCGGGGAAATGAGAACTTCTGCAAAACTATGTTTATCAGGGCAATCTGCGCAAGCCGCCTGTAGCTTTCCAAATAAACTTGACTTTTACATGAGTCAGTTCAAATGCTTGTCTGTTCAAACATGGAAAAAAACACCTGTAATAGTCATCACGGTTGACTGCATAGGGATCCACATCCCAGGCAACGGCATTTTCTCTCAGCTAACATAACTGCTGTAACAGCAGATCATTGTGGGTCAAGGAAAATGTATACTAGTGTTTACTGCTACAGCTATAATAAGCGGGTAACAGAGCAGAATTGTGTCATATCACACCAGATAAAACTGACAGGATTTGATTCAATATTCATTGCGTGCAACACTTTGAAGATTATAATACTGTCTGTGAAATGAAATTAATCATCGCCTCTGTACCACGTCTTTAGTAACAATTATCATCATCATCATCATCTTCACTGTACATTTTCCTCTTCTAATGCTATTTTCTCTCTTTTCCACTGTCCCTTAAACTAACTTTAATTTCTTTGTTCATTTCTCCATACTGTATTTCTCCATCAGATTCTGTAGCTTCTTTCTCAGCCCTCATTCCAAGTGTGTTTACTGACAACCTGTTTTTGTGGCAGGACGTGGTGGTATAAACACACAATCCACCTTCTGCAGCTTCTGGTTACCTTGGTGTTTGCGGTCAAGCTGCTTTTATTCTATCGACCTCAATGTCAAGTGAAGGAACCAGTATTATTATCAAACAGAGAAAAGAGCATATTACACTAGAACTGTTTTTTGACTCTAAGGTGATGCTGAGAAAAGTCAGCCATGAAAGGATAAGATTTTTCTAAGAACCTCATCATAGGAAAATACACATTTGTGTTTCGTTACTCAATGAAATGAAAAAATGTTGTATCTACACACAGAAACACACATAGAAACACTTGTTCTGCAGTTTCCTCATTGACTCCCATTGTAATAAATTGGTCTAATTAACCAGCAAACCTCAGAGGGGTTTCTATATCTGAGCAGAAAAGCCATTGATTTATCCCTCTCATTTATTTGTAATACTAAAAACAAAACAAAAAACAAACATTTAGACTAGGGCACAAATCTGCAGTTAATCCCATGTACTGGTACTGTACATGCCTGTTAATGCTCTGGGCAGTTTTTGACTTTGGTCAAAATGGTCTGAGGCTCTGCAGTTTTGAGCCAAAACCAGAAACCCAAAAGACTAAGATACTCCATTAATTTATTGCCACTTTAGCAGCATGGCTCATGGGAAGGCTCTCAACACACCGCAAGGCAAGGGTCGATGATGGGAGTGAAGAAGCCCACAACACAACTGAAAATTTGTAAATTTCTTATAACTGACTCCAATAATAAAAACTCATGAAGTAACATTGTCAAACCCACAGTTTGTTTATATTATTGGCACAGCTTGCGCAGCCAATAATCATCAGCCATGAGGAAACATGCTTGCAGCCAACTATAGCAATAGCGCTACCTCAGCTACCCCCATTCTGCATGTGGCCTTGATCTTGCAGGTCACTGGGGTCCACTGAGTCTCCCAAGGTTTTGTTTCCAGTAAATGACGGCATCAAACCCGCTGGAAAACATTCTATTAGTATCCATTCAAAGATCAAACTATCATTCTTATTCGCTGTTCAACCACAAGTCATTGGAGATGGAAGAGGATGTTGTTCGTGGTGGTCCTAGTACATTTGGTGCTAAAGGCAAAACTGCATCCATAGCGCTATTCCCACAGATTTAACATCAGAACAACATTAATGAATTAGTACATAACTATATGGCCTGCAACCATGACACAGGCAGCTCTAGTGACATTAGTGAGTCTATTTAGTTACACACAAACAAATGGTCTGCTCAAGGAAATTCACTCTACTGCTTGATGGTTAAAGAGAGACAATGGCGAGATTCATTTCTCTGTGTTAGACCTAAAGAACATGCACTGCTGTTTAGTGGTCTCCCCCATCAGACACTTGGTGTTAGTGATGCACCTAGTGGTGCACCATGCACCTTGGTGAAACAAAACTAATCTTGTGAGTTGATTACAACATAAAGCACATTTTATTCTTCCCTATCAGCACTTTACCTGCCTTGTTGACAGTATGACCAGTCAGGGCACACACACACAAATTGTATATCATTTCCTGTCATAACTATCATGTAAGATAAAACAAAAAACAAAAAACAAAAAAAAAACAACTGTGATTTATGATGTGTGATGTGGTTTAAAGAGGTATATTCTCATGAAAAAGACAATGTTGGTCTGGTAGTTTCAGGTATCTGTTGTGCAAATGTGGTATTTTGTGGGACCTTCATTGCATTGTTTTTTTTTAAATCTGTCTCTACTGTGAACCTGGCTCATAAATTGTCTTTAAAGAGCACAAGCAGTAAATAAACCAAACAGCGAGGGATTAAAAATGAAAGCAGAGGCAGGATGTCAGTCTGAAAAACACTCTCACTACCTCAAGAAGTTTCTTCACTTTAGATATCTCACATTATGAGATGGAACTACTACTACTAACCAGTGCTGATTTAGTTATTCTGGGCAGCTTCTGTCAGGTGTTCATATTCATATAGCGCGTTGTTTGTGTTCTAGGCTCAGTATCACTTCCAGTAAATCAGTATGACTCATTTTAAACGGAAGACAATACTCAGTGAGGGACACATCCTATCATCTATATTCTAGTGTACTCCAGGAAGATATAAATCAGACGCCAGGAAACTGACCACACCTGACATTATTATATGACACAGGAGCAATGTTTGTTGAAACCGGGTAGTCAATGAGATCCATGTGCAGTCGCTGAGACACACAAGAGGAGGAGGGTCTACATGTCAGTTTGTGTGGTGACAGTGTGAATGAGTGAAATATTCTTTCAACAACTGTTATCTCCGTAGCAGTTTTGTCAGATGGACACCAGAGTTTCCGTTAGGGAAATCCTATCCTAATAGCTGCCATGAGAAAAGGGCAAAAGCATTTGTTTTTATTGTACTTCACGCATTACTATCAGGAACAGCAGCAAGAAATAAGCAGGTAGATAAAATCACCTATGCAGTGGGCTAGTATTTAACTTGTTAAGTGCATTGTAAGTGTACTGCTGTGCTCCGTAAATGATTGCCAGGTCCTTCATTATTCCAAGATGTGTACCGTTTTACTTGGGCTTCCTATTCCAAAACTACACTGTTGTTCCCTAGAATTAGTGAATACCGCAAAATGATATAACCTGTATACCTGAAATGTTCTACAGTAACCCCTCCATCTGAGTTTTAAGGTATCTTCCTAAAACTTATTTCATTACCTCACTGTGTAAATGAGTGTAATTTATTTCTCCTCCTAAAATGCCCAGCTGTTGCTCTCTTGTTCCCCACGGCCTTATTCTCTTCCACTGTAACCACATCTCAGTACCAGTAGTAACTGTTAAGTATTTTATTGGTGCCCTTATTCATACAGTGAAATTACACAGTAAATTGTGGGCTGCATTATAAAGCTCTATATAACAGATGCCATAACAGCTGTGGTGATACAGCGCTGATACCACAGCAGGGAACAACTGTGGAAACTGAACAGTGGATAGATTTATGCTTTTTTTTTTCTTTTTTCCAAAATTCAAATAGGCTGAAATTCACACAAAGCTGCAAAGTTTAATGTTTAACTGTTTTCCTGAAATCTGGTGCTGAGTACAGTGAATCTTGTGAGCGTCAGGTACTTGATGGCAGTGTTTTGATGACATGCAATGTACAGTATGTCCCAGGTTTGCAGTACTCATTCTCAAACTGTCTCACAAACATCAGACTCTTAAAGCACCATCAGAATTGGAAACTGAGGTGATGCTGAAGCATTGTACGTACACTATAAGACCTTCAGAAATTTATGAAAATTGGCTAACACTTTAGAATAACGATCCTTTATAAGACAATTGTAAGCTATTATTAGATATTAGTAGATAGTTAACTAATCATGAAAAAAACATACATTTGTTAATGATTATTAAAACACTTATTAAAAGTTACAAGACATTTATAAGCTATAAGTAGATATTGAACTAATCATGAATAAACCATTTATATACTTTTGTAAATAATTATAAAAACATTTATACGTAAAGTTGTACAACATTTATTCATGATTTAGACATTATCAAAAATGCAGTGTCAACATTGTACATGATTTATTCATCATCAACTAATTTTCAAATGATCATCCTTATTAGTAAATTACTGGTGAAAAGTTGTAGATGTGTTGAAAAACCCACTGTACTACCATTTGTTTATTCATGTTTAACAGATGATGTGTTAGGCATTCATAAAAAGTCTATAAATGGCTTACAGATGTTATTATGTCCCTTAATCTAAAATGAAAACTATTCATTATTTACATGTCTGTGAAAATGTCGTAAAAAATTATATTAGTATAGTACGTTATCTTCAATATATGCCAAAAAACCTCATAGTATAATATGGCATCAAAATATGCCAAAAAAAATAATACTTTAGTAAGGCATAAAAATGTCATAAAAAAACGTCATACTTCAGTAAGGCCTCAAAAGTCAAAAATTTTTTTGACCTCAAAATGTCATAAAAAAACGTCATAGGTCAAAATCGGCCAAAAAAAGTCTGATTTTTTTTTTACCTCAAAATGTCATAAAAAATGTCATAGTACAGTAAGGCGTCAAAATCGGCAAAAAAAAGTTAACATTTTTTTCGGCCTCAAAATGTCATAAAAAAGTCATAGTATAGTAAGGCGTCAAAATCGGCCAAAAAAAGTCAAAAAAATTTTTGACCTCAAAATGTCATAAAAAACGTCATAGTATAGTATGGCGTTTTTTTCGGGCAAAAAAAGTCAAAAAAATTTTTATCCTCAAAATGTCATAAAAAACGTCATAGTATAGTAAGGCGTAGAAATCGGCCAAAAAAAGTCAAAATTTTTCTTGATCTCAAAATGTCATAACGTCATAGTATAATAAGGCGTCAAAATCAGGCAAAAAAAGTCAAAAAATTTTTTGACCTCAAAATGTCATAAAAAACGTCATAGTATAGTATGGCGTTTTTTTCGGGCAAAAAAAAGTCAAAAAATTTTTCGACCTCAAAATGTCATAAAAAACATCATAGTATAGTATGCCGTTTTTTTCGGGCAAAAAAAGTCAAAATTTTTTTTGACCTCAAAATGTCATAAAAAACGTCATAGTATAGTATGGCGTTTTTTTCGGGCAAAAAAAGTCAACATTTTTTTCGGCCTCAAAATGTCATAAAAAACGTCATAGTATAGTATGGCGTTTTTTTCAGGCAAAAAAAGTCAAAATTTTTTTCGACCTCAAAATGTCATAAAAAACGTCATAGTATAGTATGGCGTTTTTTTCGGGCAAAAAAAGTCAAAAAATTTTTCGGCCTCAAAATGTCATAAAAAACGTCATAGTATAGTATGGCGTTTTTTTTGGCCAAAAAAAGTCAAAATTTTTTTTTACCTCAAAATGTCATAAAAAACGTCATAGTATAGTATGGTGTTTTTTTCCGGCAAAAAAAGTCAAAATAATTTTGGACCTCAAAATGTCATAAAAAACGTCATAGTATAGTATGGTGTTTTTTTCGGGCAAAAAAAGTCAAAAAAATTTTTGTCCACAAAATGTCATAAAAAACGTCATAGTATAGTATGGCGTCAAAATCAGACAAAAAAAGTCAAAATTTTTTTTGACCTCAAAATGTCATAAAAAACGTCATAGTATAGTATGGCGTTTTTTTCAGGCAAAAAAAGTCAAAATAATTTTGGACCTCAAAATGTCATAAAAAACGTCATAGTATAGTATGGCGTTTTTTTCGGGCAAAAAAAGTCAAAAATTTTTTCGGCCTCAAAATGTCATAAAAAACGTCATAGTATAGTATGGCGTCAAAATCGGACAAAAAAAGTCAAAATTTTTTTCGACCTCAAAATGTCATAAAAAACGTCATAGTATAGTATGGCGTCAAAATCGGACAAAAAAAGTCAAAAAATTTTTTTGACCTCAAAATGTCATAAAAAACGTCATAGTATAGTATGCCGTTTTTTTCGGGCAAAAAAAGTCAAAAAAAATTTTGTCCTCAAAATGTCATAAAAAACGTCATAGTATAGTATGGCGTTTTTTTCGGGCAAAAAAAGTCAAAATTTTTTTCGGCCTCAAAATGTCATAAAAAACGTCATAGTATAGTATGGCGTCAAAATCGGACAAAAAAAGTCAAAAAATTTTTTGACCTCAAAATGTCATAAAAAACGTCATAGTATAGTATGGCGTTTTTTTCGGGCAAAAAAAGTCAAAAAAATTTTTGTCCTCAAAATGTCATAAAAAACGTCATAGTATAGTATGGCGCTTTTTTCGGGCAAAATAAGTCAAAATTTTTTTCGGCCTCAAAATGTCATAAAAAACGTCATAGTATAGTATGGCGTTTTTTTTAGGGCAAAAAAAGTCAAAATTTTTTTCGGCCTCAAAATGTCATAAAAAACGTCATAGTATAGTATGGCGTCAAAATCGGACAAAAAAAGTCAAAATTTTTTTTGACCTCAAAATGTCATAAAAAACGTCATAGTATAGTATGGCGTCAAAATCGGACAAAAAAAGTCAAAATTTTTTCGGCCTCAAAATGTCATAAAAAACGTCATAGTATAGTATGGCGTTTTTTTCGGGCAAAAAAAGTCAAAAATTTTTTCGACCTCAAAATGTCATAAAAAACGTCATAGTATAGTATGGCGTTTTTTTCGGGCAAAAAAAGTCAAAAAAATTTTGGACCTCAAAATGTCATAAAAAACGTCATAGTATAGTATGGTGTTTTTTTCGGGCAAAAAAAGTCAAAAATTTTTTCGGCCTCAAAATGTCATAAAAAACGTCATAGTATAGTATGGCGTTTTTTTCGGGCAAAAAAAGTCAAAAATTTTTTCGGCCTCAAAATGTCATAGAAAACGTCATAGTATAGTATGGCGTTTTTTTCGGGCAAAAAAAGTCAAAAATTTTTTCGGCCTCAAAATGTCATAAAAAACGTCATAGTATAGTATGGCGTCAAAATCGGACAAAAAAAGTCAAAATTTTTTTCGACCTCAAAATGTCATAAAAAACGTCATAGTATAGTATGGCGTTTTTTTCGGGCAAAAAAAGTCAAAAATTTTTTCGACCTCAAAATGTCATAAAAAACGTCATAGTATAGTATGGCGTTTTTTTCGGGCAAAAAAAGTCAAAATTTTTTTCAGCCTCAAAATGTCATAGAAAACGTCATAGTATAGTATGGCGTCAAAATCGGACAAAAAAAGTCAAAAAATTTTTCGGCCTCAAAATGTCATAAAAAACGTCATAGTATAGTATGGCGTTTTTTTCGGGCAAAAAAAGTCAAAAAAATTTTGGACCTCAAAATGTCATAAAAAACGTCATAGTATAGTATGGCGTCAAAATCGGACAAAAAAAGTCAAAATTTTTTTCGACCTCAAAATGTCATAAAAAACGTCATAGTATAGTATGGCGTTTTTTTCGGGCAAAAAAAGTCAAAAAAATTTTGGACCTCAAAATGTCATAAAAAACGTCATAGTATAGTATGGCGTTTTTTTCGGGCAAAAAAAGTCAAAATTTTTTTCGGCCTCAAAATGTCATAAAAAACGTCATAGTATAGTATGGCGTCAAAATCGGACAAAAAAAGTCAAAATTTTTTTTGACCTCAAAATGTCATAAAAAACGTCATAGTATAGTATGGCGTTTTTTTCGGGCAAAAAAAGTCAAAAAAATTTTTGTCCTCAAAATGTCATAAAAAACGTCATAGTATAGTATGGCGTCAAAATCGGACAAAAAAAGTCAAAATTTTTTTTGACCTCAAAATGTCATAAAAAACGTCATAGTATAGTATGGCGTCAAAATCGGACAAAAAAAGTCAAAATTTTTTCGGCCTCAAAATGTCATAAAAAACGTCATAGTATAGTATGGCGTTTTTTTCGGGCAAAAAAAGTCAAAAATTTTTTCGACCTCAAAATGTCATAAAAAACGTCATAGTATAGTATGGCGTTTTTTTCGGGCAAAAAAAGTCAAAAAAATTTTGGACCTCAAAATGTCATAAAAAACGTCATAGTATAGTATGCCGTTTTTTTCGGGCAAAAAAAGTCAAAAATTTTTTCGGCCTCAAAATGTCATAAAAAACGTCATAGTATAGTATGGCGTTTTTTTCGGGCAAAAAAAGTCAAAATTTTTTTCGGCCTCAAAATGTCATAGAAAACGTCATAGTATAGTATGGCGTTTTTTTCGGGCAAAAAAAGTCAAAAATTTTTTCGGCCTCAAAATGTCATAAAAAACGTCATAGTATAGTATGGCGTCAAAATCGGACAAAAAAAGTCAAAAAATTTTTTGACCTCAAAATGTCATAAAAAACGTCATAGTATAGTATGGCGTTTTTTTCGGGCAAAAAAAGTCAAAAAAATTTTGGACCTCAAAATGTCATAAAAAACGTCATAGTATAGTATGGCGTTTTTTTCGGGCAAAAAAAGTCAAAAAAATTTTCGGCCTCAAAATGTCATAAAAAACGTCATAGTATAGTATGGCGTTTTTTTCGGGCAAAAAAAGTCAAACATTTTTTCGACCTCAAAATGTCATAAAAAACGTCATAGTATAGTATGGCGTTTTTTTCGGGCAAAAAAAGTCAAAAAAATTTTGGACCTCAAAATGTCATAAAAAACGTCATAGTATAGTATGGCGTCAAAATCGGACAAAAAAAGTCAAAATTTTTTTTGGCCTCAAAATGTCATAAAAAACGTCATAGTATAGTATGGCGTTTTTTTCAGGCAAAAAAAGTCAAAAATTTTTTCGGCCTCAAAATGTCATAAAAAACGTCATAGTATAGTATGGCGTCAAAATCGGACAAAAAAAGTCAAAATTTTTTTTGACCTCAAAATGTCATAAAAAACGCCATAGTATAGTATGGCGTTTTTTTTCGGGCAAAAAAAGTCAAAAAAATTTTTGTCCTCAAAATGTCATAAAAAACGTCATAGTATAGTATGGCGTTTTTTTCGGGCAAAAAAAGTCAAAAAAATTTTGGACCTCAAAATGTCATAAAAAACGTCATAGTATAGTATGGCGTTTTTTTCGGGCAAAAAAAGTCAAAAAAATTTTCGGCCTCAAAATGTCATAAAAAATGTCATAGTATAGTATGGCGTTTTTTTCGGGCAAAAAAAGTCAAAAAAATTTTGGACCTCAAAATGTCATAAAAAACGTCATAGTATAGTATGGCGTTTTTTTCGGGCAAAAAAAGTCAAAAAAATTTTGGACCTCAAAATGTCATAAAAAACGTCATAGTATAGTATGGCGTCAAAATCGGACAAAAAAAGTCAAAAATTTTTTCGGCCTCAAAATGTCATAAAAAACGTCATAGTATAGTATGGCGTTTTTTTCGGGCAAAAAAAGTCAAAAATATTTTTCAGCCTCAAAATGTCATAAAAAACGTCATAGTATAGTATGGCGTTTTTTTCGGGCAAAAAAGTCAAAATTTTTTTCGGCCTCAAAATGTCATAAAAAACGTCATAGTATAGTATGGCGTCAAAATCGGACAAAAAAAGTCAAAATTTTTTTTGACCTCAAAATGTCATAAAAAACGTCATAGTATAGTATGGCGTTTTTTTCGGGCAAAAAAAGTCAAAAAAATTTTTGTCCTCAAAATGTCATAAAAAACGTCATAGTATAGTATGGCGCTTTTTTCGGGCAAAATAAGTCAAAATTTTTTTCGGCCTCAAAATGTCATAAAAAATGTTATAGTATAGTATGGCGTTTTTTTCGGGCAAAAAAAGTCAAAATTTTTTTCGGCCTCAAAATGTCATAAAAAACGTCATAGTATAGTATGGCGTCAAAATCGGACAAAAAAAGTCAAAATTTTTTTTGACCTCAAAATGTCATAAAAAACGTCATAGTATAGTATGGCGTCAAAATCGGACAAAAAAAGTCAAAATTTTTTCGGCCTCAAAATGTCATAAAAAACGTCATAGTATAGTATGGCGTTTTTTTCGGGCAAAAAAAGTCAAAAATTTTTTCGACCTCAAAATGTCATAAAAAACGTCATAGTATAGTATGGCGTTTTTTTCGGGCAAAAAAAGTCAAAAATTTTTTCGACCTCAAAATGTCATAAAAAACGTCATAGTATAGTATGGCGTTTTTTTCGGGCAAAAAAAGTCAAAAATTTTTTCGGCCTCAAAATGTCATAGAAAACGTCATAGTATAGTATGGCGTCAAAATCGGACAAAAAAAGTCAAAAATTTTTTCGGCCTCAAAATGTCATAAAAAAACGTCATAGTATAGTATGGCGTTTTTTTCGGGCAAAAAAAGTCAAAAAAATTTTGGACCTCAAAATGTCATAAAAAACGTCATAGTATAGTATGGCGTCAAAATCGGACAAAAAAAGTCAAAATTTTTTTCGACCTCAAAATGTCATAAAAAACGTCATAGTATAGTATGGCGTTTTTTTCGGGCAAAAAAAGTCAAAAAAATTTTGGACCTCAAAATGTCATAAAAAACGTCATAGTATAGTATGGCGTTTTTTTCGGGCAAAAAAAGTCAAAAATTTTTTCGACCTCAAAATGTCATAAAAAACGTCATAGTATAGTATGGCGTTTTTTTCGGGCAAAAAAAGTCAAAAATTTTTTCGACCTCAAAATGTCATAAAAAACGTCATAGTATAGTATGGCGTTTTTTTCGGGCAAAAAAAGACAAAAATTTTTTCGACCTCAAAATGTCATAAAAAACGTCATAGTATAGTATGGCGTTTTTTTCGGGCAAAAAAAGTCAAAAAAATTTTCGGCCTCAAAATGTCATAAAAAACGCCATAGTATAGTATGGCGTTTTTTTCGGGCAAAAAAAGTCAAAAAAATTTTTGTCCTCAAAATGTCATAAAAAACGTCATAGTATAGTATGGCGTTTTTTCGGGCAAAAAAAGTCAAAATTTTTTTCGGCCTCAAAATGTCATAAAAAACGTCATAGTATAGTATGGCGTCAAAATCGGACAAAAAAAGTCAAAATTTTTTTTGGCCTCAAAATGTCATAAAAAATGTCATAGTATAGTATGGCGTTTTTTTCGGGCAAAAAAAGTCAAAAAAATTTTGGACCTCAAAATGTCATAAAAAACGTCATAGTATAGTATGGCGTTTTTTTCGGGCAAAAAAAGTCAAAAAAATTTTCGGCCTCAAAATGTCATAAAAAACGCCATAGTATAGTATGGCGTTTTTTTCGGGCAAAAAAAGTCAAAAAATTTTTCCGCCTCAAAATGTCATAAAAAACGTCATAGTATAGTATGGCGTTTTTTTCAGGCAAAAAAAGTCAAAAATTTTTTCGGCCTCAAAATGTCATAAAAAACGTCATAGTATAGTATGGCGTCAAAATCGGACAAAAAAAGTCAAAATTTTTTTTGACCTCAAAATGTCATAAAAAACGCCATAGTATAGTATGGCGTTTTTTTTTCGGGCAAAAAAAGTCAAAAAAATTTTTGTCCTCAAAATGTCATAAAAAACGTCATAGTATAGTATGGCGTTTTTTTCGGGCAAAAAAAGTCAAAAAAATTTTGGACCTCAAAATGTCATAAAAAACGTCATAGTATAGTATGGCGTTTTTTTCGGGCAAAAAAAGTCAAAAAAATTTTCGGCCTCAAAATGTCATAAAAAATGTCATAGTATAGTATGGCGTTTTTTTCGGGCAAAAAAAGTCAAAAAAATTTTGGACCTCAAAATGTCATAAAAAACGTCATAGTATAGTATGGCGTTTTTTTCGGGCAAAAAAAGTCAAAAAAATTTTGGACCTCAAAATGTCATAAAAAACGTCATAGTATAGTATGGCGTCAAAATCGGACAAAAAAAGTCAAAAATTTTTTCGGCCTCAAAATGTCATAAAAAACGTCATAGTATAGTATGGCGTTTTTTTCGGGCAAAAAAAGTCAAAAATATTTTTCAGCCTCAAAATGTCATAAAAAACGTCATAGTATAGTATGGCGTTTTTTTCGGGCAAAAAAGTCAAAATTTTTTTCGGCCTCAAAATGTCATAAAAAACGTCATAGTATAGTATGGCGTCAAAATCGGACAAAAAAAGTCAAAATTTTTTTTGACCTCAAAATGTCATAAAAAACGTCATAGTATAGTATGGCGTTTTTTTCGGGCAAAAAAAGTCAAAAAAATTTTTGTCCTCAAAATGTCATAAAAAACGTCATAGTATAGTATGGCGTTTTTTTCGGGCAAAAAAAGTCAAAAAAATTTTGGACCTCAAAATGTCATAAAAAACGTCATAGTATAGTATGGCGTTTTTTTCGGGCAAAAAAAGTCAAAAAAATTTTCGGCCTCAAAATGTCATAAAAAATGTCATAGTATAGTATGGCGTTTTTTTCGGGCAAAAAAAGTCAAAAAAATTTTGGACCTCAAAATGTCATAAAAAACGTCATAGTATAGTATGGCGTTTTTTTCGGGCAAAAAAAGTCAAAAAAATTTTGGACCTCAAAATGTCATAAAAAACGTCATAGTATAGTATGGCGTCAAAATCGGACAAAAAAAGTCAAAAATTTTTTCGGCCTCAAAATGTCATAAAAAACGTCATAGTATAGTATGGCGTTTTTTTCGGGCAAAAAAAGTCAAAAATATTTTTCAGCCTCAAAATGTCATAAAAAACGTCATAGTATAGTATGGCGTTTTTTTCGGGCAAAAAAGTCAAAATTTTTTTCGGCCTCAAAATGTCATAAAAAACGTCATAGTATAGTATGGCGTCAAAATCGGACAAAAAAAGTCAAAATTTTTTTTGACCTCAAAATGTCATAAAAAACGTCATAGTATAGTATGGCGTTTTTTTCGGGCAAAAAAAGTCAAAAAAATTTTTGTCCTCAAAATGTCATAAAAAACGTCATAGTATAGTATGGCGCTTTTTTCGGGCAAAATAAGTCAAAATTTTTTTCGCCCTCAAAATGTCATAAAAAATGTTATAGTATAGTATGGCGTTTTTTTCGGGCAAAAAAAGTCAAAATTTTTTTCGGCCTCAAAATGTCATAAAAAACGTCATAGTATAGTATGGCGTCAAAATCGGACAAAAAAAGTCAAAATTTTTTTTGACCTCAAAATGTCATAAAAAACGTCATAGTATAGTATGGCGTCAAAATCGGACAAAAAAAGTCAAAATTTTTTCGGCCTCAAAATGTCATAAAAAACGTCATAGTATAGTATGGCGTTTTTTTCGGGCAAAAAAAGTCAAAAATTTTTTCGACCTCAAAATGTCATAAAAAACGTCATAGTATAGTATGGCGTTTTTTTCGGGCAAAAAAAGTCAAAAATTTTTTCGACCTCAAAATGTCATAAAAAACGTCATAGTATAGTATGGCGTTTTTTTCGGGCAAAAAAAGTCAAAAATTTTTTCGGCCTCAAAATGTCATAGAAAACGTCATAGTATAGTATGGCGTCAAAATCGGACAAAAAAAGTCAAAAATTTTTTCGGCCTCAAAATGTCATAAAAAAACGTCATAGTATAGTATGGCGTTTTTTTCGGGCAAAAAAAGTCAAAAAAATTTTGGACCTCAAAATGTCATAAAAAACGTCATAGTATAGTATGGCGTCAAAATCGGACAAAAAAAGTCAAAATTTTTTTCGACCTCAAAATGTCATAAAAAACGTCATAGTATAGTATGGCGTTTTTTTCGGGCAAAAAAAGTCAAAAAAATTTTGGACCTCAAAATGTCATAAAAAACGTCATAGTATAGTATGGCGTTTTTTTCGGGCAAAAAAAGTCAAAAATTTTTTCGACCTCAAAATGTCATAAAAAACGTCATAGTATAGTATGGCGTTTTTTTCGGGCAAAAAAAGTCAAAAATTTTTTCGACCTCAAAATGTCATAAAAAACGTCATAGTATAGTATGGCGTTTTTTTCGGGCAAAAAAAGACAAAAATTTTTTCGACCTCAAAATGTCATAAAAAACGTCATAGTATAGTATGGCGTTTTTTTCGGGCAAAAAAAGTCAAAAAAATTTTCGGCCTCAAAATGTCATAAAAAACGCCATAGTATAGTATGGCGTTTTTTTCGGGCAAAAAAAGTCAAAAAAATTTTTGTCCTCAAAATGTCATAAAAAACGTCATAGTATAGTATGGCGTTTTTTCGGGCAAAAAAAGTCAAAATTTTTTTCGGCCTCAAAATGTCATAAAAAACGTCATAGTATAGTATGGCGTCAAAATCGGACAAAAAAAGTCAAAATTTTTTTTGGCCTCAAAATGTCATAAAAAATGTCATAGTATAGTATGGCGTTTTTTTCGGGCAAAAAAAGTCAAAAAAATTTTGGACCTCAAAATGTCATAAAAAACGTCATAGTATAGTATGGCGTTTTTTTCGGGCAAAAAAAGTCAAAAAAATTTCCGGCCTCAAAATGTCATAAAAAACGCCATAGTATAGTATGGCGTTTTTTTCGGGCAAAAAAAGTCAAAAAAATTTTGGACCTCAAAATGTCATAAAAAAACGTCATAGTATAGTATGGCGTTTTTTTCGGGCAAAAAAAGTCAAAAATTTTTTCGGCCTCAAAATGTCATAAAAAACGTCATAGTATAGTATGGCGTTTTTTTCGGGCAAAAAAAGTCAAAAATTTTTTCCGCCTCAAAATGTCATAAAAAACGTCATAGTATAGTATGGCGTCAAAATCGGACAAAAAAAGTCAAAATTTTTTTTGACCTCAAAATGTCATAAAAAACGTCATAGTATAGTATGGCGTCAAAATCGGACAAAAAAAGTCAAAAAATTTTTCGACCTCAAAATGTCATAAAAAACGTCATAGTATAGTATGGCGTTTTTTTCGGGCAAAAAAAGTCAAAAAAATTTTGGACCTCAAAATGTCATAAAAAACGTCATAGTATAGTATGGTGTTTTTTTCGTGCAAAAAAAGTCAAAAAATTTTTCGGCCTCAAAATGTCATAATAAACGTCATAGTATAGTATGGCGTTTTTTTCGGGCAAAAAAAGTCAAAAAAATTTTGGACCTCAAAATGTCATAAAAAACGTCATAGTATAGTATGGCGTCAAAATCGGACAAAAAAAGTCAAAATTTTTTTCGACCTCAAAATGTCATAAAAAACGTCATAGTATAGTATGGCGTTTTTTTCGGGCAAAAAAAGTCAAAAAAATTTTGGACCTCAAAATGTCATAAAAAACGTCATAGTATAGTATGGCGTTTTTTTCGGGCAAAAAAAGTCAAAAAAATTTTGGACCTCAAAATGTCATAAAAAACGCCATAGTATAGTATGGCGTTTTTTTCGGGCAAAAAAAGTCAAAAAAATTTTTGTCCTCAAAATGTCATAAAAAACGTCATAGTATAGTATGGCGTTTTTTTCGGGCAAAAAAAGTCAAAATTTTTTTCGGCCTCAAAATGTCATAAAAAACGTCATAGTATAGTATGGCGTTTTTTTCGGGCAAAAAAAGTCAAAAAATTTTTCGGCCTCAAAATGTCATAAAAAACGTCATAGTATAGTATGGCGTCAAAATCGGACAAAAAAAGTCAAAAATTTTTTGACCTCAAAATGTCATAAAAAATGTCATATTATAGTATGGCGTTTTTTTCGGGCAAAAAAAGTCAAAAAAATTTTGGACCTCAAAATGTCATAAAAAACGTCATAGTATAGTATGGCGTTTTTTTCGGGCAAAAAAAGTCAAAAAATTTTTCGGCCTCAAAATGTCATAAAAAACGCCATAGTATAGTATGGCGTTTTTTTCGGGCAAAAAAAGTCAAAAAAATTTTTGTCCTCAAAATGTCATAAAAAACGTCATAGTATAGTATGGCGTTTTTTTCGGGCAAAAGAAGTCAAAATTTTTTTCGGCCTCAAAATGTCATAAAAAACGTCATAGTATAGTATGGCGTCAAAATCGGACAAAAAAAGTCAAAATTTTTTTTGACCTCAAAATGTCATAAAAAACGTCATAGTATAGTATGGCGTTTTTTTCGGGCAAAAAAGTCAAAAAAATTTTGGACCTCAAAATGTCATAAAAAACGTCATAGTATAGTATGGCGTTTTTTTCGGGCAAAAAAAGTCAAAAAAATTTTGGACCTCAAAATGTCATAAAAAACGTCATAGTATAGTATGGCGTCAAAATCGGACAAAAAAAGTCAAAATTTTTTTCGGCCTCAAAATGTCATAAAAAACGTCATAGTATAGTATGGCGTTTTTTTCAGGCAAAAAAAGTCAAAAAAATTTTCGGCCTCAAAATGTCATAAAAAACGTCATAGTATAGTATGGCGTCAAAATCGGACAAAAAAAGTCAAAATTTTTTTTGACCTCAAAATGTCATAATAAACGCCATAGTATAGTATGGCGTTTTTTTTCGGGCAAAAAAAGTCAAAAAAATTTTTGTCCTCAAAATGTCATAAAAAACGTCATAGTATAGTATGGCGTTTTTTTCGGGCAAAAAAAGTCAAAATTTTTTTCGGCCTCAAAATGTCATAAAAAACGTCATAGTATAGTATGGCGTCAAAATCGGACAAAAAAAGTCAAAATTTTTTTTGACCTCAAAATGTCATAAAAAACGTCATAGTATAGTATGGCGTCAAAATCGGACAAAAAAAGTCAAAATTTTTTCGGCCTCAAAATGTCATAAAAAACGTCATAGTATAGTATGGCGTTTTTTTCGGGCAAAAAAAGTCAAAAATTTTTTCGACCTCAAAATGTCATAAAAAACGTCATAGTATAGTATGGCGTTTTTTTCGGGCAAAAAAAGTCAAAAAAATTTTGGACCTCAAAATGTCATAAAAAACGTCATAGTATAGTATGGCGTTTTTTTCGGGCAAAAAAAGTCAAAAATTTTTTCGGCCTCAAAATGTCATAAAAAACGTCATAGTATAGTATGGCGTTTTTTTCGGGCAAAAAAAGTCAAAATTTTTTTCGGCCTCAAAATGTCATAGAAAACGTCATAGTATAGTATGGCGTTTTTTTCGGGCAAAAAAAGTCAAAAAATTTTTCGGCCTCAAAATGTCATAAAAAACGTCATAGTATAGTATGGCGTCAAAATCGGACAAAAAAAGTCAAAATTTTTTCGGCCTCAAAATGTCATAAAAAACGTCATAGTATAGTATGGCGTTTTTTTCGGGCAAAAAAAGTCAAAAATTTTTTCGACCTCAAAATGTCATAAAAAACGTCATAGTATAGTATGGCGTTTTTTTCGGGCAAAAAAAGTCAAAAAAATTTTGGACCTCAAAATGTCATAAAAAACGTCATAGTATAGTATGCCGTTTTTTTCGGGCAAAAAAAGTCAAAAATTTTTTCGGCCTCAAAATGTCATAAAAAACGTCATAGTATAGTATGGCGTTTTTTTCGGGCAAAAAAAGTCAAAATTTTTTTCGGCCTCAAAATGTCATAGAAAACGTCATAGTATAGTATGGCGTTTTTTTCGGGCAAAAAAAGTCAAAAAATTTTTCGGCCTCAAAATGTCATAAAAAACGTCATAGTATAGTATGGCGTCAAAATCGGACAAAAAAAGTCAAAAATTTTTTTGACCTCAAAATGTCATAAAAAATGTCATAGTATAGTATGGCGTTTTTTTCGGGCAAAAAAAGTCAAAAAAATTTTGGACCTCAAAATGTCATAAAAAACGTCATAGTATAGTATGGCGTTTTTTTCGGGCAAAAAAAGTCAAAAAAATTTTCGGCCTCAAAATGTCATAAAAAACGTCATAGTATAGTATGGCGTTTTTTTCGGGCAAAAAAAGTCAAACATTTTTTCGACCTCAAAATGTCATAAAAAACGTCATAGTATAGTATGGCGTTTTTTTCGGGCAAAAAAAGTCAAAAAAATTTTGGACCTCAAAATGTCATAAAAAACGTCATAGTATAGTATGGCGTCAAAATCGGACAAAAAAAGTCAAAATTTTTTTCGACCTCAAAATGTCATAAAAAACGTCATAGTATAGTATGGCGTTTTTTTCGGGCAAAAAAAGTCAAAAAAATTTTGGACCTCAAAATGTCATAAAAAACGTCATAGTATAGTATGGCGTTTTTTTTCGGGCAAAAAAGTCAAAAAATTTTTCGGCCTCAAAATGTCATAAAAAACGTCATAGTATAGTATGGCGTTTTTTTCGGGCAAAAAAAGTCAAAAAAATTTTGGACCTCAAAATGTCATAAAAAACGTCATAGTATAGTATGGCGTCAAAATCGGACAAAAAAAGTCAAAATTTTTTTCGACCTCAAAATGTCATAAAAAACGTCATAGTATAGTATGGCGTTTTTTTCGGGCAAAAAAAGTCAAAATTTTTTTCGGCCTCAAAATGTCATAAAAAACGTCATAGTATAGTATGGCGTTTTTTTCGGGCAAAAAAAGTCAAAAAATTTTTCGGCCTCAAAATGTCATAAAAAACGTCATAGTATAGTATGGCGTTTTTTTCGGGCAAAAAAAGTCAAAAAAATTTTGGACCTCAAAATGTCATAAAAAACGTCATAGTATAGTATGGCGTCAAAATCGGACAAAAAAAGTCAAAATTTTTTTCGACCTCAAAATGTCATAAAAAACGTCATAGTATAGTATGGCGTTTTTTTCGGGCAAAAAAAGTCAAAATTTTTTTCGGCCTCAAAATGTCATAAAAAACGTCAGTATAGTATGGCGTTTTTTTCGGGCAAAAGAAGTCAAAATTTTTTTCGGCCTCAAAATGTCATAAAAAACGTCATAGTATAGTATGGCGTTTTTTTCGGGCAAAAAAGTCAAAAAAATTTTGGACCTCAAAATGTCATAAAAAACATCATAGTATAGTATGGCGTTTTTTTCGGGCAAAAAAAGTCAAAAAAATTTTGGACCTCAAAATGTCATAAAAAACGTCATAGTATAGTATGGCGTCAAAATCGGACAAAAAAAGTCAAAATTTTTTTTGGCCTCAAAATGTCATAAAAAACGTCATAGTATAGTATGGCGTTTTTTTCAGGCAAAAAAAGTCAAAAATTTTTTCGGCCTCAAAATGTCATAAAAAACGTCATAGTATAGTATGGCGTCAAAATCGGACAAAAAAAGTCAAAACTTTTTTTGACCTCAAAATGTCATAAAAAACGCCATAGTATAGTATGGCGTTTTTTTTTTCGGGCAAAAAAAGTCAAAAAAATTTTTGTCCTCAAAATGTCATAAAAAACGTCATAGTATAGTATGGCGTTTTTTTCGGGCAAAAAAAGTCAAAAAAATTTTGGACCTCAAAATGTCATAAAAAACGTCATAGTATAGTATGGCGTTTTTTTCGGGCAAAAAAAGTCAAAAATTTTTTCGGCCTCAAAATGTCATAAAAAACGTCATAATATAGTATGGCGTCAAAATCGGGCAAAAAAAGTCAAAATTTTTTTTGACCTCAAAATGTCATAAAAAATGTCATAGTATAGTATGGCGTTTTTTTCGGGCAAAAAAAGTCAAAAAAATTTTGGACCTCAAAATGTCATAAAAAACGTCATAGTATAGTATGGCGTCAAAATCGGACAAAAAAAGTCAAAAAATTTTTTGACCTCAAAATGTCATAAAAAACGTCATAGTATAGTATGGCGTCAAAATCGGACAAAAAAAGTCAAAATTTTTTTCGACCTCAAAATGTCATAAAAAACGTCATAGTATAGTATGGCGTTTTTTTCGGGCAAAAAAAGTCAAAAGAATTTTGGACCTCAAAATGTCATAAAAAACGTCATAGTATAGTATGGCGTTTTTTTCGGGCAAAAAAAGTCAAAAAAATTTTCGGCCTCAAAATGTCATAAAAAACGTCATAGTATAGTATGGCGTTTTTTTCGGGCAAAAAAAGTCAAAAATTTTTTCGACCTCAAAATGTCATAAAAAACGTCATAGTATAGTATGGCGTTTTTTTCGGGCAAAAAAAGTCAAAAATTTTTTCGACCTCAAAATGTCATAAAAAACGTCATAGTATAGTATGGCGTTTTTTTCGGGCAAAAAAAGTCAACATTTTTTTCGGCCTCAAAATGTCATAGAAAACGTCATAGTATAGTATGGCGTCAAAATCGGACAAAAAAAGTCAAAAATTTTTTCGGCCTGAAAATGTCATAAAAAACGTCATAGTATAGTATGGCGTTTTTTTCGGGCAAAAAAAGTCAAAAATTTTTTCGGCCTCAAAATGTCATAAAAAACGTCATAGTATAGTATGGCGTCAAAATCGGACAAAAAAAGTCAAAAATTTTTTCGGCCTCAAAATGTCATAAAAAACGTCATAGTATAGTATGGCGTTTTTTTTCGGGCAAAAACAGTCAAAAAATTTTTCAGCCTCAAAATGTCATAAAAAACGTCATAGTATAGTATGGCGTTTTTTTCGGGCAAAATAAGTCAAAATTTTTTTCGGCCTCAAAATGTCATAAAAAACGTCATAGTATAGTATGGCGTTTTTTTCGGGCAAAAAAAGTCAAAAAAATTTTGGACCTCAAAATGTCATAAAAAACGTCATAGTATAGAATGGCGTTTTTTTCGGGCAAAAAAAGTCAAAAATTTTTTCGGCCTCAAAATGTCATAAAAAACGTCATAGTATAGTATGGCGTTTTTTTTCGGGCAAAAAAAGTCAAAATTTTTTTCGGCCTCAAAATGTCATAAAAAACGTCATAGTATAGTATGGCGTTTTTTTCGGGCAAAAAAAGTCAAAATTTTTTTCGGCCTCAAAATGTCATAAAAAACGCCATAGTATAGTATGGCGTTTTTTTCGGGCAAAAAAGTCATAAAAAACGTCATAGTATAGTATGGCGTCAAAATCGGACAAAAAAAGTCAAAATTTTTTTTGACCTCAAAATGTCATAAAAAATGTCATAGTATAGTATGGCGTTTTTTTCGGGCAAAAAAAGTCAAAAAAATTTTGGACCTCAAAATGTCATAAAAAACGTCATAGTATAGTATGGCGTTTTTTTCGGGCAAAAAAAGTCAAAAAATTTTTCGGCCTCAAAATGTCATAAAAAACGCCATAGTATAGTATGGCGTTTTTTTCGGGCAAAAAAAGTCAAAAAAATTTTTGTCCTCAAAATGTCATAAAAAACGTCATAGTATAGTATGGCGTTTTTTTCGGGCAAAAAAAGTCAAAAATTTTTTCGACCTCAAAATGTCATAAAAAACGTCATAGTATAGTATGGCGTTTTTTTCGGGCAAAAAAAGTCAAAAAAATTTTGGACCTCAAAATGTCATAAAAAACGTCATAGTATAGTATGGCGTCAAAATCGGACAAAAAAAGTCAAAATTTTTTTCGGCCTCAAAATGTCATAAAAAACGTCATAGTATAGTATGGCATTTTTTTCGGGCAAAAAAAGTCAAAAATTTTTTCGGCCTCAAAATGTCATAAAAAACGTCATAGTATAGTATGGCGTCAAAATCGGACAAAAAAAGTCAAAATTTTTTTCGGCCTCAAAATGTCATTGAAAACGTCATAGTATAGTATGGCGTCAAAATCGGACAAAAAAAGTCAAAATTTTTTCGGCCTCAAAATGTCATAAAAAACGTCATAGTATAGTATGGCGTTTTTTTCGGGCAAAAAAAGTCAAAAAAATTTTGGACCTCAAAATGTCATAAAAAACGTCATAGTATAGTATGGTGTTTTTTTCGGGCAAAAAAAGTCAAAAAAATTTTCGGCCTCAAAATGTCATAAAAAACGTCATAGTATAGTATGGCGTTTTTTTCGGGCAAAAAAAGTCAAAAAAATTTTGGACCTCAAAATGTCATAAAAAACGTCATAGTATAGTATGGCGTTTTTTTCGGGCAAAAAAAGTCAAAAAATTTTTCGGCCTCAAAATGTCATAAAAAACGCCATAGTATAGTATGGCGTTTTTTTCGGGCAAAAAAAGTCAAAAAAATTTTGGACCTCAAAATGTCATAAAAAACGTCATAGTATAGTATGGCGTTTTTTTCGGGCAAAAAAAGTCAAAAAATTTTTCGGCCTCAAAATGTCATAAAAAACGTCATAGTATAGTATGGCGTCAAAATCGGACAAAAAAAGTCAAAATTTTTTTTGACCTCAAAATGTCATAAAAAACGTCATAGTATAGTATGGCGTTTTTTTCGGGCAAAAAAAGTCAAAAAAATTTTGGACCTCAAAATGTCATAAAAAACGTCATAGTATAGTATGGCGTCAAAATCGGACAAAAAAAGTCAAAATTTTTTTCGACTTCAAAATGTCATAAAAAACGTCATAGTATAGTATGGCGTCAAAATCGGACAAAAAAAGTCAAAATTTTTTTCGACCTCAAAATGTCATAAAAAACGTCATAGTATAGTATGGCGTTTTTTTCGGGCAAAAAAAGTCAAAAAAATTTTGGACCTCAAAATGTCATAAAAAACGTCATAGTATAGTATGGCGTCAAAATCGGACAAAAAAAGTCAAAAATTTTTTCGACCTCAAAATGTCATAAAAAACGTCATAGTATAGTATGGCGTTTTTTTCGGGCAAAAAAAGTCAAAAAAATTTTGGACCTCAAAATGTCATAAAAAACGTCATAGTATAGTATGGCGTTTTTTTCGGGCAAAAAAAGTCAAAAATTTTTTCGACCTCAAAATGTCATAAAAAACGTCATAGTATAGTATGGCGTTTTTTTCGGGCAAAAAAAGTCAAAAATTTTTTCGGCCTCAAAATGTCATAAAAAACGTCAGTATAGTATGGCGTTTTTTTCGGGCAAAAGAAGTCAAAATTTTTTTCGGCCTCAAAATGTCATAAAAAACGTCATAGTATAGTATGGCGTCAAAATCGGACAAAAAAAGTCAAAATTTTTTTTGACCTCAAAATGTCATAAAAAACGTCATAGTATAGTATGGCGTTTTTTTTCGGGCAAAAAAGTAAAAAAAATTTTGGACCTCAAAATGTCATAAAAAACGTCATAGTATAGTATGGCGTTTTTTTCGGGCAAAAAAATTCAAAAAAATTTTGGACCTCAAAATGTCATAAAAAACGTCATAGTATAGTATGGCGTCAAAATCGGACAAAAAAAGTCAAAAATTTTTTCGGCCTCAAAATGTCATAAAAAACGTCATAGTATAGTATGGCGTTTTTTTCGGGCAAAAAAAGTCAAAATTTTTTTCGACCTCAAAATGTCATAAAAAACGTCATAGTATAGTATGGCGTCAAAATCGGACAAAAAAAGTCAAAATTTTTTTCGACTTCAAAATGTCATAAAAAACGTCATAGTATAGTATGGCATCAAAATCGGACAAAAAAAGTCAAAATTTTTTTCGACCTCAAAATGTCATAAAAAACGTCATAGTATAGTATGGCGTTTTTTTCGGGCAAAAAAATTCAAAAAAATTTTGGACCTCAAAATGTCATAAAAAACGTCATAGTATAGTATGGCGTCAAAATCGGACAAAAAAAGTCAAAAATTTTTTCGACCTCAAAATGTCATAAAAAACGTCATAGTATAGTATGGCGTTTTTTTCGGGCAAAAAAAGTCAAAAAAATTTTGGACCTCAAAATGTCATAAAAAACGTCATAGTATAGTATGGCGTTTTTTTCGGGCAAAAAAAGTCAAAAATTTTTTCGACCTCAAAATGTCATAAAAAACGTCATAGTATAGTATGGCGTTTTTTTCGGGCAAAAAAATTCAAAAAAATTTTGGACCTCAAAATGTCATAAAAAACGTCATAGTATAGTATAGTATGGCGTCAAAATCGGACAAAAAAAGTCAAAAATTTTTTCGACCTCAAAATGTCATAAAAAACGTCATAGTATAGTATGGCGTTTTTTTCGGGCAAAAAAAGTCAAAAAAATTTTGGACCTCAAAATGTCATAAAAAACGTCATAGTATAGTATGGCATTTTTTTCGGGCAAAAAAAGTCAAAAATTTTTTCGACCTCAAAATGTCATAAAAAACGTCATAGTATAGTATGGCGTTTTTTTTCGGGCAAAAAAAGTCAAAAATTTTTTCGGCCTCAAAATGTCATAAAAAACGTCAGTATAGTATGGCGTTTTTTTCGGGCAAAAGAAGTCAAAATTTTTTTCGGCCTCAAAATGTCATAAAAAACGTCATAGTATAGTATGGCGTCAAAATCGGACAAAAAAAGTCAAAAATTTTTTCGGCCTCAAAATGTCATAAAAAACGTCATAGTATAGTATGGCGTTTTTTTCGGGCAAAAAAAGTCAAAAATATTTTTCAGCCTCAAAATGTCATAAAAAACGTCATAGTATAGTATGGCGTTTTTTTCGGGCAAAAAAAGTCAAAATTTTTTTCGGCCTCAAAATGTCATAAAAAACGTCATAGTATAGTATGGCGTCAAAATCGGACAAAAAAAGTCAAAATTTTTTTCGACTTCAAAATGTCATAAAAAACGTCATAGTATAGTATGGCGTCAAAATCGGACAAAAAAAGTCAAAATTTTTTTCGACCTCAAAATGTCATAAAAAACGTCATAGTATAGTATGGCGTTTTTTTCGGGCAAAAAAATTCAAAAAAATTTTGGACCTCAAAATGTCATAAAAAACGTCATAGTATAGTATGGCGTCAAAATCGGACAAAAAAAGTCAAAAATTTTTTCGACCTCAAAATGTCATAAAAAACGTCATAGTATAGTATGGCGTTTTTTTCGGGCAAAAAAAGTCAAAAAAATTTTGGACCTCAAAATGTCATAAAAAACGTCATAGTATAGTATGGCGTTTTTTTTCGGGCAAAAAAAGTCAAAAATTTTTTCGACCTCAAAATGTCATAAAAAACGTCATAGTATAGTATGGCGTTTTTTTCGGGCAAAAAAAGTCAAAAATTTTTTCGGCCTCAAAATGTCATAAAAAACGTCAGTATAGTATGGCGTTTTTTTCGGGCAAAAGAAGTCAAAATTTTTTTCGGCCTCAAAATGTCATAAAAAACGTCATAGTATAGTATGGCGTCAAAATCGGACAAAAAAAGTCAAAAATTTTTTCGGCCTCAAAATGTCATAAAAAACGTCATAGTATAGTATGGCGTTTTTTTCGGGCAAAAAAAGTCAAAAATATTTTTCAGCCTCAAAATGTCATAAAAAACGTCATAGTATAGTATGGCGTTTTTTTCGGGCAAAAAAAGTCAAAATTTTTTTCGGCCTCAAAATGTCATAAAAAACGTCATAGTATAGTATGGCGTCAAAATCGGACAAAAAAAGTCAAAATTTTTTTCGGCCTCAAAATGTCATAGAAAACGTCATAGTATAGTATGGCGTCAAAATCGGACAAAAAAAGTCAAAAATTTTTTCGACCTCAAAATGTCATAAAAAACGTCATAGTATAGTATGGCGTTTTTTTCGGGCAAAAAAAGTCAAAAATTTTTTCGGCCTCAAAATGTCATAAAAAACGTCATAGTATAGTATGGCGTTTTTTTCGGGCAAAAAAAGTCAAAAATTTTTTCGGCCTCAAAATGTCATAAAAAACGTCATAGTATAGTATGGCGTTTTTTTCGGGCAAAAAAAGTCAAAATTTTTTTCGGCCTCAAAATGTCATAAAAAACGTCATAGTATAGTATGGCGTTTTTTTCGGGCAAAAAAAGTCAAAAAATTTTTCGGCCTCAAAATGTCATAAAAAACGTCATAGTATAGTATGGCGTCAAAATCGGACAAAAAAAGTCAAAATTTTTTTTGACCTCAAAATGTCATAAAAAACGTCATAGTATAGTATGGCGTTTTTTTCGGGCAAAAAAGTCAAAAAAATTTTGGACCTCAAAATGTCATAAAAAACGTCATAGTATAGTATGGCGTTTTTTTCGGGCAAAAAAAGTCAAAAAAATTTTGGACCTCAAAATGTCATAAAAAACGTCATAGTATAGTATGGCGTCAAAATCGGACAAAAAAAGTCAAAATTTTTTTCGGCCTCAAAATGTCATAAAAAACGTCATAGTATAGTATGGCGTTTTTTTCAGGCAAAAAAAGTCAAAAATTTTTTCGGCCTCAAAATGTCATAAAAAACGTCATAGTATAGTATGGCGTCAAAATCGGACAAAAAAAGTCAAAATTTTTTTTGACCTCAAAATGTCATAAAAAACGCCATAGTATAGTATGGCGTTTTTTTTCGGGCAAAAAAAGTCAAAAAAATTTTTGTCCTCAAAATGTCATAAAAAACGTCATAGTATAGTATGGCGTTTTTTTCGGGCAAAAAAAGTCAAAAAAATTTTGGACCTCAAAATGTCATAAAAAACGTCATAGTATAGTATGGCGTTTTTTTCGGGCAAAAAAAGTCAAAAATTTTTTCGGCCTCAAAATGTCATAAAAAACGTCATAGTATAGTATGGCGTTTTTTTCGGGCAAAAAAAGTCAAAAAAATTTTGGACCTCAAAATGTCATAAAAAACGTCATAGTATAGTATGGCGTCAAAATCGGACAAAAAAAGTCAAAATTTTTTTCGGCCTCAAAATGTCATAAAAACGTCATAGTATAGTATGGCGTCAAAATCGGATAAAAAAAGTCAAAAATTTTTTAGGCCTCAAAATGTCATAAAAAACGTCATAGTATAGTATGGCGTTTTTTTCGGGCAAAAAAAGTCAAAAAAATTTTGGACCTCAAAATGTCATAAAAAACGTCATAGTATAGTATGGCGTCAAAATCGGACAAAAAAAGTCAAAATTTTTTTCGACCTCAAAATGTCATAAAAAACGTCATAGTATAGTATGGCGTTTTTTTCGGGCAAAAAAAGTCAAAAAAAATTTGGACCTCAAAATGTCATAAAAAACGTCATAGTATAGTATGGCGTTTTTTTTCGGGCAAAAAAAGTCAAAATTTTTTTCGGCCTCAAAATGTCATAAAAAACGTCATAGTATAGTATGGCGTCAAAATCGGACAAAAAAAGTCAAAAATTTTTTCGGCCTCAAAATGTCATAAAAAACGTCATAGTATAGTATGGCGTTTTTTTCGGGCAAAATAAGTCAAAATTTTTTTCGGCCTCAAAATGTCATAAAAAACGTCATAGTATAGTATGGCGTTTTTTTCGGGCAAAAAAAGTCAAAAAAATTTTGGACCTCAAAATGTCATAAAAAACGTCATAGTATAGTATGGCGTCAAAATCGGACAAAAAAAGTCAAAATTTTTTTCGACTTCAAAATGTCATAAAAAACGTCATAGTATAGTATGGCGTTTTTTTCGGGCAAAAAAAGTCAAAAATTTTTTCGGCCTCAAAATGTCATAAAAAACGTCATAGTATAGTATGGCGTTTTTTTCGGGCAAAAAAAGTCAAAAATTTTTTCGGCCTCAAAATGTCATAAAAAACGTCAGTATAGTATGGCGTTTTTTTCGGGCAAAAGAAGTCAAAATTTTTTTCGGCCTCAAAATGTCATAAAAAACGTCATAGTATAGTATGGCGTCAAAATCGGACAAAAAAAGTCAAAATTTTTTTTGACCTCAAAATGTCATAAAAAACGTCATAGTATAGTATGGCGTTTTTTTCGGGCAAAAAAGTCAAAAAAATTTTGGACCTCAAAATGTCATAAAAAACGTCATAGTATAGTATGGCGTTTTTTTCGGGCAAAAAAAGTCAAAAAAATTTTGGACCTCAAAATGTCATAAAAAACGTCATAGTATAGTATGGCGTCAAAATCGGACAAAAAAAGTCAAAATTTTTTTCGGCCTCAAAATGTCATAAAAAACGTCATAGTATAGTATGGCGTTTTTTTCAGGCAAAAAAAGTCAAAAATTTTTTCGGCCTCAAAATGTCATAAAAAACGTCATAGTATAGTATGGCGTCAAAATCGGACAAAAAAAGTCAAAATTTTTTTTGACCTCAAAATGTCATAAAAAACGCCATAGTATAGTATGGCGTTTTTTTTCGGGCAAAAAAAGTCAAAAAAATTTTTGTCCTCAAAATGTCATAAAAAACGTCATAGTATAGTATGGCGTTTTTTTCGGGCAAAAAAAGTCAAAAAAATTTTGGACCTCAAAATGTCATAAAAAACGTCATAGTATAGTATGGCGTTTTTTTCGGGCAAAAAAAGTCAAAAAATTTTTCGGCCTCAAAATGTCATAAAAAACGTCATAGTATAGTATGGCGTTTTTTTCGGGCAAAAAAAGTCAAAAAAATTTTGGACCTCAAAATGTCATAAAAAACGTCATAGTATAGTATGGCGTCAAAATCGGACAAAAAAAGTCAAAATTTTTTTCGGCCTCAAAATGTCATAAAAAACGTCATAGTATAGTATGGCGTTTTTTTCAGGCAAAAAAAGTCAAAAAATTTTTCGGCCTCAAAATGTCATAAAAAACGTCATAGTATAGTATGGCGTCAAAATCGGACAAAAAAAGTCAAAATTTTTTTTGACCTCAAAATGTCATAAAAAACGTCATAGTATAGTATGGCGTTTTTTTCGGGCAAAAAAAGTCAAAAAAATTTTTGTCCTCAAAATGTCATAAAAAACGTCATAGTATAGTATGGCGTTTTTTTCGGGCAAAAAAAGTCAAAAAAATTTTGGACCTCAAAATGTCATAAAAAACGTCATAGTATAGTATGGCGTTTTTTTCGGGCAAAAAAAGTCAAAAAATTTTTCGGCCTCAAAATGTCATAAAAAACGTCATAGTATAGTATGGCGTTTTTTTCGGGCAAAAAAAGTCAAAAAAATTTTGGACCTCAAAATGTCATAAAAAACGTCATAGTATAGTATGGCGTCAAAATCGGACAAAAAAAGTCAAAATTTTTTTCGGCCTCAAAATGTCATAAAAAACGTCATAGTATAGTATGGCGTTTTTTTCAGGCAAAAAAAGTCAAAAAAATTTTCGGCCTCAAAATGTCATAAAAAACGTCATAGTATAGTATGGCGTCAAAATCGGACAAAAAAAGTCAAAATTTTTTTTGACCTCAAAATGTCATAAAAAACGCCATAGTATAGTATGGCGTTTTTTTTCGGGCAAAAAAAGTCAAAAAAATTTTTGTCCTCAAAATGTCATAAAAAACGTCATAGTATAGTATGGCGTTTTTTTCGGGCAAAAAAAGTCAAAAAAATTTTGGACCTCAAAATGTCATAAAAAACGTCATAGTATAGTATGGCGTTTTTTTCGGGCAAAAAAAGTCAAAATTTTTTTCGGCCTCAAAATTTCATAGAAAACGTCATAGTATAGTATGGCGTCAAAATCGGATAAAAAAAGTCAAAAAATTTTTAGGCCTCAAAATGTCATAAAAAACGTCATAGTATAGTATGGCGTTTTTTTTCGGGCAAAAAAAGTCAAAAAAATTTTGGACCTCAAAATGTCATAAAAAACGTCATAGTATAGTATGGCGTCAAAATCGGACAAAAAAAGTCAAAATTTTTTTCGACCTCAAAATGTCATAAAAAACGTCATAGTATAGTATGGCGTTTTTTTCGGGCAAAAAAAGTCAAAAAAATTTTGGACCTCAAAATGTCATAAAAAACGTCATAGTATAGTATGGCGTTTTTTTTCGGGCAAAAAAAGTCAAAATTTTTTTCGGCCTCAAAATGTCATAAAAAACGTCATAGTATAGTATGGCGTCAAAATCGGACAAAAAAAGTCAAAAATTTTTTCGGCCTCAAAATGTCATAAAAAACGTCATAGTATAGTATGGCGTTTTTTTCGGGCAAAAAAAGTCAAAAAATTTTTCAGCCTCAAAATGTCATAAAAAACGTCATAGTATAGTATGGCGTTTTTTTCGGGCAAAATAAGTCAAAATTTTTTTCGGCCTGAAAATGTCATAAAAAACGTCATAGTATAGTATGGCGTCAAAATCGGACAAAAAAAGTCAAAATTTTTTTCGGCCTCAAAATGTCATAGAAAACGTCATAGTATAGTATGGCGTCAAAATCGGACAAAAAAAGTCAAAAATTTTTTCGGCCTGAAAATGTCATAAAAAACGTCATAGTATAGTATGGCGTTTTTTTCGGGCAAAAAAAGTCAAAAAAATTTTGGACCTCAAAATGTCATAAAAAACGTCATAGTATAGTATGGCGTCAAAATCGGACAAAAAAAGTCAAAATTTTTTTTGACCTCAAAATGTCATAAAAAATGTCATAGTATAGTATGGCGTCAAAATCGGACAAAAAAAGTCAAAATTTTTTTTGACCTCAAAATGTCATAAAAAACGTCATAGTATAGTATGGCGTTTTTTTCGGGCAAAAAAAGTCAAAAAAATTTTTGTCCTCAAAATGTCATAAAAAACATCATAGTATAGTATGGCGTTTTTTTCGGGCAAAATAAGTCAAAATTTTTTTCGGCCTCAAAATGTCATAAAAAACGTCATAGTATAGTATGGCATTTTTTTCGGGCAAAAAAAGTCAAAAATTTTTTCGGCCTCAAAATGTCATAAAAAACGTCATAGTATAGTATGGCGTCAAAATCGGACAAAAAAAGTCAAAATTTTTTTCGGCCTCAAAATGTCATTGAAAACGTCATAGTATAGTATGGCGTCAAAATCGGACAAAAAAAGTCAAAATTTTTTCGGCCTCAAAATGTCATAAAAAACGTCATAGTATAGTATGGCGTTTTTTTCGGGCAAAAAAAGTCAAAAAAATTTTGGACCTCAAAATGTCATAAAAAACGTCATAGTATAGTATGGTGTTTTTTTCGGGCAAAAAAAGTCAAAAAAATTTTCGGCCTCAAAATGTCATAAAAAACGTCATAGTATAGTATGGCGTTTTTTTCGGGCAAAAAAAGTCAAAAAAATTTTGGACCTCAAAATGTCATAAAAAACGTCATAGTATAGTATGGCGTTTTTTTCAGGCAAAAAAAGTCAAAAATTTTTTCGGCCTCAAAATGTCATAAAAAACGTCATAGTATAGTATGGCGTCAAAATCGGACAAAAAAAGTCAAAATTTTTTTTGACCTCAAAATGTCATAAAAAACGCCATAGTATAGTATGGCGTTTTTTTTCGGGCAAAAAAAGTCAAAAAAATTTTTGTCCTCAAAATGTCATAAAAAACGTCATAGTATAGTATGGCGTTTTTTTCGGGCAAAAAAAGTCAAAAAAATTTTGGACCTCAAAATGTCATAAAAAACGTCATAGTATAGTATGGCGTTTTTTTCGGGCAAAAAAAGTCAAAATTTTTTTCGGCCTCAAAATGTCATAGAAAACGTCATAGTATAGTATGGCGTCAAAATCGGACAAAAAAAAGTCAAAAATTTTTTCGGCCTGAAAATGTCATAAAAAACGTCATAGTATAGTATGGCGTTTTTTTTCGGGCAAAAAAAGTCAAAAAAATTTTGGACCTCAAAATGTCATAAAAAACGTCATAGTATAGTATGGCGTCAAAATCGGACAAAAAAAGTCAAAATTTTTTTCGACCTCAAAATGTCATAAAAAACGTCATAGTATAGTATGGCGTTTTTTTCGGGCAAAAAAAGTCAAAAAAATTTTGGACCTCAAAATGTCATAAAAAACGTCATAGTATAGTATGGCGTCAAAATCGGACAAAAAAAGTCAAAAATTTTTTCGGCCTCAAAATGTCATAAAAAACGTCATAGTATAGTATGGCGTTTTTTTCGGGCAAAAAAAGTCAAAAAAATTTTGGACCTCAAAATGTCATAAAAAACGTCATAGTATAGTATGGCGTCAAAATCGGACAAAAAAAGTCAAAATTTTTTTCGACCTCAAAATGTCATAAAAAACGTCATAGTATAGTATGGCGTTTTTTTCGGGCAAAAAAAGTCAAAAAAATTTTGGACCTCAAAATGTCATAAAAAACGTCATAGTATAGTATGGCGTTTTTTTCGGGCAAAAAAAGTCAAAAATTTTTTCGACCTCAAAATGTCATAAAAAACGTCATAGTATAGTATGGCGTCAAAATCGGACAAAAAAAGTCAAAATTTTTTTCGACCTCAAAATGTCATAAAAAACGTCATAGTATAGTATGGCGTTTTTTTCGGGCAAAAAAGTCAAAAAAATTTTGGACCTCAAAATGTCATAAAAAACGTCATAGTATAGTATGGCGTTTTTTTCGGGCAAAAAAAGTCAAAAAAATTTTGGACCTCAAAATGTCATAAAAAACGTCATAGTATAGTATGGCGTCAAAATCGGACAAAAAAAGTCAAAATTTTTTTCGGCCTCAAAATGTCATAAAAAACGTCATAGTATAGTATGGCGTTTTTTTCAGGCAAAAAAAGTCAAAAAATTTTTCGGCCTCAAAATGTCATAAAAAACGTCATAGTATAGTATGGCGTCAAAATCGGACAAAAAAAGTCAAAAATTTTTTTGACCTCAAAATGTCATAAAAAACGCCATAGTATAGTATGGCGTTTTTTTTCGGGCAAAAAAAGTCAAAAAAATTTTTGTCCTCAAAATGTCATAAAAAACGTCATAGTATAGTATGGCGTTTTTTTCGGGCAAAAAAAGTCAAAAAAATTTTGGACCTCAAAATGTCATAAAAAACGTCATAGTATAGTATGGCGTTTTTTTCGGGCAAAAAAAGTCAAAAATTTTTTCGGCCTCAAAATGTCATAAAAAACGTCATAGTATAGTATGGCGTTTTTTTCGGGCAAAAGAAGTCAAAAAAATTTTGGACCTCAAAATGTCATAAAAAACGTCATAGTATAGTATGGCGTCAAAATCGGACAAAAAAAGTCAAAATTTTTTTCGGCCTCAAAATGTCATAAAAACGTCATAGTATAGTATGGCGTTTTTTTCAGGCAAAAAAAGTCAAAAAATTTTTCGGCCTCAAAATGTCATAAAAAACGTCATAGTATAGTATGGCGTCAAAATTGGACAAAAAAAGTCAAAATTTTTTTTGACCTCAAAATGTCATAAAAAACGCCATAGTATAGTATGGCGTTTTTTTTCGGGCAAAAAAAGTCAAAAAAATTTTTGTCCTCAAAATGTCATAAAAAACGTCATAGTATAGTATGGCGTTTTTTTCGGGCAAAAAAAGTCAAAAAAATTTTGGACCTCAAAATGTCATAAAAAACGTCATAGTATAGTATGGCGTTTTTTTCGGGCAAAAAAAGTCAAAAAATTTTTCGGCCTCAAAATGTCATAAAAAACGTCATAGTATAGTATGGCGTTTTTTTCGGGCAAAAAAAGTCAAAAATTTTTTCGACCTCAAAATGTCATAAAAAACGTCATAGTATAGTATGGCGTTTTTTTCGGGCAAAAAAAGTCAAAAATTTTTTTGACCTCAAAATGTCATAAAAAACGTCATAGTATAGTATGGCGTTTTTTTCGGGCAAAAAAAGTCAAAATTTTTTTCGGCCTCAAAATTTCATAGAAAACGTCATAGCATGGTATGGCGTCAAAATCGGATAAAAAAAGTCAAAAATTTTTTAGGCCTCAAAATGTCATAAAAAACGTCATAGTATAGTATGGCGTTTTTTTCGGGCAAAAAAAGTCAAAAAAATTTTGGACCTCAAAATGTCATAAAAAACGTCATAGTATAGTATGGCGTCAAAATCGGACAAAAAAAGTCAAAATTTTTTTCGACCTCAAAATGTCATAAAAAACGTCATAGTATAGTATGGCGTTTTTTTCGGGCAAAAAAAGTCAAAAAAAATTTGGACCTCAAAATGTCATAAAAAACGTCATAGTATAGTATGGCGTTTTTTTTCGGGCAAAAAAAGTCAAAATTTTTTTCGGCCTCAAAATGTCATAAAAAACGTCATAGTATAGTATGGCGTCAAAATCGGACAAAAAAAGTCAAAAATTTTTTCGGCCTCAAAATGTCATAAAAAACGTCATAGTATAGTATGGCGTTTTTTTCGGGCAAAATAAGTCAAAAATTTTTTCGGCCTCAAAATGTCATAAAAAACGTCATAGTATAGTATGGCGTTTTTTTCGGGCAAAAAAAGTCAAAAAAATTTTGGACCTCAAAATGTCATAAAAAACGTCATAGTATAGTATGGCGTCAAAATCGGACAAAAAAAGTCAAAATTTTTTTCGACTTCAAAATGTCATAAAAAACGTCATAGTATAGTATGGCGTCAAAATCGGACAAAAAAAGTCAAAATTTTTTTCGACCTCAAAATGTCATAAAAAACGTCATAGTATAGTATGGCGTTTTTTTCGGGCAAAAAAAGTCAAAAAAATTTTGGACCTCAAAATGTCATAAAAAACGTCATAGTATAGTATGGTGTTTTTTTCGGGCAAAAAAAGTCAAAAAATTTTTCGGCCTCAAAATGTCATAAAAAACGTCATAGTATAGTATGGCGTTTTTTTCGGGCAAAAAAAGTCAAAAAAATTTTGGACCTCAAAATGTCATAAAAAACGTCATAGTATAGTATGGCGTCAAAATCGGACAAAAAAAGTCAAAATTTTTTTCGGCCTCAAAATGTCATAAAAAACGTCATAGTATAGTATGGCGTTTTTTTCAGGCAAAAAAAGTCAAAAAATTTTTCGGCCTCAAAATGTCATAAAAAACGTCATAGTATAGTATGGCGTCAAAATCGGACAAAAAAAGTCAAAATTTTTTTTGACCTCAAAATGTCATAAAAAACGTCATAGTATAGTATGGCGTTTTTTTCGGGCAAAAAAGTCAAAAAAATTTTGGACCTCAAAATGTCATAAAAAACGTCATAGTATAGTATGGCGTTTTTTTCGGGCAAAAAAAGTCAAAAAAATTTTGGACCTCAAAATGTCATAAAAAACGTCATAGTATAGTATGGCGTCAAAATCGGACAAAAAAAGTCAAAATTTTTTTCGGCCTCAAAATGTCATAAAAAACGTCATAGTATAGTATGGCGTTTTTTTCAGGCAAAAAAAGTCAAAAATTTTTTCGGCCTCAAAATGTCATAAAAAACGTCATAGTATAGTATGGCGTCAAAATCGGACAAAAAAAGTCAAAATTTTTTTTGACCTCAAAATGTCATAAAAAACGCCATAGTATAGTATGGCGTTTTTTTTCGGGCAAAAAAAGTCAAAAAAATTTTTGTCCTCAAAATGTCATAAAAAACGTCATAGTATAGTATGGCGTTTTTTTCGGGCAAAAAAAGTCAAAAAAATTTTGGACCTCAAAATGTCATAAAAAACGTCATAGTATAGTATGGCGTTTTTTTCGGGCAAAAAAAGTCAAAAATTTTTTCGGCCTCAAAATGTCATAAAAAACGTCATAGTATAGTATGGCGTTTTTTTCGGGCAAAAAAAGTCAAAAAAATTTTGGACCTCAAAATGTCATAAAAAACGTCATAGTATAGTATGGCGTCAAAATCGGACAAAAAAAGTCAAAATTTTTTTCGGCCTCAAAATGTCATAAAAACGTCATAGTATAGTATGGCGTTTTTTTCAGGCAAAAAAAGTCAAAAAATTTTTCGGCCTCAAAATGTCATAAAAAACGTCATAGTATAGTATGGCGTCAAAATTGGACAAAAAAAGTCAAAATTTTTTTTGACCTCAAAATGTCATAAAAAACGCCATAGTATAGTATGGCGTTTTTTTTCGGGCAAAAAAAGTCAAAAAAATTTTTGTCCTCAAAATGTCATAAAAAACGTCATAGTATAGTATGGCGTTTTTTTCGGGCAAAAAAAGTCAAAAAAATTTTGGACCTCAAAATGTCATAAAAAACGTCATAGTATAGTATGGCGTTTTTTTCGGGCAAAAAAAGTCAAAAAATTTTTCGGCCTCAAAATGTCATAAAAAACGTCATAGTATAGTATGGCGTTTTTTTCGGGCAAAAAAAGTCAAAAATTTTTTCGACCTCAAAATGTCATAAAAAACGTCATAGTATAGTATGGCGTTTTTTTCGGGCAAAAAAAGTCAAAAATTTTTTTGACCTCAAAATGTCATAAAAAACGTCATAGTATAGTATGGCGTTTTTTTCGGGCAAAAAAAGTCAAAATTTTTTTCGGCCTCAAAATTTCATAGAAAACGTCATAGCATGGTATGGCGTCAAAATCGGATAAAAAAAGTCAAAAATTTTTTAGGCCTCAAAATGTCATAAAAAACGTCATAGTATAGTATGGCGTTTTTTTCGGGCAAAAAAAGTCAAAAAAATTTTGGACCTCAAAATGTCATAAAAAACGTCATAGTATAGTATGGCGTCAAAATCGGACAAAAAAAGTCAAAATTTTTTTCGACCTCAAAATGTCATAAAAAACGTCATAGTATAGTATGGCGTTTTTTTCGGGCAAAAAAAGTCAAAAAAAATTTGGACCTCAAAATGTCATAAAAAACGTCATAGTATAGTATGGCGTTTTTTTTCGGGCAAAAAAAGTCAAAATTTTTTTCGGCCTCAAAATGTCATAAAAAACGTCATAGTATAGTATGGCGTCAAAATCGGACAAAAAAAGTCAAAAATTTTTTCGGCCTCAAAATGTCATAAAAAACGTCATAGTATAGTATGGCGTTTTTTTCGGGCAAAATAAGTCAAAATTTTTTTCGGCCTCAAAATGTCATAAAAAACGTCATAGTATAGTATGGCGTTTTTTTCGGGCAAAAAAAGTCAAAAAAATTTTGGACCTCAAAATGTCATAAAAAACGTCATAGTATAGTATGGCGTCAAAATCGGACAAAAAAAGTCAAAATTTTTTTCGACTTCAAAATGTCATAAAAAACGTCATAGTATAGTATGGCGTCAAAATCGGACAAAAAAAGTCAAAATTTTTTTCGACCTCAAAATGTCATAAAAAACGTCATAGTATAGTATGGCGTTTTTTTCGGGCAAAAAAAGTCAAAAAAATTTTGGACCTCAAAATGTCATAAAAAACGTCATAGTATAGTATGGCGTCAAAATCGGACAAAAAAAGTCAAAAATTTTTTCGACCTCAAAATGTCATAAAAAACGTCATAGTATAGTATGGCTTTTTTTTCGGGCAAAAAAAGTCAAAAAAATTTTGGACCTCAAAATGTCATAAAAAACGTCATAGTATAGTATGGCGTTTTTTTCGGGCAAAAAAAGTCAAAAATTTTTTCGACCTCAAAATGTCATAAAAAACGTCATAGTATAGTATGGCGTTTTTTTCGGGCAAAAAAAGTCAAAAATTTTTTCGGCCTCAAAATGTCATAAAAAACGTCAGTATAGTATGGCGTTTTTTTCGGGCAAAAGAAGTCAAAATTTTTTTCGGCCTCAAAATGTCATAAAAAACGTCATAGTATAGTATGGCGTCAAAATCGGACAAAAAAAGTCAAAATTTTTTTTGACCTCAAAATGTCATAAAAAACGTCATAGTATAGTATGGCGTTTTTTTCGGGCAAAAAAGTCAAAAAAATTTTGGACCTCAAAATGTCATAAAAAACGTCATAGTATAGTATGGCGTTTTTTTCGGGCAAAAAAAGTCAAAAAAATTTTGGACCTCAAAATGTCATAAAAAACGTCATAGTATAGTATGGCGTCAAAATCGGACAAAAAAAGTCAAAAATTTTTTCGACCTCAAAATGTCATAAAAAACGTCATAGTATAGTATGGCGTCAAAATCGGACAAAAAAAGTCAAAATTTTTTTCGACCTCAAAATGTCATAAAAAACGTCATAGTATAGTATGGCGTTTTTTTCGGGCAAAAAAAGTCAAAAAAATTTTGGACCTCAAAATGTCATAAAAAACGTCATAGTATAGTATGGCGTTTTTTTCGGGCAAAAAAAGTCAAAAATTTTTTCGACCTCAAAATGTCATAAAAAACGTCATAGTATAGTATGGCGTTTTTTTCGGGCAAAAAAAGTCAAAAATTTTTTCGACCTCAAAATGTCATAAAAAACGTCATAGTATAGTATGGCGTTTTTTTCGGGCAAAAAAAGTCAAAAATTTTTTCGGCCTCAAAATGTCATAAAAAACGTCATAGTATAGTATGGCGTCAAAATCGGACAAAAAAAGTCAAAAATTTTTTCGGCCTCAAAATGTCATAAAAAACGTCATAGTATAGTATGGCGTTTTTTTCGGGTAAAAAAAGTCAAAAAAATTTTCAGCCTCAAAATGTCATAAAAAACGTCATAGTATAGTATGGCGTTTTTTTCGGGCAAAATAAGTCAAAAAAATTTTGGACCTCAAAATGTCATAAAAAACGTCATAGTATAGTATGGCGTTTTTTTCGGGCAAAAAAAGTCAAAAATTTTTTCGGCCTCAAAATGTCATAAAAAACGTCATAGTATAGTATGGCGTTTTTTTCGGGCAAAAAAAGTCAAAATTTTTTTCGGCCTCAAAATGTCATAAAAAACGTCATAGTATAGTATGGCGTTTTTTTCGGGCAAAAAAAGTCAAAAATTTTTTCGGCCTCAAAATGTCATAAAAAACGTCATAGTATAGTATGGCGTCAAAATCGGACAAAAAAAGTCAAAATTTTTTTTGACCTCAAAATGTCATAAAAAACGCCATAGTATAGTATGGCGTTTTTTTCGGGCAAAAAAAGTCAAACATTTTTTCGACCTCAAAATGTCATAAAAAACGTCATAGTATAGTATGGCGTTTTTTTCGGGCAAAAAAAGTCAAAATTTTTTTGACCTCAAAATGTCATAAAAAACGTCATAGTATAGTATGGCGTTTTTTTCGGGCAAAAAAAGTCAAAATTTTTTTCGGCCTCAAAATGTCATAGAAAACGTCATAGTATAGTATGGCGTCAAAATCGGGCAAAAAAAGTCAAAATTTTTTTCGGCCTCAAAATGTCATAAAAAACGTCATAGTATAGTATGGCGTCAAAATCGGACAAAAAAAGTCAAAATTTTTTTCGACCTCAAAATGTCATAAAAAACGTCATAGTATAGTATGACGTTTTTTTCGGGCAAAAAAAGTCAAAATTTTTTCGACCTCAAAATGTCATAAAAAACGTCATAGTATAGTATGGCGTTTTTTTCGGGCAAAAAAAGTCAAAATTTTTTACGGCCTCAAAATGTCATAAAAAACGTCATAGTATAGTATGGCGTTTTTTTCGGGCAAAAAAAGTCAAAATTTTTTACGGCCTCAAAATGTCATAAAAAACGTCATAGTATAGTATGGTGTTTTTTTCGGGCAAAAAAAGTCAAAAAAATTTTGGACCTCAAAATGTCATAAAAAACATCATAGTATAGTATGGCGTCAAAATCGGACAAAAAAAGTCAAAATTTTTTTCGACCTCAAAATTTCATAAAAAACGTCATATGGCGTTTTTTTCGGGCAAAAAAAGTCAAAAAATTTTTCGGCCTCAAAATGTCATAAAAAACGCCATAGTATAGTATGGCGTTTTTTTCGGGCAAAAAAAGTCAAAAAAAATTTTGTCCTCAAAATGTCATAAAAAACGTCATAGTATAGTATGGCGTTTTTTTCGGGCAAAAAAAGTCAAAATTTTTTTCGGCCTCAAAATGTCATAAAAAACGTCATAGTATAGTATGGCGTTTTTTTCGGGCAAAAAAAGTCAAAAATTTTTTCGGCCTCAAAATGTCATAAAAAACGTCATAGTATAGTATGGCGTCAAAATCGGACAAAAAAAGTCAAAATTTTTTTTGACCTCAAAATGTCATAAAAAACGTCATAGTATAGTATGGCGTTTTTTTCGGGCAAAAAAAGTCAAAATTTTTTCGACCTCAAAATGTCATAAAAAACGTCATAGTATAGTATGGCGTTTTTTTCGGGCAAAAAAAGTCAAAATTTTTTACGGCCTCAAAATGTCATAAAAAACGTCATAGTATAGTATGGCGTTTTTTTCGGGCAAAAAAAGTCAAAATTTTTTACGGCCTCAAAATGTCATAAAAAACGTCATAGTATAGTATGGTGTTTTTTTCGGGCAAAAAAAGTCAAAAAAATTTTGGACCTCAAAATGTCATAAAAAACATCATAGTATAGTATGGCGTCAAAATCGGACAAAAAAAGTCAAAATTTTTTTCGACCTCAAAATTTCATAAAAAACGTCATATGGCGTTTTTTTCGGGCAAAAAAAGTCAAAAAATTTTTCGGCCTCAAAATGTCATAAAAAACGCCATAGTATAGTATGGCGTTTTTTTCGGGCAAAAAAAGTCAAAAAAAATTTTGTCCTCAAAATGTCATAAAAAACGTCATAGTATAGTATGGCGTTTTTTTCGGGCAAAAAAAGTCAAAATTTTTTTCGGCCTCAAAATGTCATAAAAAACGTCATAGTATAGTATGGCGTTTTTTTCGGGCAAAAAAAGTCAAAAATTTTTTCGGCCTCAAAATGTCATAAAAAACGTCATAGTATAGTATGGCGTTTTTTTCGGGCAAAAAAAGTCAAAAAAATTTTTGTCCTCAAAATGTCATAAAAAACATCATAGTATAGTATGGCGTTTTTTTCGGGCAAAATAAGTCAAAATTTTTTTCGGCCTCAAAATGTCATAAAAAACGTCATAGTATAGTATGGCATTTTTTTCGGGCAAAAAAAGTCAAAAATTTTTTCGGCCTCAAAATGTCATAAAAAACGTCATAGTATAGTATGGCGTCAAAATCGGACAAAAAAAGTCAAAATTTTTTTCGGCCTCAAAATGTCATAAAAAATGTCATAGTATAGTATGGCGTCAAAATCGGACAAAAAAAGTCAAAATTTTTTCGGCCTCAAAATGTCATAAAAAACGTCATAGTATAGTATGGCGTTTTTTTCGGGCAAAAAAAGTCAAAAAAATTTTGGACCTCAAAATGTCATAAAAAACGTCATAGTATAGTATGGTGTTTTTTTCGGGCAAAAAAAGTCAAAAAAATTTTCGGCCTCAAAATGTCATAAAAAACGTCATAGTATAGTATGGCGTTTTTTTCGGGCAAAAAAAGTCAAAAATTTTTTCGGCCTCAAAATGTCATAAAAAACGTCATAGTATAGTATGGCGTTTTTTTTCGGGCAAAAAAAGTCAAAATTTTTTTCGGCCTCAAAATGTCATTGAAAACGTCATAGTATAGTATGGCGTCAAAATCAGACAAAAAAAGTCAAAATTTTTTCGGCCTCAAAATGTCATAAAAAACGTCATAGTATAGTATGGCGTTTTTTTCGGGCAAAAAAAAGTCAAAATTTTTTTCGGCCTCAAAATGTCATAAAAAACGTCATAGTATAGTATGGCGTCAAAATCGGACAAAAAAAGTCAAAAATTTTTTTGACCTCAAAATGTCATAAAAAACGTCATAGTATAGTATGGCGTTTTTTTCGGGCAAAAAAAGTAAAAAAAATTTTGGACCTCAAAATGTCATAAAAAACGTCATAGTATAGTATGGCGTCAAAATCGGACAAAAAAAGTCAAAATTTTTTTCGACCTCAAAATGTCATAAAAAACGTCATAGTATAGTATGACGTTTTTTTCGGGCAAAAAAAGTCAAAATTTTTTCGACCTCAAAATGTCATAAAAAACGTCATAGTATAGTATGGCGTTTTTTTCGGGCAAAAAAAGTCAAAATTTTTTTCGGCCTCAAAATGTCATAAAAAACGTCATAGTATAGTATGGTGTTTTTTTCGGGCAAAAAAAGTCAAAATTTTTTTCGGCCTCAAAATGTCATAAAAAACGTCATAGTATAGTATGGCGTTTTTTTCGGGCAAAAAAAGTCAAAAAAATTTTTGTCCTCAAAATGTCATAAAAAACGTCATAGTATAGTATGGCGTTTTTTTGGGGCAAAAAAAGTCAAAATTTTTTTCGGCCTCAAAATGTCATAAAAAACGTCATACTATAGTATGGCGTTTTTTTCGGGCAAAAAAAGTCAAAAATTTTTTCGACCTCAAAATGTCATAAAAAACGTCATAGTATAGTATGGCATCAAAATCAGACAAAAAAAATTCAAAAAATTTTCGACCTCAAAATGTCATAAAAAACATCATAGTATAGTATGGCGTCAAAATCGGACAAAAAAATTCAAAAATTTTTGACCTCAAAATGTCATAAAAAATGTCATAGTATAGTAAGGCCTCGAAATCAGACAAAAAAAGTCAAAATTTTTTTCGGCCTCAAAATGTCATAAAAAACGTCATACTATAGTAAGGCGTCAAAATCGGACAAAAAAATTCAAATTTTTTTTCGACCTCAAAATGTCATAAAAAACGTCATAGTATAGTATGGCGTCAAAATCGGACAAAAAAAGTCAACATTTTTTTCGGCCTCAAAATGTCATAAAAAACATCATAGTATAGTATGGCGTTTTTTTCGGGCAAAAAAAGTCAAAATTTTTTTCGGCCTCAAAATGTCATAAAAACGTCATAGTATAGTAAGGCGTTTTATTCGGGCAAAAAAAGTCAAAAATTTTTTCGACCTCAAAATGTCATAAAATACGTCATAGTATAGTATGGCGTCAAAATCGGTCAAAAAAAGTCAAAATTTTTTTCGACCTCAAAATGTCATAAAAAACGTCATAGTATAGTATGACATTTTTTTCGGGCAAAAAAAGTCAAAATTTTTTCGACCTCAAAATGTCATAAAAAACGTCATAGTATAGTATGGCGTTTTTTTCGGGCAAAAAAAGTCAAAAATTTTTTCGACCTCAAAATGTCATAAAAAACGTCATAGTATAGTATGGCGTTTTTTTCGGGCAAAAAAAGTCAAAAATTTTTTTGACCTCAAAATGTCATAAAAAACGTCATAGTATAGTATGGCGTTTTTTTCGGGCAAAAAAAGTCAAAATTTTTTTCGGCCTCAAAATTTCATAGAAAACGTCATAGCATGGTATGGCGTCAAAATCGGATAAAAAAAGTCAAAAATTTTTTAGGCCTCAAAATGTCATAAAAAACGTCATAGTATAGTATGGCGTTTTTTTCGGGCAAAAAAAGTCAAAAAAATTTTGGACCTCAAAATGTCATAAAAAACGTCATAGTATAGTATGGCGTCAAAATCGGACAAAAAAAGTCAAAATTTTTTTCGACCTCAAAATGTCATAAAAAACGTCATAGTATAGTATGGCGTTTTTTTCGGGCAAAAAAAGTCAAAAAAAATTTGGACCTCAAAATGTCATAAAAAACGTCATAGTATAGTATGGCGTTTTTTTTTCGGGCAAAAAAAGTCAAAATTTTTTTCGGCCTCAAAATGTCATAAAAAACGTCATAGTATAGTATGGCGTCAAAATCGGACAAAAAAAGTCAAAAATTTTTTCGGCCTCAAAATGTCATAAAAAACGTCATAGTATAGTATGGCGTTTTTTTCGGGCAAAATAAGTCAAAAATTTTTTCGGCCTCAAAATGTCATAAAAAACGTCATAGTATAGTATGGCGTTTTTTTCGGGCAAAAAAAGTCAAAAAAATTTTGGACCTCAAAATGTCATAAAAAACGTCATAGTATAGTATGGCGTCAAAATCGGACAAAAAAAGTCAAAATTTTTTTCGACTTCAAAATGTCATAAAAAACGTCATAGTATAGTATGGCGTCAAAATCGGACAAAAAAAGTCAAAATTTTTTTCGACCTCAAAATGTCATAAAAAACGTCATAGTATAGTATGGCGTTTTTTTCGGGCAAAAAAAGTCAAAAAAATTTTGGACCTCAAAATGTCATAAAAAACGTCATAGTATAGTATGGCGTTTTTTTCGGGCAAAAAAAGTCAAAAAATTTTTCGGCCTCAAAATGTCATAAAAAACGTCATAGTATAGTATGGCGTTTTTTTCGGGCAAAAAAAGTCAAAAAAATTTTGGACCTCAAAATGTCATAAAAAACGTCATAGTATAGTATGGCGTCAAAATCGGACAAAAAAAGTCAAAATTTTTTTCGGCCTCAAAATGTCATAAAAAACGTCATAGTATAGTATGGCGTTTTTTTCAGGCAAAAAAAGTCAAAAAATTTTTCGGCCTCAAAATGTCATAAAAAACGTCATAGTATAGTATGGCGTCAAAATCGGACAAAAAAAGTCAAAATTTTTTTTGACCTCAAAATGTCATAAAAAACGTCATAGTATAGTATGGCGTTTTTTTCGGGCAAAAAAGTCAAAAAAATTTTGGACCTCAAAATGTCATAAAAAACGTCATAGTATAGTATGGCGTTTTTTTCGGGCAAAAAAAGTCAAAAAAATTTTGGACCTCAAAATGTCATAAAAAACGTCATAGTATAGTATGGCGTCAAAATCGGACAAAAAAAGTCAAAATTTTTTTCGGCCTCAAAATGTCATAAAAAACGTCATAGTATAGTATGGCGTTTTTTTCAGGCAAAAAAAGTCAAAAATTTTTTCGGCCTCAAAATGTCATAAAAAACGTCATAGTATAGTATGGCGTCAAAATCGGACAAAAAAAGTCAAAATTTTTTTTGACCTCAAAATGTCATAAAAAACGCCATAGTATAGTATGGCGTTTTTTTTCGGGCAAAAAAAGTCAAAAAAATTTTTGTCCTCAAAATGTCATAAAAAACGTCATAGTATAGTATGGCGTTTTTTTCGGGCAAAAAAAGTCAAAAAAATTTTGGACCTCAAAATGTCATAAAAAACGTCATAGTATAGTATGGCGTTTTTTTCGGGCAAAAAAAGTCAAAAATTTTTTCGGCCTCAAAATGTCATAAAAAACGTCATAGTATAGTATGGCGTTTTTTTCGGGCAAAAAAAGTCAAAAAAATTTTGGACCTCAAAATGTCATAAAAAACGTCATAGTATAGTATGGCGTCAAAATCGGACAAAAAAAGTCAAAATTTTTTTCGGCCTCAAAATGTCATAAAAACGTCATAGTATAGTATGGCGTTTTTTTCAGGCAAAAAAAGTCAAAAAATTTTTCGGCCTCAAAATGTCATAAAAAACGTCATAGTATAGTATGGCGTCAAAATTGGACAAAAAAAGTCAAAATTTTTTTTGACCTCAAAATGTCATAAAAAACGCCATAGTATAGTATGGCGTTTTTTTTCGGGCAAAAAAAGTCAAAAAAATTTTTGTCCTCAAAATGTCATAAAAAACGTCATAGTATAGTATGGCGTTTTTTTCGGGCAAAAAAAGTCAAAAAAATTTTGGACCTCAAAATGTCATAAAAAACGTCATAGTATAGTATGGCGTTTTTTTCGGGCAAAAAAAGTCAAAAAATTTTTCGGCCTCAAAATGTCATAAAAAACGTCATAGTATAGTATGGCGTTTTTTTCGGGCAAAAAAAGTCAAAAATTTTTTCGACCTCAAAATGTCATAAAAAACGTCATAGTATAGTATGGCGTTTTTTTCGGGCAAAAAAAGTCAAAAATTTTTTTGACCTCAAAATGTCATAAAAAACGTCATAGTATAGTATGGCGTTTTTTTCGGGCAAAAAAAGTCAAAATTTTTTTCGGCCTCAAAATTTCATAGAAAACGTCATAGCATGGTATGGCGTCAAAATCGGATAAAAAAAGTCAAAAATTTTTTAGGCCTCAAAATGTCATAAAAAACGTCATAGTATAGTATGGCGTTTTTTTCGGGCAAAAAAAGTCAAAAAAATTTTGGACCTCAAAATGTCATAAAAAACGTCATAGTATAGTATGGCGTCAAAATCGGACAAAAAAAGTCAAAATTTTTTTCGACCTCAAAATGTCATAAAAAACGTCATAGTATAGTATGGCGTTTTTTTCGGGCAAAAAAAGTCAAAAAAAATTTGGACCTCAAAATGTCATAAAAAACGTCATAGTATAGTATGGCGTTTTTTTTCGGGCAAAAAAAGTCAAAATTTTTTTCGGCCTCAAAATGTCATAAAAAACGTCATAGTATAGTATGGCGTCAAAATCGGACAAAAAAAGTCAAAAATTTTTTCGGCCTCAAAATGTCATAAAAAACGTCATAGTATAGTATGGCGTTTTTTTCGGGCAAAATAAGTCAAAATTTTTTTCGGCCTCAAAATGTCATAAAAAACGTCATAGTATAGTATGGCGTTTTTTTCGGGCAAAAAAAGTCAAAAAAATTTTGGACCTCAAAATGTCATAAAAAACGTCATAGTATAGTATGGCGTCAAAATCGGACAAAAAAAGTCAAAATTTTTTTCGACTTCAAAATGTCATAAAAAACGTCATAGTATAGTATGGCGTCAAAATCGGACAAAAAAAGTCAAAATTTTTTTCGACCTCAAAATGTCATAAAAAACGTCATAGTATAGTATGGCGTTTTTTTCGGGCAAAAAAAGTCAAAAAAATTTTGGACCTCAAAATGTCATAAAAAACGTCATAGTATAGTATGGCGTCAAAATCGGACAAAAAAAGTCAAAAATTTTTTCGACCTCAAAATGTCATAAAAAACGTCATAGTATAGTATGGCGTTTTTTTCGGGCAAAAAAAGTCAAAAATTTTTTCGACCTCAAAATGTCATAAAAAACGTCATAGTATAGTATGGCGTTTTTTTCGGGCAAAAAAAGTCAAAAATTTTTTCGGCCTCAAAATGTCATAAAAAACGTCAGTATAGTATGGCGTTTTTTTCGGGCAAAAGAAGTCAAAATTTTTTTCGGCCTCAAAATGTCATAAAAAACGTCATAGTATAGTATGGCGTCAAAATCGGACAAAAAAAGTCAAAATTTTTTTTGACCTCAAAATGTCATAAAAAACGTCATAGTATAGTATGGCGTTTTTTTCGGGCAAAAAAGTCAAAAAAATTTTGGACCTCAAAATGTCATAAAAAACGTCATAGTATAGTATGGCGTTTTTTTCGGGCAAAAAAAGTCAAAAAAATTTTGGACCTCAAAATGTCATAAAAAACGTCATAGTATAGTATGGCGTCAAAATCGGACAAAAAAAGTCAAAATTTTTTTCGGCCTCAAAATGTCATAAAAAACGTCATAGTATAGTATGGCGTTTTTTTCAGGCAAAAAAAGTCAAAAATTTTTTCGGCCTCAAAATGTCATAAAAAACGTCATAGTATAGTATGGCGTTTTTTTCGGGCAAAAAAAGTCAAAAAAATTTTGGACCTCAAAATGTCATAAAAAACGTCATAGTATAGTATGGCGTCAAAATCGGACAAAAAAAGTCAAAATTTTTTTCGACCTCAAAATGTCATAAAAAACGTCATAGTATAGTATGGCGTTTTTTTCGGGCAAAAAAAGTCAAAAAAATTTTGGACCTCAAAATGTCATAAAAAACGTCATAGTATAGTATGGCGTTTTTTTCGGGCAAAAAAAGTCAAAAATTTTTTCGACCTCAAAATGTCATAAAAAACGTCATAGTATAGTATGGCGTCAAAATCGGACAAAAAAAGTCAAAATTTTTTTCGACCTCAAAATGTCATAAAAAACGTCATAGTATAGTATGGCGTTTTTTTCGGGCAAAAAAAGTCAAAAAAATTTTGGACCTCAAAATGTCATAAAAAACGTCATAGTATAGTATGGCGTTTTTTTCGGGCAAAAAAAGTCAAAAATTTTTTCGACCTCAAAATGTCATAAAAAACGTCATAGTATAGTATGGCGTTTTTTTCGGGCAAAAAAAGTCAAAAATTTTTTCGACCTCAAAATGTCATAAAAAACGTCATAGTATAGTATGGCGTTTTTTTCGGGCAAAAAAAGTCAAAAATTTTTTCGGCCTCAAAATGTCATAAAAAACGTCATAGTATAGTATGGCGTCAAAATCGGACAAAAAAAGTCAAAAATTTTTTCGGCCTCAAAATGTCATAAAAAACGTCATAGTATAGTATGGCGTTTTTTTCGGGTAAAAAAAGTCAAAAAAATTTTCAGCCTCAAAATGTCATAAAAAACGTCATAGTATAGTATGGCGTTTTTTTCGGGCAAAATAAGTCAAAAAAATTTTGGACCTCAAAATGTCATAAAAAACGTCATAGTATAGTATGGCGTTTTTTTCGGGCAAAAAAAGTCAAAAATTTTTTCGGCCTCAAAATGTCATAAAAAACGTCATAGTATAGTATGGCGTTTTTTTCGGGCAAAAAAAGTCAAAATTTTTTTCGGCCTCAAAATGTCATAAAAAACGTCATAGTATAGTATGGCGTTTTTTTCGGGCAAAAAAAGTCAAAAATTTTTTCGGCCTCAAAATGTCATAAAAAACGTCATAGTATAGTATGGCGTCAAAATCGGACAAAAAAAGTCAAAATTTTTTTTGACCTCAAAATGTCATAAAAAACGCCATAGTATAGTATGGCGTTTTTTTCGGGCAAAAAAAGTCAAACATTTTTTCGACCTCAAAATGTCATAAAAAACGTCATAGTATAGTATGGCGTTTTTTTCGGGCAAAAAAAGTCAAAATTTTTTTGACCTCAAAATGTCATAAAAAACGTCATAGTATAGTATGGCGTTTTTTTCGGGCAAAAAAAGTCAAAATTTTTTTCGGCCTCAAAATGTCATAGAAAACGTCATAGTATAGTATGGCGTCAAAATCGGGCAAAAAAAGTCAAAATTTTTTTCGGCCTCAAAATGTCATAAAAAACGTCATAGTATAGTATGGCGTCAAAATCGGACAAAAAAAGTCAAAATTTTTTTCGACCTCAAAATGTCATAAAAAACGTCATAGTATAGTATGACGTTTTTTTCGGGCAAAAAAAGTCAAAATTTTTTCGACCTCAAAATGTCATAAAAAACGTCATAGTATAGTATGGCGTTTTTTTCGGGCAAAAAAAGTCAAAATTTTTTACGGCCTCAAAATGTCATAAAAAACGTCATAGTATAGTATGGCGTTTTTTTCGGGCAAAAAAAGTCAAAATTTTTTACGGCCTCAAAATGTCATAAAAAACGTCATAGTATAGTATGGTGTTTTTTTCGGGCAAAAAAAGTCAAAAAAATTTTGGACCTCAAAATGTCATAAAAAACATCATAGTATAGTATGGCGTCAAAATCGGACAAAAAAAGTCAAAATTTTTTTCGACCTCAAAATTTCATAAAAAACGTCATATGGCGTTTTTTTCGGGCAAAAAAAGTCAAAAAATTTTTCGGCCTCAAAATGTCATAAAAAACGCCATAGTATAGTATGGCGTTTTTTTCGGGCAAAAAAAGTCAAAAAAAATTTTGTCCTCAAAATGTCATAAAAAACGTCATAGTATAGTATGGCGTTTTTTTCGGGCAAAAAAAGTCAAAATTTTTTTCGGCCTCAAAATGTCATAAAAAACGTCATAGTATAGTATGGCGTTTTTTTCGGGCAAAAAAAGTCAAAAATTTTTTCGGCCTCAAAATGTCATAAAAAACGTCATAGTATAGTATGGCGTCAAAATCGGACAAAAAAAGTCAAAATTTTTTTTGACCTCAAAATGTCATAAAAAACGTCATAGTATAGTATGGCGTTTTTTTCGGGCAAAAAAAGTCAAAATTTTTTCGACCTCAAAATGTCATAAAAAACGTCATAGTATAGTATGGCGTTTTTTTCGGGCAAAAAAAGTCAAAATTTTTTACGGCCTCAAAATGTCATAAAAAACGTCATAGTATAGTATGGCGTTTTTTTCGGGCAAAAAAAGTCAAAATTTTTTACGGCCTCAAAATGTCATAAAAAACGTCATAGTATAGTATGGTGTTTTTTTCGGGCAAAAAAAGTCAAAAAAATTTTGGACCTCAAAATGTCATAAAAAACATCATAGTATAGTATGGCGTCAAAATCGGACAAAAAAAGTCAAAATTTTTTTCGACCTCAAAATTTCATAAAAAACGTCATATGGCGTTTTTTTCGGGCAAAAAAAGTCAAAAAATTTTTCGGCCTCAAAATGTCATAAAAAACGCCATAGTATAGTATGGCGTTTTTTTCGGGCAAAAAAAGTCAAAAAAAATTTTGTCCTCAAAATGTCATAAAAAACGTCATAGTATAGTATGGCGTTTTTTTCGGGCAAAAAAAGTCAAAATTTTTTTCGGCCTCAAAATGTCATAAAAAACGTCATAGTATAGTATGGCGTTTTTTTCGGGCAAAAAAAGTCAAAAATTTTTTCGGCCTCAAAATGTCATAAAAAACGTCATAGTATAGTATGGCGTTTTTTTCGGGCAAAAAAAGTCAAAAAAATTTTTGTCCTCAAAATGTCATAAAAAACATCATAGTATAGTATGGCGTTTTTTTCGGGCAAAATAAGTCAAAATTTTTTTCGGCCTCAAAATGTCATAAAAAACGTCATAGTATAGTATGGCATTTTTTTCGGGCAAAAAAAGTCAAAAATTTTTTCGGCCTCAAAATGTCATAAAAAACGTCATAGTATAGTATGGCGTCAAAATCGGACAAAAAAAGTCAAAATTTTTTTCGGCCTCAAAATGTCATAAAAAATGTCATAGTATAGTATGGCGTCAAAATCGGACAAAAAAAGTCAAAATTTTTTCGGCCTCAAAATGTCATAAAAAACGTCATAGTATAGTATGGCGTTTTTTTCGGGCAAAAAAAGTCAAAAAAATTTTGGACCTCAAAATGTCATAAAAAACGTCATAGTATAGTATGGTGTTTTTTTCGGGCAAAAAAAGTCAAAAAAATTTTCGGCCTCAAAATGTCATAAAAAACGTCATAGTATAGTATGGCGTTTTTTTCGGGCAAAAAAAGTCAAAAATTTTTTCGGCCTCAAAATGTCATAAAAAACGTCATAGTATAGTATGGCGTTTTTTTTCGGGCAAAAAAAGTCAAAATTTTTTTCGGCCTCAAAATGTCATTGAAAACGTCATAGTATAGTATGGCGTCAAAATCAGACAAAAAAAGTCAAAATTTTTTCGGCCTCAAAATGTCATAAAAAACGTCATAGTATAGTATGGCGTTTTTTTCGGGCAAAAAAAAGTCAAAATTTTTTTCGGCCTCAAAATGTCATAAAAAACGTCATAGTATAGTATGGCGTCAAAATCGGACAAAAAAAGTCAAAAATTTTTTTGACCTCAAAATGTCATAAAAAACGTCATAGTATAGTATGGCGTTTTTTTCGGGCAAAAAAAGTAAAAAAAATTTTGGACCTCAAAATGTCATAAAAAACGTCATAGTATAGTATGGCGTCAAAATCGGACAAAAAAAGTCAAAATTTTTTTCGACCTCAAAATGTCATAAAAAACGTCATAGTATAGTATGACGTTTTTTTCGGGCAAAAAAAGTCAAAATTTTTTCGACCTCAAAATGTCATAAAAAACGTCATAGTATAGTATGGCGTTTTTTTCGGGCAAAAAAAGTCAAAATTTTTTTCGGCCTCAAAATGTCATAAAAAACGTCATAGTATAGTATGGTGTTTTTTTCGGGCAAAAAAAGTCAAAATTTTTTTCGGCCTCAAAATGTCATAAAAAACGTCATAGTATAGTATGGCGTTTTTTTCGGGCAAAAAAAGTCAAAAAAATTTTTGTCCTCAAAATGTCATAAAAAACGTCATAGTATAGTATGGCGTTTTTTTGGGGCAAAAAAAGTCAAAATTTTTTTCGGCCTCAAAATGTCATAAAAAACGTCATACTATAGTATGGCGTTTTTTTCGGGCAAAAAAAGTCAAAAATTTTTTCGACCTCAAAATGTCATAAAAAACGTCATAGTATAGTATGGCATCAAAATCAGACAAAAAAAATTCAAAAAATTTTCGACCTCAAAATGTCATAAAAAACATCATAGTATAGTATGGCGTCAAAATCGGACAAAAAAATTCAAAAATTTTTGACCTCAAAATGTCATAAAAAATGTCATAGTATAGTAAGGCCTCGAAATCAGACAAAAAAAGTCAAAATTTTTTTCGGCCTCAAAATGTCATAAAAAACGTCATACTATAGTAAGGCGTCAAAATCGGACAAAAAAATTCAAATTTTTTTTCGACCTCAAAATGTCATAAAAAACGTCATAGTATAGTATGGCGTCAAAATCGGACAAAAAAAGTCAACATTTTTTTCGGCCTCAAAATGTCATAAAAAACATCATAGTATAGTATGGCGTTTTTTTCGGGCAAAAAAAGTCAAAATTTTTTTCGGCCTCAAAATGTCATAAAAACGTCATAGTATAGTAAGGCGTTTTATTCGGCCAAAAAAAGTCAAAAATTTTTTCGACCTCAAAATGTCATAAAATACGTCATAGTATAGTATGGCGTCAAAATCGGTCAAAAAAAGTCAAAATTTTTTTCGACCTCAAAATGTCATAAAAAACGTCATAGTATAGTATGACATTTTTTTCGGGCAAAAAAAGTCAAAATTTTTTCGACCTCAAAATGTCATAAAAAACGTCATAGTATAGTATGGCGTTTTTTTCGGGCAAAAAAAGTCAAAATTTTTTACGGCCTCAAAATGTCATAAAAAACGTCATAGTATAGTATGGCGTTTTTTTCGGGCAAAAAAAGTCAAAAATTTTTTCGGCCTCAAAATGTCATAAAAAACGTCATAGTATAGTATGGCGTCAAAATCGGACAAAAAAAGTCAAAATTTTTTTCGGCCTCAAAATGTCATTGAAAACGTCATAGTATAGTATGGCGTCAAAATCGGACAAAAAAAGTCAAAATTTTTTCGGCCTCAAAATGTCATAAAAAACGTCATAGTATAGTATGGCGTTTTTTTCGGGCAAAAAAAGTCAAAAAAATTTTGGACCTCAAAATGTCATAAAAAACGTCATAGTATAGTATGGTGTTTTTTTCGGGCAAAAAAAGTCAAAAAAATTTTCGGCCTCAAAATGTCATAAAAAACGTCATAGTATAGTATGGCGTTTTTTTCGGGCAAAAAAAGTCAAAAATTTTTTCGGCCTCAAAATGTCATAAAAAACGTCATAGTATAGTATGGCGTTTTTTTTCGGGCAAAAAAAGTCAAAATTTTTTTCGGCCTCAAAATGTCATTGAAAACGTCATAGTATAGTATGGCGTCAAAATCAGACAAAAAAAGTCAAAATTTTTTCGGCCTCAAAATGTCATAAAAAACGTCATAGTATAGTATGGCGTTTTTTTCGGGCAAAAAAAAGTCAAAATTTTTTTCGGCCTCAAAATGTCATAAAAAACGTCATAGTATAGTATGGCGTCAAAATCGGACAAAAAAAGTCAAAAATTTTTTTGACCTCAAAATGTCATAAAAAACGTCATAGTATAGTATGGCGTTTTTTTCGGGCAAAAAAAGTAAAAAAAATTTTGGACCTCAAAATGTCATAAAAAACGTCATAGTATAGTATGGCGTCAAAATCGGACAAAAAAAGTCAAAATTTTTTTCGACCTCAAAATGTCATAAAAAACGTCATAGTATAGTATGGCGTTTTTTTCGGGCAAAAAAAGTCAAAATTTTTTTCGGCCTCAAAATGTCATAAAAAACGTCATAGTATAGTATGGCGTTTTTTTCGGGCAAAAAAAGTCAAAAATTTTTTTGACCTCAAAATGTCATAAAAAACGTCATAGTATAGTATGGCGTTTTTTTCGGGCAAAAAAAGTCAAAATTTTTTTCGGCCTCAAAATGTCATAAAAAACGTCATACTATAGTATGGCGTTTTATTCGGGCAAAAAAAGTCAAAAATTTTTTCGACCTCAAAATGTCATAAAAAACGTCATAGTATAGTATGGCATCAAAATCAGACAAAAAAAATTCAAAAAATTTTCGACCTCAAAATGTCATAAAAAACATCATAGTATAGTATGGCGTCAAAATCGGACAAAAAAATTCAAAAATTTTTGACCTCAAAATGTCATAAAAAATGTCATAGTATAGTAAGGCCTCGAAATCAGACAAAAAAAGTCAAAATTTTTTTCGGCCTCAAAATGTCATAAAAAACGTCATACTATAGTAAGGCGTCAAAATCGGACAAAAAAATTCAAATTTTTTTTCGACCTCAAAATGTCATAAAAAACGTCATAGTATAGTATGGCGTCAAAATCGGACAAAAAAAGTCAACATTTTTTTCGGCCTCAAAATGTCATAAAAAACATCATAGTATAGTATGGCGTTTTTTTCGGGCAAAAAAAGTCAAAATTTTTTTCGGCCTCAAAATGTCATAAAAACGTCATAGTATAGTAAGGCGTTTTATTCGGGCAAAAAAAGTCAAAAATTTTTTCGACCTCAAAATGTCATAAAATACGTCATAGTATAGTATGGCGTCAAAATCGGTCAAAAAAAGTCAAAATTTTTTTCGACCTCAAAATGTCATAAAAAACGTCATAGTATAGTATGGCGTTTTTTTCGGGCAAAAAAAGTCAACATTTTTTTCGGCCTCAAAATGTCTTAAAAAACGTCATAGTATAGTATGGCGTTTTTTTCGGGCAAAAAAAGTTAAAAATTTTTTCTGCCTCAAAATGTCATAAAAAACGTCATAGTATAGTATGGCGTTTTTTTCGGTCAAAAAAAGTCAAAAAAATTTTTGACCTCAAAATGTCATAAAAAACGTCATAGTATAGTATGGCGTTTTTTTCAGGCAAAAAAAGTCACAATTTTTTTCGGCCTCAAAATGTCATAAAAATGTCATAGTATAGTATGGCGTTTTTTTCGGGCAAAAAAAGTCAAAAAATTTTTCGACCTCAAAATGTCATAAAATACGTCATAGTATAGTAACGCGTCAAAATCGGACAAAAAAAGTCAAAATATTTTTCGACCTCAAAATGTCATAAAAACGTCATAGTATAGTATGGCGTTTTTTTCGGGCAAAAAAAGTCAAAAAAATTTTGGACCTCAAAATGTCATAAAAAACGTCATAGTATAGTATGGCGTTTTTTTCGGGCAAAAAAAGTCAAAAAAATTTTGGACCTCAAAATGTCATAAAAAACGTCATAGTATAGTATGGCGTTTTTTTCGGGCAAAAAAAGTCAAAAAAATTTTCGGCCTCAAAATGTCATAAAAAACGTCATAGTATAGTAAGGCCTCAAAATCAGACAAAAAAAGTCAACATTTTTTTCGGCCTCAAAATGTCATAAAAAACGTCATAGTTATAGTATGGCGTTTTTTTCGGGCAAAAAAAGTAAAAATTTTTTTCGGCCTCAAAATGTCATAAAAACGTCATAGTATAGTAAGGCGTCAAAATCGGCCAAAAAAAGTCAACATTTTTTTCGACCTCAAAATGTCATAAAAAACGTCATAGTATAGTATGGCATCAAAATCAGACAAAAAAAATTCAAAAAATTTTCGACCTCAAAATGTCATAAAAAACATCATAGTATAGTATGGCGTCAAAATCGGACAAAAAAATTCAAAAATTTTTGACCTCAAAATGTCATAAAAAATGTCATAGTATAGTAAGGCCTCGAAATCAGACAAAAAAAGTCAAAATTTTTTTCGGCCTCAAAATGTCATAAAAAACGTCATACTATAGTAAGGCGTCAAAATCGGACAAAAAAATTCAAATTTTTTTTCGACCTCAAAATGTCATAAAAAACGTCATAGTATAGTATGGCGTCAAAATCGGACAAAAAAAGTCAACATTTTTTTCGGCCTCAAAATGTCATAAAAAACATCATAGTATAGTATGGCGTTTTTTTCGGGCAAAAAAAGTCAAAATTTTTTTCGGCCTCAAAATGTCATAAAAACGTCATAGTATAGTAAGGCGTCAAAATCGGCCAAAAAAAGTCAAAATTTTTTTCGACCTCAAAATGTCATAAAAAACGTCATAGTATAGTATGGCGTCAAAATCGGACAAAAAAAGTCAAAACATTTTCGACCTTAAAATGTCATAAAAAACGTCATAGTATAGTAAGGTCTCAAAATCGGACAAAAAAAGTCAAAAAATTTTTCGGCCTCAAAATGTCATAAAAAACGTCATAGTATAGTATAGCGTTTTTTTCGGGCAAAAAAAGTCAAAAAATTTTTCGGCCTCAAAATGTCATTGAAAACATCATAGTATAGTAAGGCGTCAAAATATGCCATAAATAGTCATAGTAAGGCTTCGAAATGTCATTAAAAAAAAAAGTCATATCATAGTAAGGCTTCAAAATATGCCAAAAAAAAGTCTGATTTTAGTAAGACCTCTAAATGTCATAAAAAACGTCATAGTATGGTAAGGCTTCAAAATATGCCAGAAAATTTCTGATTTTATTAAGACCTCAACATGTCATAAAAAAAAGTAATTTAGTTCTAAGTTGTTTCATAAGCATTTACAAATGTACATAAATGGTTTATGCATTATTAGTTCAGTATTTACTAATAACTTATAAATGTCTTGTAACTTAAGTAATACATGATTTTATAATCATTTACAAATGTATATAAGTGTTTTGTTCATGATTAGTTCACAATTTACTAATATTTATTTATAGCCTATAAAGGTCTTATAAAGGATTGTTATTCTAAAGTGCTCCCGAAAATTGTTTGCAGATGTTTTGCAGCTCCTAAACACACACATCAATAAAAGTGCAACAACTTCCATTAATCATTTATTAATGTTTAGTAAAACATTGCAGTTTTTTTAAAAACAGTTAATATTGCTTCTCTGCCTGCAGCCTGTGGCGATAATTACCCCTTCTGCCTCACACACCCTGACACTCTGAGAAATGTGTATAATGAGTAGACTAACGCTGCAACAAGGTTATTTATTGTGAAGGTCTTCAACATTTTTAATGGTGGCAGTACACATTTGTAAGGCTGGTGCAGAAGCTCCAGGTTCTTCCAGGAATCTATTTTAAATTAACTGATCAAGGGCAAATAATAGAACAAAACGTGTGTGCACCACATATTAGTAGTGGCATATAAATTTCTTGCTACATACAGTAAATCCAAAACATTAAATCATCTTTGCTATTGTTTTTGTCATTTATAGTTTTGTTGTTGTTGTTGTTGTTTTCTTTGCTTGGCCTTCAACCATTCATCACAGGGAGAATGGGCTGTATGAAATGCAACACTATCAACAACACATTTTTAATTATTATTTATTATTATTTTTAAATGAAATTAACCAAGACACGTTTGGCATAAAATGGAGCAAATGCGGGGAGAGTAGGGAGGTAGTGTCCACATTCCTGGATGCTAAAAACAATTGGTAATGCAATTACCAATATTTTTAAAAGCAACGTTGATTCAAATGATAATGTGCCATGCAAATATGTGTCAACCAGTTCAACAGCGACAAGCCTTTTGAGACTTTTTTATTTTTTTTATATGGTAAAAATGAAAACAAGAAAAAAAATTAAGCTCCAGATGTGTATTGTTTTTGGAATTCAAATGTAAGACAGGAAACTTTTCCTTGCAGTTCGCAGTGTGTTTCAGGAGCAAATGTCTTCACACAGAGGAGTGAGGAGAACTGAAAAGATAAGAAGGAGGAGTGAGTTGTCCTGTGTGGTTAATTAAAGTTGAGAGCTGTGCCCTTCTCCACCCCACAGTGTCTTTACCTCTTTCTGCAAGAGGGAGAGGCAGGATGCCTTTCTCCATTTCAATAATATATACGAGACAGTTGCCTCAGTGGAACAAACCTCAAGATATATGCATGCTGTCAGTATGTCACAACACACTGAAACTAAATTGTGTTTGCAATTGAAAGAATATCTACAAGCATTTTCTGTCTCTTTTCCTATGCCTGTCGTGTCTTTCAGAGGCACTGGACCACTCTCTCAGTTTCAATATCTGTTTTTAGAGGGAAAATGTGTCAAAGTGAAACATGCCTGCAGCACTACAAATCAATAACAGAAGAAATACAGCAGCCTAGAAATTTTAGATGCTAGAGTGGTCCAGTGACGATGGCTCTAAGACCAGAACCTGTCATTATCAATATTTGTTCACATATTATCAGTCCACATCATAGCACGATGCATGCTGGAGCTCTGTGTAGACAAAGTAGCATTTTCCTCACACAGGTTTCTTTCTCACCTATGCCCATTTGATATCTTGGTGACTATTCGTGCGACAGTAGCAATGAAACCAGGTTTTTTACACTTTATGTGAATCCAAACAAGCAGTAACAACAAACACTGTTCGTATAAAGACACATGTGGCATTGGTGTGAGAGCTGCCATGACATGCAGGGTGATTACAGATGCCATAGATTGTTGGTTGCAACTTAAGTCTTGGTCACAAGTAATGTTTTGTAAGTTGTTTATATCAGTGAAAAGGTCTGATTTCTCTGGCTAAATAACAAAACTCTGAAGTCTATGTCAGGGATGAACTACACTGAGCAGCCAGAATTAACCAACAGCCTTAAAAACCTGGAGCTTGTGCACAATACACCAGTCAGCCACAAGATTAAAACTGGTGGTTGCTTTTAACTGGTGACTGAATGTTGTATGTATATCTATACATCGGTGTATTGTCTGCTGTGGACATTGTGTGTGTCCTGTGTGTTTGCTGACTCATGGGGCTATTTAGATGAAGCTGTGACAGCTGTGACAAAGACCTCACTTGGACTTTCCCCCAGGGATTCTCTCCTGATGGCAGCCAATGTCTTCTTTAATATAAACACAGGGAAACTGAGCTTAATACCTGGCCGATGCTGTTAAACAAGCCTTATGATGTGTGTATGTGTGGGAGAGTAAGATGCAGACAGACAACTGACAAGCCCATTCCTTTCTTAAAGCAGAAAAAGGTCAGAGTATCACCACAGCTCATCTGTTTTTCTTAACCTTTGCAGGCATTCATAAATATGCAAAGGTAAAGAGTTCATCCACTGTTGCTCATCATGGATCTAAGGTCTCACAGTCAAACAGAGCCTCCTTTCCAGCACCCTTGAATAACATTTCTCTGGGAGGCTGAGCAGTGTGATACCCCGATAACTGGAGCATACACTCTCCGGTCTCCCTTCTTAAATATGGTAACCATAGTCTGCCAGTCCAAAGGCACTATGGAGGCCAGCTGCTCTCCACTAACTACATTCTCCCATGCCACTTGTCTGTCAGGGCGAGGAGGTGAGGCTGGCTTCCTAATTACCAACAAATGGAAATTCACTAAGCTGTTGCCTCCAAACAAACACTCCTCCTTCGAGTACCATGCTGTTATGGTGACTGCTCTGGTAAAAGTCTTTGTGGTTGTTATCTACCAGGAAAAATGAATGATTTTATGGATAAGCTAGAAATACTGTTGTCTTCTATTCCAAAAGATGCCTGGCCGCTCATCACCCTAGGTGCAGATGGCTGTCAGAGCAGGGGCGTCTTTCTTTATTTTCAAGAATCTCTTGAATACTGATGCTTGATCGTTATCCCTCACGTTAGGATAATTTTTTTGTCAAATGACTAAATGTAAATGTAAATGTCAGCAACATCTGATTAATCTTTTCATCAATATGCTGGCTTGTGTATTGCTGAGTGCACATGACACGTTTTTTCATAGAAGTCTTGTAATTGATATAAACCCTGTGCTCTTGGCTAGGCTGCCACTTTCAATCTCCCTTTTGAATGCACACAAACACACAGGCCAGACATCCTTAACAGCAGTGTCTTTGCTTATTTCAGTCATAAATGTGTGAGTTGTTGTCAACGATTAAAATGGCTGTTGGCATGACTGAGAAAATTCTTGCAGCGCTGGAGCACATCTGTCAGAATTTTGGCAGGTCCGAAACTTGGCAATGAGATGCTCTTTGGCAGGAAAATGTTTGTGCAAAATTCAAGAACAGAATGTCCAAAATGGAGGGAGGAGGAGGGAGGGGCAACACATCTGTAGAGAAAAAAAATACATCTGTCTCACTGTCTTTCTCTATTTCTTATTGTGAGCCACACAGAGTTTCTGAGGTTCTGAGTCACTATCCACTGTGTTTCCCATGCAGATTTAACGTATTGTGCATCTTAAAAATGTATCACAATCTTATGCCCTCCAGTTAAGGCTATTACTCATGATTATTATTTAATCATCAATTAGACTGCCAATTATTTTCTCAATTATTCTGTAAAATGTCCAAGAATTCCTATCTCGGTTTCCCAGAGCCAAAATTCACAAATATTCTGTTTACAAATGTAGGCGACCATAAGAAAACCAGCAAATACTCACATTTGAGAAACTGAGAACAACAACTGAGCACAAATTTAGGTTATTTTCTCTAAAAATGAGTGATTACTCTGCCATCAGAATCACTGTCAATAATTTTTCCATCGATCATCTGATGGATTGACTGTTGCTGCTCTGCTGCTGGTGGTTAATCTAGGGACTCACCGTTTTACAAAAAGCATCAGCTGTGTTTGTCACATTTTCAGCAACAATAATCAGGAGAGATTTGTTTGTTCCTCGAGACATGCAAACATCAATCTAAAAATAAAGTCAACCTCCAAGCGGGAACAATAACAACATAAAACACTGTTGCTGTCATTGTGTTATCTCTGCTGAAATTGAATTCACTAAAGTGTTCCCACGAAAACAATGAATCTTCCTGGCTTGATTGACTGGAAACTGATGTATTAAATGGAACGGTCATCAAGATTAGGCCATTTATCAGCAAGTGGGCGTACGAGTGAAAAAACAGTGAGCAAGTCAGGACACCAGAGCAGACAAGCAGGTTTGTGGTTTGTGTGTTGTTCCCCAGAGGAGCTGACAGAGGAAATGATGCTCTGAGCCAACAGAGCCACCGCTGTGGACAGGAAGATCTGTAGGATGCAACAATGATAATAAATTGAGATAAAGCTCTGTTTGTTTGTTTGTTTTCATTAAAACTGCTAGATGTGCACTGAGATTTGTGGTCAATGGATCAATTGTATTTTGGTGCTTTGGCAACATTGTTTTGTGAAACTTTCAAGCCAATGTGTTTGTAAATTACAAAATTGCTTGTTTACTTCTCAATATTTGATCCTCAACAATAAACTGAATTTGTTCACTTCCGTTTACTTGTGGCGGTTACTTGTGGTGGACTGTTTTTTGTTTGTTTTTTTCTGAAGGGTTTGACCACTAGTAAGGGGGTAGTGTTGAGTCTGCCTTGATGTCAGAGGAGTGGACGTTTGCATTTGAAATCCTGAGTGTTCACTGCCCTTCTGTGGTCAGAGTGAAAAACTGCAACTCTGGTTTTCATAACTTCCATATTGATCTTGAAGAATAAAAATATCACATTCAGAGACTTGAAGTCACAAAGCCTTTGTTTATTAAAGTAAATATAGCTAGATGCACTACATAGGCTCTAGTGTACTAGTGTAACCTCTTCGAACTGGAAAGCGACAGTCACATTTTTTCAGTAGTAATTTGCTATAATAGTAACCATCTTTTTCTTAAAACAAAACAAATAAAATATATGTTTCTTAATGCATTTTTTTTGTTTTGCTTTCTTTCAAATCCAATCCAATCAGTCCAATGCATTACAAAGCATGGGAGGCATAAATAAAAACACAGAGAGAGAGCGAGAGAGCGAGCGAGAGAGAGAAGCATCTCAATGTTTATAGCTTTATATTGTTCACAGTTTCCCACCACCCAGGGGCAGTGTTGTATCATACTGAATCTTCTGTCTCCGTCCTGAATATTTCAGTTCCCTCTGAGAAACAAACAGGTAGCCAAGCTGGAGATAGGTGGTGCTATTGGCGGACGACGTGCAAGCTACAGTGTAAGTGAATGCATGTTCTCCACGCAGTTGTTATGAATAAACGTCGAGGGAGAGGTGAGCGCTCGATAATCTCTTCGACTTGAACACGTCTGCAGTATCAGCACTGATGCTCGGCTGGAGGCTCTGAAGTCTGTGCGCGCCGCGGCGGATCAGTTTTGGAGTCGCCAGCACTGCGCCTTACAGCCTGGAAACAAGACACACGATCTGATGGACTGGGTTCATCGTTTTCCTAAAGTTTAACTTTACTGCCTTTCTTGGGTGCATTTTGTACAGTGGGATTTATTGTTTTTGGAGTTCATTTGGAGCTGTTTACTTTGTGTTGTTCTAGTATGGGGGAGAGCGTGCGTTTGGGGTAGATATGTTCCTGTTCTGTGGAAGTTGAGCCCCGCGCCCTCTCTCCACTTACTCCCATCTTTGCATTTTGATTATTACACTTTAACTGAACTCTGCAGGAGGTTTGAAACGACTGGGGAAAATGGCCAGCGAGCGGAAACCGCGGCTTTGTCTCATGACAAAGGGGGAGAACGGGTATGGATTTCACTTGCATGGCGAGAAAGGGAAGAGCGGACAGTTTATCCGCAAAGTGGAGGCTGGCTCCCCTGCAGAAGCGTCGGGGCTGCGCGCTGGGGACCGAGTGGTTGCGGTGAATGGGGTTAACGTGGAGAGAGAGACACACCATCAGGTAAGAGCATGTGCGTTCATATTTGTGGATCTAACTTATGCCACAGGACGCCTGTGCAGGAGGGCATCAACAGGTGACACTGGTCGGTGTGTATGCGGTATGGGACGGTAACAATCATGCCAGCCAGACACCTACACTACCATCCTCCTGGCGTGATGAACCCGTTCTCTGGTATCATTGTTATCAAGTTATAAACTGTGAAACACTTTGCCCACACAAAACCACGCGTTTCTATGATTTAAAAAAAAAACGTCGTTGCACTTTGTAATCACACGCTCCATTTAGTATGACTGCAACTCACCTGCACAGTTTCTTTGTTTGCAAAGAAGGTATGTGACAAAGGGCGTCAGGCAGACTGACAAGACTCTCTACTTCTGGCTCCTATAAGCTCTGAACCGGACTATTCTAGAAATTCACAGCAGGTCATTGAATTTCAATCCTGTAAACACCTTGAAATATTTGTAAATACAACTAAAATTGCCCCTGTAAATTACACCAGTGACAAATTGCCTCCACCTCTGTTTGCATGTGATCTGTTTCATGGTGCTGGTCAGATATAGACAGCAGGCTCCAATAATCATTTACCTAAGCTCACAGAGGCAGAGGAACATCAGCACCAACAAGTTCTGTGTACAGAGAGGTTTTTCTGTAACGTCGTTGTGTGTGAAGCTCTCAGGACAGATCTGCTGCACTGGTGTTTTTTAAATTGAGTGGAAAAACACAAAGGATGATGGAGCATCATATTCCCACTCACCTGCTTGTGCTGCCATACAACTCCACATTTGGAGTTAATTCTTTGTGCATTCACATCTATATTCAGTTCTATTGGAAAGAATCAGCAAATAACAGAAAATGTATTAAAATATCATCTCATACCTCAGGTGGTACAGCGGATCAAAGCCGTAGACCATGAGACCAGGTTGCTGGTGGTGGACCATGAGACGCACGAAAATCTGCGCAGCCTGCGCCTCACAGCTACAGAGGAGATGGCCGTTCTGGGGACGGGGCCTTCCTCCTCATCCTCTGCCCCGGCTTCCCCTTCTCCTTCCTCGTCCTCGGTCCCATCGTCCCCCAGCAAGAAGCGGGAGAATGGCTCGGTGTCCAAGCAGCCGGTCACACTGAACAGCCAGGTGCAGAAGCCCACAAGGAGGTCACCTTCAAAGGCTGCAAAGAAGGTAAGCTGGTTGTTGTCTTAATTCTGAACAGCTAACAGACCATGAAGTGAAACTGAGGTGAGCTGCAAGGCTCTGGAAGCTCATCTCAAATTCATATCTGAAGTGTACAGTTAATACAAAGTCTGTTAATCTCTTTTTTATCAGTGTAAACAAGACGGTCAGGCCTCACTAACACTCTCCCTCCTAAGTGAAACAACAAATAACTAGCTTCAGCCTAAAAATACAAACTTTCCCAGACACTCAAAAAAAACAATTCCTAGAGATTTGTCTACTCCCAAACACAAGCGTTAAAAATACTAAACACATTAGCGAACAGATTGCAGGTAGTGAGTCACCTCTTTTAACAGATTCTCCTCAGCTCACACAAGCTTTCACCCCAGACTTGTTTTCTTGCAGCTTTGCCAGTCTGAGATTAGATTAAGTAGATATCATGTGAGTTTCCATCCTGTTCTGTCACCTTTCATGTATGTGTGGTGTGTGTCTGTCTATGAATGAGTGTGTCCTTTGGGGAGAACATGGCTTGCTGAAAGCATTCCAGATGTTGTGCTGGAGGTCAAAGAGAGAGAGAGAGAGGTCAGAGGACAAGACCCATCAGAAGTTAGGAATCTGGAAATGGACAATGCAGTGAGTCTGCAGAACAGGATATCCACAGAAATTGTTTTTAAAAAAAAAAAGTATGAATAAAGACAGCCAGCTTGACGATTTTCTGAATGTCCCTGTTTTGTAGATATGGCATTAATTGCGAAATTATGCTCCAGGGGGAATATTTTTTAAAGGGCCTTTCACATCTCATCTTCCTGTGTGTATTTATAAATACTTATTTTCGGCTGCATAATTCTCAACAGGCATTTGAAGTGCTTTTCTTTTCTTTTCTTTTTTCAATTGACTGATTATTCCACATTGACATGAAAAACAGGATGTGTTTCCGTCCACGGTGTATCTCTTGGAACGCAAAGATCTCATCGTCTTTGGTTTCACATGCTCGCTCTATCAGCGAGACGAGACCGCTCAACTTCTGTTTTCTGCATTTACACAACATGTGTTTTCACTTAGGCCTGCCCTGCCAATATGCAAGCGGCACTGTTTCTACAAGAGCAGTGACAGGGCCAATCAGTTAAATCTTAAATGTGCGTGTTTGTCTTTGTCCAGCTCTGGCTATGTGACCTGTGGGGAGAAATCCCAGTGCTTGGTGGGGTCGGATTGGCCCAGCTATAGCTCAGGAAATGCTTAGAGGTCTCTAGTTTCTCTCTTTCTCTCAGACTTTAATGACTCTAATGAAAGAATGGAAAGAAAGTTTAGTAGGATGAGCCAAAAGGCATTAGCAGCGCAAAATGAAAACCAGGAAGATTGGAGGGCACTGCATGAGCTTCTGTTGAAACACTGATTTTAAACAGCTTCATTTAAGCTAGGAACGCTGAACATAAACTGCCTCCTGTCTGAAACACTGGAGCATTTAAACCTTCCTCTGTCACTTTATTGATACCTTCTGAGTCTGTGAAGGTTCGGATGTCACTATGTCCCCTGTCCCATCTCAAAGGAAGCCATTCCCCCGCACATGCACACTCACTACCGAGACTGATACAGCATATTATGTCTTGTGTGTTGTAGTCATTCTTCCATGTGGCTGGTGAAGAGCTTTGGCAATCAATGCAGGGTAATTAGTGCAACAAAAGCAGAGGGGAAAACAGACTGATCAGTGATGAAACCATTAATCACCAAGTGAGCGATTGTATCTAAAAAGAACATAGATAGCCTTTCACTGCTTTAAAACTCTGCTGCATTTTCAGCTGTTTGCAAGAAGGTGCTGAGAGCAGCACATTTCTTCTCTTATTTTATTTTTGACAGAAAGGTAGGAGAAAAAAGAACAGGGGAAAGAGACGGAGAGCAGACACCACTTGGACCGAGAGAGCCTGAGACTGAGAGCAGCCAATAACAACCTTGAAGATTTGTTGGAAGGTTTGCAGGGTAGTGGAGTCACACAGCAAGGGGGAGGGGTGTCCTGAAAGATGGATGCTTAGCACTGCCTATGTTTTTGCTAGCTGTGTTTTCAGCACCTTAACCTCTGCTGAGAACTATGAAATATTCTGTGAACATCCGACCATCAGATTGACAGAGAACTGGCTTAACTGAGCTGCGCAGCAGGGCTTGTACAGTTTTATGTTGATTTCTTTTTCTTTCCTTTTTGATTTCACTTTGAGCAGATTGCATTTGAATATTGAACGTTACAATGAAGGGGAGTTTCGGAGGCAGAGATGTGTGGCAGAGATACTGAGGGCAAAAGGGACAGGTGCATGCAGGTGTTCTGAAACAGGGGAAGTTAGTTGTTGGAGTTTGGCTGCTGATTTGGCCCATTTACCAACAGTCAGCAGTTGCAGCTGCTGCAGTGGTTAATACAGAGTTCATGGAGGCAGTTAAAGTACTTTAAAACTCTGAGCACCCTGTTGTTTGAACTTTGTCTCAAGAGTTATAATTCATTCAAATCTGAATGCACAGACATGATACACATATTTGTAGATTTTGTGGGACTTGCACCTCCCGAAGGTATCATTATCTCTGATGTCCATAATGAGTAAACGTCCATAAATCCACTGTGAAATCATAGACAGCATACAGTTTCTTATAACTTTATAACTCTAGAATATGCCTGAGAATCATTATGTTTTTAAGTTGTCTTCAGTACCAGAGTAATCCTGTGATAGTTGTCTGCGTAGCTATGGGTGCATTGCAAACAGGAACTACTATTAGTTAATTTGGCATACTTTTATTAGTGTCAATTTTGCAAAAAGTAAACTATTGTAGGCTAAGAAAGCTGGGGCTCAAGTTGTAGCCCACATCTAATTAACTGACTCCATGGCAACATTATACTTCCTGTTTACATCTCCCAAAACCCTCAAATTATGGGGATTGTGGTTCCAAAATTTAGACCATGATTATCCTCCTAAAGAGAAGAAATTAAATGGGGGGGGTGTCTTTATTTTCTCAAGTTTGTCAGAGGAGAGATGCACAGTGTCAGACTTCAAAAACTACAGGAGGAAAATGAGATCTGCATTTCAAGATTCAGATTACAGTCTAACACACTGAAGGTCACACAGTATAGAGTCTACACACACATACAATGTACAGGCATGTCCATGGATACAGTAGAAACATGGGCCGACAGGAACCTTTTCTGCAACTATAATCACTTGCACATTTGTTCAATAAATATCCCCAGTAGGGATTTTGTGTGTTTGTGTGTGTGTTCCCCAGGTTACATGACTGTGCCTGTATTTTTCTTCTCTTTTATGACCGCTCATCCCCCAGGTTTCTTTTTTGCTGCATTCCTCTCATGTTTACTTTCCTCCTGATTTGTGACACAGCAGAGAGAGTCGAGGGGAGACTGCTTTATCCGCAGACTCTGTGCCTCTGTATCTGTGTGTACACACTTCATGCAGTTTGTAACGATACATACATTATATTGTGTTTTCACTCCTTTCATTCTTTGTTCTCTTACGGCTTTTTTAACCTGGCATCACAAGCTATAAACCAGGAACAGAAACCAATTTTCTCCCTTTCCCTCATGTCTACACCAAACCTCTCCAGTTCAACAGGATTACAGCTGAGTCATGTTGGGCTGTTAGAAATCCAATGTTCAGGCCTTAATTGGCCATTACTGTTGACCACGACTAGCAATGAATTACACAACCTTATATAAGCCTGGTAAGCGTAGGAGCTTGTATGTAGCCAAAACCTGTTTTGTTTTTGTAGTTGGGCCCGATGACTCGAGGGCCAGTGTTGGAGATAAATGCTGCTGTCACTGAGCATGTCAGTCATCTTTCAGCTACTTATTTAGACCCACGCACAATAGTTGTCAGCCTTTTGTACTCTAAAGTCTGCCCACCAAACCCAAATTACACATTGTACATCTTCTATGACTTTAGAGTATATCCTAGTTAAGCATTTATGTAAATTTAAATGGAAAGCCATTAATATTGAGGTGTATAAAACAAAACTAAACCGGCGAGCATGAAAAACACTTTAAAGACATCTTGTCCTGCTCCCAGTCCATCTCTGTGTGACAAGAACTGAGGAAATTGTACCAAATTGAGGCACAAGCTCAGCTCAGTCCCTTTCTACGCCATCAACAATTTTCTGTTCACTTTCTTGTTCGGTAATTTGCTTGAAAGCACGATAGTAGCCAGCAGACAGCATCAAACACATTAAACGGGAATGATGATTGATGTTCAAGTCTTTTGCGGAGAAAGGATGAGACAATTCAAGGACAAGAACATCATGGCTCGGGTATGAGATGTATCATCTTACTTTAACACACACCTGCTTTGTCGGTGCCCTGTCTCTGAGCTTGTCCTTCTCCCCTTCTCTCACACACACACATGCACTGAGGTGTGTCATGTGGGTGTGTCATTTACACTAAAGCCCAAGATAAAGTGTCACTTTCCCACCAGAACCTTTCTTTAACCTGCAGACACACACTTGCACATGCATTATCACACACATACACAGACAGACAGACACAGACGTTTCTACTTCAAAATTTAAAAAAAAAAGTTCTGAAAAGTGAGAGGCTTGATGAACAGAAAAAAAGGAACTGACTAAAAAGTTGAGCATGAATCAAATGAGACAGCGAATTCATCATTATTCAACAGCCGCAAAGAGGCTGGATCGTTTTTAGGAAGCTCTGGGGGGTGAGATATAGTTTCTGGTTTTTCTCCCTGGCCTGAATTTTCCCTCTCTGTTGGTGGTGAGGCCTCCACCACACACACAAACATATTGTGGTCTTTTGTTGTTGCTCTTTCCAGTCCTGCTGCACTCCTGGTTTGTCACCCTGGGCTTGTGTGTCAGGAAGTACATAGAAAGTTATTGCTATGGTGATGGTCCACAGCTGAATTAGTGCACTGGAAAAAATTCATAAGACAAAATTTTGCAGAATAAAGGATTCTAAAGTGTTTGAGAGAGGGAAAGAGAGAAAAGGGACGAGATGGAGCTTTGCAGAGGCGTGCATACAAATCTTGGGCCACCAAACGCACATTGTGCACAATGTGAATCCAGTATCTCTTTATCACTTGCATTTGTCCATGTTAACTGTTACTTTTAATTAGGTCCTTTCCAAGAGCCCTGGAGCTTAAAGCATCACACAATATTTCAGCTCAGCTAGACCCAAATCAGTATGAAAACCTGTAGCATCCAGGTGACTGACCTATAACCGCTGGCATACAAACTAATGTGAACAGCAATTTGTGTTGCTATAAACTTCTGCCAGAGATCATCCACCACCACGTAGAGTGCACACACATTTTGTGCACTGCTATGAAAGGACTCTTATGGGCTCAAATTGGGGTCAGTAAGATTTTCCTTGTGTAACATGCACTAACTTGAATTTCTCATGCAGATTTCTTTCCAACGACTGATTTACAACTACAGAATTTGGAATTATTTGTGAACATGACTTTACAAGCTCAAAATCTTATTGACCCTAATTTGAGCCCATTAGACACTCATGTGTCACAGGTGGTAAGACCTTAACAGACTCTGATTTCCATCTAAACAACAGCAGAGACTAAACAAGCCAAACATGTATAAGAAGTACACGTGAGTCCCAACAATTTTTACAAAATCATCCTACAGAGAACTGTAAGTACTTAAACATTCACATCTTGATTGATTTTTCAAGTGGTGGATTGTGGTATTTGGGTGAAACA